>NC_042625.1:64130351-64431748 GCF_901001135.1 Rhinatrema bivittatum | reverse complement strand
GAGTGTGGGGTGAACTTGGGCAGTGGGGATGGGAGATACAAGGCACCTCAAGGAGGGGAAAATGGATAGAAGATGGAGGAGGAACCAGGCACAGGTGGTAGGAGTATTTAGGCAAAGAGGGAGGAAGGAAGGATTGAAATGAGGGGGTGGGGGGGATGGTGAGTGAGATAAGGGAAAAGACCCAGTATCAGGAAGAGGATTCACTTTTACAACCTCCTTCCAACCCCTTCTCTCCCATCTCCTCCCCTGATACCATGCACTCAGGCTTGAGCTAAGTGGAATACAGCAGCAGCTTGGTGTCTCAGACCACATCTTCTGCTGCCCAGGGCCCAGTATCATACTTTGCACTATGCTGCTTGGATAGTTCAAAGCACAACATTGTCCCATTGAATGACAACATGGCCAGAGATACCACATTACCATTGGTATTTTACTAATCTCAAGCCAGGATGGGAGGGTTAAGGGGATCAGAAGGGATGTACAGTTGCACCATTGCAGTTTCTATAGTCTCTGGTCTCAGATGGGGATCATAATTCCTCAAGGATCATCTGCTTAAGTCACACACGTTAATAACAGACTCTTAATGAAGGGTAGGGTTTACAGTCAATACTTACCCCTGCTGGGCTCCAGTTTGGCTGTAGGTACTATAGTCTACAGGGACAGATAAAAGAAAAGAAAATCAAGAAAATTCATACCATCTTAAAAGAATTAAACATGAGTAGCTGCCACATTTTAGTAATAAGTGTATCAGCTTAAATATGTATATTGAGATGTGTGTTTCTTTTCCTACATTTACCATTTCTGACCAGGGTGTCCTGTTTATATCATCTCTGGTCATTTTTGAGTTTCAAGTTCTTTGCCTTAATGTACTGTATTTTTCTTAACATCTGCTGCAAGACATTCAAATCAGTATAATATAAAAGTTCTTAAAATAGATAAGGTAAGATGTAAAAAATGAAAGCTTTGCTACAAATCAGAACAAAAAGTCTTGGTTACAATATGAAGTGCATCTGAAGTCTAAATGTGCATTCAATTGTACACAGATGATATTCAGTTCTTTGTGCCAAAATTGTAATCCTGGTCATAGAACATAACATAAGAAAATGCCATACTGGATCAGACCAAGGGTCCATCAAGCCCAGCATCCTGTTTCCAACAGTGGCCAATCCAGGCCATAAGAACCTGGCAAGTACCCAAAAACCAAGTCTATTCCATGTTACCATTGCTAATGGCAGTGGCTATTCTCTAAGTGAACTTAATAGCAGGTAATGGACTTCTCCTCCAAGAACTTATCCAATCCTTTTTTAAACACAGCTATACTAACTGCACTAACCACATCCTCTGGCAACAAATTCCAGTTTAATTATGCGTTGAGTAAAAAAGAACTTTCTCCGATTAGTTTTAAATGTGCCCCATGCTAACTTCATGGAGTGCCCCCTAGTCTATTATCCAAAGGAGTAAATAACCGATTCACATCTACCCGTTCTAGACCTCTCATGATTTTAAACACCTCTATCATATCCCCCCATAGCAGACTCTTCTCCAAGCTGAAACGTCCTAACCTCTTTAGTCTTTCTTCATAGGGGAACTGTTCCATTCCCCTTATTTTGGTAGCCCTTCTCTGTACCTTCTCCATCTCAATTATATCTTTTTTGAGATGCGGCGACCAGAACTGTACACAGTATCAAGGTACGGTCTCACTCTGGAGCGATACAGAGGCATTATGATATTTTCTGTTTTATTCACCATTCCCTTTCTAATAATTCCCAACATTCTGTTTGCTTTTTTGACTGCCGCAGCACACGATTTCAATGTGTTGTCCACTATGACGCCTAGATCTCTTTCTTGGGTTGTAGAGCACCTAATATGGAACCCAACATTGTGTAATTATAGCATGGGTTATTTTTCCCTATATGCATCACCTTGCACTTATCCACATTAAATTTCATCTGCCATTTGAATGCCCAATTTTCCAGCCTCACAAGGTCTTCCTGCAATTTATCATAATCTGCTTGTGATTTAACTACTCTGAACAATTTTGTGTCATCTGCAAATTTGATTATCTCACTTGTCGTATTTCTTTCCAGATCATTTATAAATATATTGAAAAGTAAGGGTCCCTATACAGATCCCTGAGGCACTCCACTGTCCACTCCCTTCCACTGAGAAAATTGTCCATTTAATCCTACTCTGTTTCCTGTCTTTTAGCCAGTTTGCAATCCACGAAAGGACATAGCCACCTATCCCATGACTTTTTACTTTTCCTAGAAGTTTCTCTCTGCCTAGCAACACAGACTTTGGCTATCTCAAAACTGCCTAGTCAATCTAGAAAGGATTGACATGATTATTCTGAGTATATTTCCTGTATGAGACACACCAACTGAGTGTTTTTGATGACTGTAATATGCTTCAGTTCAAGTGCAAATATGAGCTGAGAGCATTACAAATCAACCAAAATGCAGTAGCCAGGATACTAACAGGGACAACCAATCATGAACATATAACACCTGCAAAACACTGCAGCAAGGATCTTAACCAAGTCCAACAAAAGAGACCACATCTCACCCATTTTAAAAAGCCTACACTGGCTTCCCGTCAAATTCAGAATACTTTTCAAAGAGCTCTCAGTAACCCACAAGGCACTACACAACTTGGCACCACTTGAGCTCAAAATCCCTCTCCAATTCCACACCTCTACCAGACCAGTGAGACAAGCCTATAGAAACAACCTTCATATCCCACCGATGAAGTCAGCATTAAGCAAAAGAGCTTTCTCCACAGCTGGTCCCAAACTCTGGAACACTCTCCCGCCAGAACTCAGATCAGTGCAATGCTCCACTACATTTAAAAAAAAGACTCAAGACTTGGTTATTCAACCAAGCTTTCCCATAACATCAACCTGCGGAATATCCCTGCCAATGATCCCTTCGGTGGTAATCCACTAGAGAACTATTTAGATCATCTCTAGAACTCACTTGAACTTTGGCAGTCTAATATCAAAACCCAATCTTATAACTATCAACTGTTTATTTAGCCTACATTAGGCACCGTATCTTTTACTTATGTTATAACCCCATATGTACTAATCCAAGTTATATCGACCTGTTCATTGTAAGACATTTACTTGTCAATGTTATTGTTTAGAATGTAAACCGAATTGATCAGTAATTCTGTTATTGGAAAGTCGGTATATAAAAATGCTAAATAAAATAAACAAACACCTGTGCTCAAATTGCTACATTGTCTCCCACCAGAGTGACAGATATAGTATAAAATCACTCTTCATTCATAAATTGTTAGACACCAATTCAGTACCTTGGTTAACCTGATGCACCCTTATGAATGATCTTAGATCTGCCAACCCTGGCCTCTTCTCAGTACCATTGTCATGACTAGTCCATGTATCAGAATCTCAAGATCATGCTTTTTCGATGGCAAGTCCTATGTTTTGGAACACACTCCCAAAGCACCTACAAACCATGACCTGCACCCAAGCTTTAAAAAAAGTTCTAAAGGCTTTTATTTTTTAAGCAGGTCTTTGACATAATCAAGCAATATATTTTGTATGCAGCAGTATTGAATCTTATGGCTATACTAATTGCCTTTATTTGGTAAGTTGTGTGCCGTTTAACATGAAGGTTTAAGGTTTTGTGTTTTTAAGCAACAGTTTTTAAAGGAGCTCTAGTTTTTCATATGTTTTTTGTTTGTCCATTAATATGCTATAGATATCTTTATGATGTGATCTGACAGTAGATATGGGTGGGAATGTAATTTTTTAAAATCATTACCAGCAATACCAACAAAAACAAACCCCAGCAAAGTTTGTATAAGCCTAATATTTAAACAGGAAGGAGGTGGGGGGGGGGGGGGAGAGGGGTGATAAAATCTGCAAACTTTCTAAACATTAAAGATTACAGTACTAGATAAGGTAAGTTGAAATACAGGATTCCTTGAATATCATGTATGATACTGCAAGGTGAGAAAAGCTACAACCCTTCCAACTCCCAAAAATACTTTCTTAAAAGGATTTTGTGGGGTGGAAGCAAGATGGCATCAGCACAGATTCATCCGTTGTGAGATCAGAGGTCTACCCTTTTTCTTCTGTTACTTTCAAGTTTCCAGCATTATTACGAAGAAAGATGATCAAACCTTCCCCTTTTGTTCCTCCAGCTCCATGCATAGATCTAAAGACTCCTCTGTCCACCTTATGGCTGAGCAACATACTGGAGGGACTCTAGAATAGAGGATTGGAGAAGTGAATCCTCTAAGTGAAATTTGCTCTCACCCCTATTCAGGTTTCACACATGAAGCCAAAGGAGTGCATCTTAATACTGCTTCACAGACTTCTTCATAACGGTCTGGAGGGAAGCAGCTTATGATCCAGGATAGACAAGTCTTGGTAGAGCTGGATGCATCATCCTCATGGGAAAGACATCATTGGAATAAGACTGCCTCGCATGATGCTCAGACTAGACTCACCATCCTGGCGGGATTGGATAAAGCCTGCGAGTTGGGCCTCAGAAGACTGCCTGTTTGCCCTCCTGTCCTGACTAGACCTGGGAGCTAAGACATCCACTGCTTTGGCAATTATCCTGGAGGATATGGGAGAGATGATCCGCATGAAAAACAGTTAGGATACATCATTTAGCTGATGAAAAATGACATAGCAACTGCAAGCTTGAAAGCCATAATGAAATAATGGAAGATTTATTTATTTATTTATGGTTTTTATATACGGAAGTTCCTGTATACAATACATATCACTCCGGTTCACAGGTAACAAGATAACTATCGCCGGGATGGCGGTTTACATGGAACAAGTCAAACGATTAATCAATTATAGAGTAAAATACAACTAGGATCAACTTAAAAACATATAAATAAGGCAAATGAACTTTACATTATTGTTGTAATAACAGGAGGGTTATTGCTCTTCTTGAACTTAGCTCTCAGGGAAGGCTTGAAGGAAGAGCCAAGTTTTGAGTTTAACTTTAAAAGTAGTATGGCACGGCTCAAGGCGGAGCTCTGGTGGTAGAGAGTTCCAGAGAGACGGGCCCGCTGTTGATAGTGCGCGTTGATAGATCTCTCTGATAAATTGAGACTGTTTTACCAGTGTTACAATTATCAGCGAATTCTACTTTGATAAGGATATTTCCTTACATAAAAAAGAAATATCTTTTACAGAAAGATAAGACCTAGGAATTTAAGGTTTACCAATTTCTCTTGTATAAAATTTGTGGTGCCTTATTTTTAAAAAATATTGTGTGGAAAATCTGGATCTCTCCTGCATTGGTTCCTCCAATATATAAAGTTTATTATGCTTCTTTGATACAACGCCAGATGAATCCGCAGGAAAAAAGTCTGGATAGGCTGACTCCAGTAAAGATTCTGGATGTATCTACTTTATTGTAATTTTCAGAGGAGCAAACTGAATTTAGAAATACAATGGTGATTACTTTTGCAATAGAACTGGACCACAATTTAATTTTAAATAAAGGAATGTTTCCCTTTACAATTTATTATTGTAGATTGTAAGGGAAAATTCTAAAGGAAAATTTATTATTGTAGATTGTAAGGGAAAATTTTCTAGAAATGAAATCTTAAGATACAATCTACTACTTTATTCCTTGAATATCAATCCAAGTATATTAATTATTATGGCAAAAAGATTGTATTTTTTGGAAACTCTGCCAACTTCAGAAATTTGGGAGTAAATATTCTGTAATCAGAGGATTCTGAGGGTTCCAGGCTGATTATCCTGCAGCTCAAAATGTCTTGGCTGTTAGGTTTTTGCAAATGCCTACATTTTGGAACCAAATTAATTTCTTCCTGGGCTGCCTATCATTAAATCTCTTCCCACCACCTCCTAGTACAGACTAATCTTGTCATGACAAGTTTCAGCCCCTCTTACTGTATTTTAATATGTGTCTATTGATTTGATTTTTTCCTATCTTTACTGGAATGGAAATTGTTTTTCAAAGTTCTGAAAATATATATATATATATTTTGTATAACCATATTCAATGACCAAAAAACTTCATACCAATTGAAACTGGTATCCCAGCAACAGTAAACTGGAAAATTGCTGATACCAATTTATCAATACCTCACAAAAACAGTTTTTCCTGGATTGTTAGTATGCAGTTAATATTTGTATAACCGGGGTAGGAAAAATCTCAAGAACTAGGTCACCTGGAGACCTAAATTTGGCACCTGATGCCTAATATTCAGAAAAGTAAAAAAGAAAAAGCAAATACAAAAAGTGTAGAAAAAACCCAAAGTAAGCAAACAAAAAGGAAAAGTGTAAGAAATTTTCCTAGCTATTTTATAAATATTTCCACCTCCAAGTACAAGCTGATAAAGGCAGAGTCTGAGGAGATAAGTCTCATGTTTGCATATTTTACCCACTTTTTACCCAACTGTACCAAGTGCTAGCAAAATTAGTCAACATAAAGATTCATTAATGCTACAACCCCACTACACAACTTATCAAAACTTAAAAATCCAGGAAATTATATTACACACTTCCTCCTCCTGATTTTTTTTTTATCCCAGTAGCTTCCTTCTGCTCAACAGATACCAAGGATGGACGTCACCCTTTGCACCTACCAGGGGATTCTTCTATATCCCTCCACCTCCAAGGTATCTAGTCTGGCCACTGCAGTTATTCCTGGCCTAGGGCCATGCACCACAGCTCCTTCTGGAACATTCAATCATGGGCCTTTATTATTGCCACTAGTTGTCACCCTTAAACAATGACCACAAGTCTCTCCCTTGGGGGCTGTGAATACTACATTAGTTGCACCACCAGTCAACTCAGGGATCAAGCCAAGAACCTTTTGCATGGTCATGCACAGCTGCCATTCAGTCATAAAAAAATAAAGAGCAAGTTATAAAACATGAAATAAGACTGAACCGAAACAAATATATATTTTAAAAAATACCTCAAATTAGTAAAAAGAAAAAAAATGGTTCAAGAACAAAACCAAAGTATCAATGCCATATTTTGGCCTGCTTCAGGGGAAGATAAAAATAATAAAAGTTAGCATCTTGTCTCAATATTAGCAAATCTTAAATGATTAAAAAAGAAATTGGTTTACTACGCTGTAAGTGTATTTTGTACTTTGATATATACTTTTGATATTTTATAATGTATTTATTGTATTTTTACTGTAAATTGTTTTGGGTTGGATACAGTATAGAAATGTAACTTAAAATTGAAGGTATTCTGAAAAAGTATCTCAGAATAAATGTTCATGAATTCAATTTTTTTATCCAGTATTTCTCCATAAGAATAAGCACCACTTGTTACGGACATAGTGGGAAGGAATTCATACACACCAAAGGTGATCTTCAGGTGAAAAAGCAAGACTGTACAGACTGATACCTCAGGATTCTATTATGATATATTTGACATATGCTCAAAACAAATCATACAGAGCCTCCCATAATTTAAATACACTTAGCAGGACTCTCTATGTTGGGATCAGTGGAGCATTTTATATTTCTACAATAATGGGAATAATTCTGGGGTCACATAGAAACTTCCTTTGGTCAAGCAACCTTAACAGACAAGTATGACAAAAATTCTGAAACTGCCTATGCAGTTTTCTGACTTACAAGTTAGATTAGCGCAATGTGATTAAAGATCACCCTTCCCTATTTAGAGAAAACATTTTAAAACAATATCTTTGTCCTTGACCCAGGGGTTGGCTACTAATAATGGAAAGATACAGACTAAACACTCGGTGATATACGGGCCATCTAATTTACGACAGATCACACTGGGAAATTAAAATATTTTAGAGCTTGGTACAGACGAAATTACGGGACTGATAAACCTTAATTTACGGCTCCTCTCGCACCTATTTTACTCCAACTTCCAAAATACTCTTGCTATCTTTTTCTACCCGCCTCATAGGCAAGCAACAACATGGAGGCTCTCACCTTTTGAGCACTTTACCTCGACTTGTTTGATTTGCTCAGTACCACCATTTTAACTATTATTAAACCTTAGATAGGGCGTTACGTGGAAGCCGGAATGTATCAATTTACAGTACAAAGGAAGAACAGAATCGGACAAACTCCCAACCGGAAATACATCCATTTCCCATCATCTCGGGAGCGCACGTGCAGCTCATCTTGGGGGGAGCGCGCGCGGGAGGCGACGGGACTCAATCCTCCTCACCGCACCAATTACAGTAGGCCCGGTACCCGCCGCCCCACCCTGAACAGGAGGGAGGCCATTAACGTTTACTCTTGGTTTTTACTGCCATCCAGCGACTGCGCGAGGCCACAGAAACTAAACGGCTCTAGTTCCAGCGCCGGTTTAAACGCTCTCTTCCGGGCCGCGCGGTGAGAGGCCACCCCAGGCCACATTACTACCGCGCCCGCCACGAGAAGGCCGTTCACGGCTCCTCCCGCCAACAATATACACTAGAAGCCATACGCCACCTACTACCTACAGTGGCCTCCCTCCTCCCACGGCCTCTTGCGCTCCTCCTCCTTCCAACTGCTCCCAATAATCAATTTGCGCCATTGAGCACGTTCTTCCTTGAAAACTCCGGCCTGGGTTTTTAGGTCTACTTCCCTTATCGCCACATAGGCCCGAGCCTCGCATTCCCCTCATCCAGTTTCTCCCGCAAAAAGGGGCCTAAGCCTTGCTGCGTGGAGCCTTCCCGCCTATTCCCAGGAATAGAAAAATCAGCGCTGCCCGGGCCCCTCGCCCTATGCACCTCAAACTCTGTTCAATTCTCAGCTTGGCGACCGGAAAGCAGCCCAGAGAAAGGCCACAACACCGCGGGGCGGCGCCGGACCAGGCCGCAACCTCTACACTCACCCGTGGACGCCATTTTCTCGCCTTCCTCTTCGTTCGCCCAACGTCTATCTGGGGATCGCAGGTACTGCGCAGGCGCTCAATTCAGAACTTCGGACTCAACCACTGCTCCAAGCCACATGGGGAGGGGGGGGGGGGAGAGCAGAAAACCATTTCTACTTCATTCCCGTAGTGAATTTCCCGTTCCGCATCAAATTTTCATTCACACGGATCTAGTGTTTGTAAAATGGAACAAGAAATCGTGGAGTGTTTTGGAAGCTATCAATGAATTATAATTTATTTTTTTTTTAATAATAGCCCCGTCTGCGGAAGCTAGGGAGGGATCGTGTTTCAAGAACTGTTCTGATTCTAGAACGAAGAATATGGACGGAAAGCTGGTGAATTGTTCTTAGGTATCCGTAGTGGCAGGTCTCGGGCACCGGCCAGATCGCTTAGGGACATTCGAAATATGAAAATATTGATTTTCTTTACAAACTGCTTTTAACCAAAACGTGCTGAAAAAAGTTGCTTGCTTATCTCCCTTCCTGCTTGCTGATCATGTGCCTAACAAGCATATGAAGTTCTGGAAAGGGGAGAGAATTGGAAAAGAAAAAAAAAACAGGAAGTGGTGGTTTGATTAAATTCAAAAGGATCTTGTTTTGATAAGAACATTAACTATGCATTTTTTTCACACAGAAAGATGACATTTCTTATTAATTGTAGGAACAGACACAAAATGCAAAAGCCCTTTAGTTTATTTAGTTCTAAATCTTAATTCTCAAAGGCATTTACCCCGTTAAAATGCAATCTAAAACTATATACAGCCTCCATAGTACTTACTTTTAGCCATATTAAAAAGTGTTCCTGTGGCCATGTTTAGGTTTGTGGGCAAAGGAAGAAAATAGTGCACATGTATTTGATTTTTATTATTTGGATTAATATTGTTTTTTAGGCACTTTCAAAGCAAATCACAGTCAAGTACTATAGGTATTTCCCTGTCTCTAGAGGGGCTTTACAATCAAACTGGCCCATGGAACAGTCTGGGCCATAATAAAATCTGTGCTGGTTTTCAGTGCACGTTTTTAATGCCCAGATTTTTTTTTTTTAAACTCTGGATGCAGTTAGCTACTGAAATGCAAATGCATCAGGAGTTTAAAAAAATGTGTTGAGAGTGAAATGTGCATTGGGAACAGGTCCAACCTACATTTTAACTCAGGAAGCAGGGAGGAATCCCTGACAGCCATAAGTGATGGTAACTGCTACCACGTAGCCAGATATATACTGATAACTCAGTATTCATACAGGTATCCGGCGCAGATGAACGCTACTTAGCTAGATAAGTACTGACTTATCCATCGACATTTAAAAACTTTTGAAAGACATTTTTTCTCCTTTTTTAGGAGCTTTAAGTGCCAGCGCAATAGCGCTGGAAAATTAACTCCAACTGTGACATGGAGTTAAGTTTCCAGCACTAAAAAAAAGGCATACTGGCCAGATGCAGTCTCTCTGCATTGGGGAATACCGCTTAATGCCCTCCTTTGCATGGGATTTCCATGCAAGGGCGCTAAGCAGTACTCCCGTTTGGAAACGTGCATTTTCTGTGCGCAAAACTCCTTGCTGCTTCGGCAGTAAGTTTTGCAAGCAGGAAAATGCACAAGTGAATGCAGAAAAACCTTCCTGCTTCGGTCTGTAAGTTTGTATCTGAGAAAATGGGGGGGTAACGTGATTTACCTAAGGTCACAAAGGTGTGGCAGTGAGATTTGAACTCTGGTTTCCAGTCCACCGTTCTAACCACTAGACGATTACTCAAAAAGATGTGTGTTCTTTTGTCATTCCTGCCCTCCCTTCTGCACAAATAAGAGGTACAAAGTATGTGGACCTTTGAACCCAGATGCCCGGGGACAAGGCAGATTGCAGTCCTGATTTTGGAACTTTTATTTGAATTGATGACAAAGACGTAAATATTCTAAGAAGGACATGAGTTCCTACTTCTGAAAAAATAAATGGATAGCCAAGGAAAAGGAGGATCTTCTAGGGAAGATGGATTCTTACCACTGGGCATTTTGAAGTGGGTGGGAGTGGATCAAAAGAGGTGGAAGCATTAGTGATTTGGTAGTGAGGCCACTCTCATGGCTATGGTCAATGCGATGGCATGGAATGAAAGGAGTTTTAAACTTGGCTAACCAAAAAGTCAACTAAGTTAAAATACTAGAGCGCTACAATACAATATTATTTATTTATTAAAATATGTATTATTCGCCTGTACCATAGCAGTGCTAAGGGGAGTGTTATATGCCATTCAAAGGAAGATAACTTAAAAAATGTTTCATTCAAATAAGTTTATTTTCTCTGTAATTTAGAGTTTGATGTGTGCCAATAACTCTCCCTTTTCTCTCTAGTTGCATCACCTAAGCCTCTCAGTGGTTCCCAAACCTGTCCTCGGGACTCCTCTGCCAGTTGGGTTTTCAGGTTATTATTATTATTATTATTAAAAGCTTATTATCGTCTAGCTCCAAAGTTTACAGTGGGTTATATCCAAATACAAAAATAAAATCATGACATTAACAGGCTCGGTGCAAGCACTGTCACATCTGATGGAAACAATACACTAGAAAAGGCTAATAAACTCTTTATCCTATAGATCCAAATGCCTATCCACTCAGTGCACTTAAAAGTTAACATTAAGTAGCGCTCAGACTAATTGAACAACTTACTCTTCCAGTTCAAAAAGCCCATTTAAAAAAAAATATGCCTTAAGTTGGTTCTTGAATAATTTAGGGCCTTCGATGGCACACAGCTGTGCCGGAAGAGAGTTCTGGAGAACTGGGCCAACAACTAAAAATGCCCTCTCGTGAGGTCAGGTGCATCAATTTAGGTGACACAATCTCTAGAAGACTTTGATGATTAAACCGAAGCACTGGAGCAATGAAGATAAATGAGATTTATCCGTATATGTTGGAGACCCATGATTTGCAGGTTTATCTGGCGCATCCTCATTGTGCTTAGCCTGATAGACTGCCTATGTGGTCCTGAGGACAGGTTTGAGCCTATCAAATCTTGCATTTGTGCATCGGCTCTCTGATATAATTACCAGAAGGATGGAGAAAAGCTGGGCACATAACCCCCAGAAAAAAAAAAGCCATACAATTACTTACAAATATTTACATTATTATTTTTTTTAATATCTCCTTATTTTAAACACAAAAAAGTATAATACATTCAACAAGATACATATGTTACTGAGCAGTTTCTGGCAGAAAAACAAATAGACATATCAGTTGGTACATATCAGTACAATAACAAAGCCCCACAGACCACACTTTAAGGATGTGTTTATGTTTATTGTTGTTTATATACCGATGACTCAGACTAACCATCTCACCGGTTTACAGATTAGGTACAAGAAATACAATAATTCATAAAAGAATAACAGCTAAAAATTACATAGAATAAGAATAAAAATCAAAATAGCTGTTAAAACAAAATATAGACTTCTACATAAAGCAACTTGGAATTAACTATAACATATAAAATTACAGTAAAATATTGGTAGCCTTGGATCATTGACATCCCTCCATTGCCAGTATATCTTCCAAATACTATCATATTTCACAGATTGGTTGTTTAAGAGTTTAGGATATCTTTATATTATTATTATCTTATTACAATGTTGTTTTTTTAAGAGCACCTAATTTTATATTTTAGTTACATATTCTCCTGAGGATCATGCCTACTCTGCTGATGTTTTGAGTCGACTGAACTGAAGTACTTCAAAGGTTTGCCTGGGAAAGCTTCCCTTTCCTCTCCCATCACTCACCTTCTGGCAATTAGACTATCTCTGTTTACCCCATTTATTTTTAGGCATGGAAAACAAATAAGATGCATTCACTTGTGCAGGTTAAAGGAGAGCTTTTCCAGTGGAAAATCAAAGTGCGTTATTGTCCAGCCCCTGCCTGCAGGACTGGACAATATATTTGAGATCCAAGTAGGCTGTGAGGCAACTTAAGTTGCAGGAGAATACTTTGCTGTTGCTGCTGTGAGCATCCGTCATGTTCTAGAAGCAGCTTGTTCACCCCTATGGGCTGTAGGAGAGTCGAGGAAGCATCGCTTAACACAAGCTGAAGGCACCCTCTCCTGTCAGGGGCCTCCTGACTTAACTCTTGTCCAGCCATCTGACTGGTCAGTGGGCCACTTGGTTTTTCAAGTGGATGAGCTCTCCTGCAGTGGAATTTGGTAAAGCTCTTTTCCCTCTGCTGCCTGCCTTGCCAGTAAAATCCAGATTTTTCTCATTTTTAGGTCTGACATTTCATTGTAAATATTATAGTACAGTTTTACAAACGTAAGATGGTTTCATAGCCAAAGGTGATGAAGGTGTCTGCTTGACTGATGCCTTAATTATCATCTGTAGTTTTGAAAGGAGGGGGGGTCGTTGCTGCTCTTTTGCTTGCTTGGGGTCTCGTTTACTAAGCTTTTTTTTCCCCCCGTAGACACAGAATGGGAGAAAGGCCTTCCTAAATCAGGCCCTTAGTGCCATAACCATTTGTCTGCCCTGATGGCATCAGATAGCAACAAAATTATCTTATGCAAGTCTGCAAGGGCAAATACTTGTTACAGAGTTTGGAAGTATAAAAGCTACAGAATGAGGGAGGTTATCTTAAATGCTGTTAGCACTTCTGAATTGGGTGAGGCATGCTGCCCAGAAAAAAACATAAAATCCTGAGCACTGAAGTCATTAACTCTCCAGCACATGAAAGCACTACAAATGGGGTGTTATGTTCCATTAGTAAAGACCTGTTTCCAGCCTTTTTTTGTTCTCTGATGGTCCCTGTCTTCATGATGTTACAAGATTGCGTTACCGAGTCAGTTGTTCCTCATCTGTGTGCTCTGGATTGCAGAAGTTTCTCTGGTAGCACTGACTCCCCTTTGGTACTCCTGATTCAGAAGTTGAAATCAATAATCCTTAAAGGGCTCTTAAAGTGGGAGCACTTATCTTTTGTAGAGTGGTGCAGGTCACTGATCCCCCAGTACATCAAGAAACAGGGCTGCTTGCTGATTAGTGAAGTAATTACCATTGGACCACTGTCTTCTTGAGACACGTTATTGTCCAGTCAACTGGAAGCATCCATCTGTGCCATGGACAGTAAGCTTAGATCCTGGTGACCCTATACCCAATTGGGTGTTTGGGATATCCACGATGAATATCTATGATAAATTTGCGTATACTCGTCTCCAGTGTGTGCATATACTGAAAACCTAACCGGTTGTGGGTCCCCAGGACAGATTTGGGAAGCCCTGCTTTAGCTTCTAGCGAGAGGAGAAGCCCCCTCAGAAGCACGACAGGAAATGATGTTGACATGCTCTGTACCATTCACATTCATACAGAACATCTGTACTTTGCTGAGGGTCCTTGCAGCACAAATGGATGCTCCCAGCAGTAGCAGGTAAGCCTGCTCCAGGTCTGCTCTGCTTTCACCTGATGGAAGAATCAGCTGCTTTGCCTTCTGACTGTGAGAGTCCTTTAGAATTCAAAGTGATGCTGTGTAACCTTCAGTCAGATACGAGACTACAACTCCCTGACCTCTGTGCTTTCTTACATATCCATGGGGATGCTGGAAGCAGCATTGCAACCAAAAGTCAAATCTGCGTCCCCCACCCCCCATGGATTTGTGGCATTAAGCTACAGGGCTGCACGTTCATCCAGAGAGAACTTTCTGCCTAGATTTAGAATTCTAGAAAAAGAATGATGGGAGAGATCCTCTGATTCATCCTCCTATCTCCAGACAAGATCTGCTGCATCTGAACCATCCCAGACAGGTGTGTGTATAATTGGCTGTTAAAAATCTCCCAAACTAGAAATTTCAGCAGCTCCCTGGATAAGTTGTTTCACTGCTATCCTATCTACTGTTAGGAAGCTCTTACTAATATTTGAAGTGCACATAGTCCTCAAGATGAAGTTTCACCATGGAGCGATACAGAGGCATTCTCCTTTCCTTTCCTTGCCTAATAATTCCTAGCATTCTGTTTGCTTTCTTGGCTGCTGCTGCTGCACACTGAACAGAAGATTTCAACGTATTATCCATGATGATGCCTAGATCCTTTTCCTGGGTGGTGACTCCCGATGTGGAACCTTGCATTGTGTAGCTATAATTTGGGTTACTCTTCCCTAAGTGAATCACTTTGCACTTGTCCACATTAAACTTCATTTGTCATTTGCATGCCCAGTCTCCCAGTTTTGCAAGGTCCTCTTGCAATTTCTCACAATCCTCTTGTGATTTATCAACTTTGAAAAATTTTGTGCCATTGGCAGATTTGATCACTTAACTCATTCCCATTTCTAGGTAATTTATAAATATATTAAAAAGCAGTGATTCCAGAACAGATCCCTGGGGCACTCCACTATTCACCTTTCTCCATTGGGGAAATTTACCATTTAGCCCTACTCTGTTTTCTATCTTTTGTTGGCAATTCACCCCCATCCCATGATTTTTTAATTTCCTAAGAGGTCTCTCATGAGGGACTTTGCCAGATGCTTTCTGGAAATCCAGGTACACTATATCAATTGGCTCACCTTTATCCACATGTTTATTTATGCCCTCAAAAAAATGTAGCAAATTTGTGAGGCAAGACTTCCCTTGGCTAGATCCATGGGATTATGTCCCATTAAATTATGACTATCTATATGTTCAGAGAAAGTTATTAAGGCATATGCTTTGGACTCTAGTTCTGCATAGTCCAGAGGGAGCATTTCAGCATAGCTTGTTGTTTGACTGGATAAGCTGAAGCCCTGCTTTAGGGGTCATTTTGAACCTGTCTGCAGTGAGTACTTTTTGCCTGTGGACTTTGCACCGGTTAATAAAGAGAATGACGCATACGTTTTCACTTTTGAACCTGATTGTGGGGACATTTTTACTTGCTTTCTATGCTGGTAGTTCTTTGCATGGAAAACAATGTACTCAGAGTTGGAAATGCAATCCACAGCCCTGGGAACACCTCCTCTAAACGGGGCAAAAGGTCAGCGTGGGAGGGTGATTTGCAGATGACCTTTGGAATTTGCCTTTGAAAATTGTCCTCGTGAAAAGCTAGTGACTCCTTAGAAACTATCCTTAATACATAGCCCAGCAACATGCCACAAAATGGACACAACGGGTAGGGTGACCATATGGCCCCTATGTTGAGGGGAACAAGCTGAGTCAATCCTGGTTATATCCCATCGCATGCATGTGATTTCCCTAATGAAAAACAAACAGTACTACATCTCCCTGCATGCAATGGAGTAAAACCAGGAGTTGGCTCAGCCTGTGCTCATCTTGTCTATGAGGAAACTGACCTGACCACGAATTTCTCATGGATACATTTTTAATGGCTCCAGAGTGTCAATTTAGCCTCCCTGTTGCTTGGCAACATAACATGGCCATGGATGGACAGACATAATGATCCTAATAAGCACTTTTGCTTTAGTGCAAAACATGCCCCTTTTGCCATGTACATGAAAATGGCATCGGTTTCCTTTAATTTGTCCTCACCTGTGGGTACAGCCATCTGCCCGTGACATTAATTCAGTCTAGGAGGTCTATGGTAATTGATTCAAGATTTTTTTTCATTGGAATACTTTGGCTTAACTTGAGATAGTTATACATTTTGGGGGTCTCTTCAGTTTATTGGACTTTTCTTTTTTTTTTTTTTTTAGAATTATTAATTCAGTGCCACCACAAAACTACATTGACTGTGATAGTTATGTGTGAGACTTATGTTACCTGATATGCAGCACAAGCAGAAAGGTTTCACAGGTTGCATCCCCCAAGGGGGAACAGAGGTACAGGAAGGGGTACATTTTCAAAGTCGTTTGCTGTCTTTTACATGGATAAAAACAGAGTTAACACGCTTGAGTCACTCTTATCCGGGTAAGTGGATTTATAGCCACTTGGAAAAGCACACCTGGTTTCATAACGTGCAGGTTTTTGTCCATTTATGAAAGGTGCATTTCGGAGGCATCTTTGTAATCTGCACACTTTCATAACATCCTGGTACTTGGGCACAACCTACCTGGGTACCCTGTGTTTAAAAATTAGCTGGGCTTGTGCCAGTTTAAAAGGACATGCACACGTTTGCAGTTAGGCGTTCTATTGAACATTTCTCTCAAACCGAAAATTTTCACTGGGTGCAGATGTTTTCATTTTCAAAGGTTTCCCTGATACCGCACAGTAAGTATCTGGCTAAACCCTTTTTTTAAGCTCTGCTTTTCACTCTTTTGATCCAAAAAGTTCTTTCACCACATTCCCTTATAGGACATAGAGCAGCAGCAGCCTGTGCAAATGCAACTGGTCAAAAGAGTAGGATAGCAAAATGGGTATTTTAACCTTTCCTTTTCTTACTGCCCTATGCTCTGGTAGAAGGTCAGATGCTGGTGAAATGATGGAGTTTTAAATGGGTAGCGTTTTAAGCAGATCAGTAGAGGGGTTTTAGCACAGCATGAGTGTGTACTATATCAGTCAAGATCCATTATAAAACCGGACAACAAAACAGACACTTCTGGATCTGCCTCTGGCTTCCCAGCAGGGGAGAAAGACATGCTTACTGTGTACCTTTATTGTTAATTAATAGGGGTCTGCAGTGCTTGAAGATGGTGCAGAAGGAAGTGTAAAAAGTTAAGAACCAAGACTGCAAGCAGATGTTACGCAGGTATTTATTTATTTATTAAAAAAATACTTCTGCACTGCTGAATATAAAATACATTGTTCTAAGCGGATCACAATCATAACATAAAACATTGAGGTAATGACATGCTCTACTGCAGTGCTGGAAAAACAAGCCATTTATGCCCAAGGTTTATTGAATCTTTGCCAGTGCAAATAAACTGCCATGCCCATGACCTGTTTTCCTTCTGTATTTAAAGGTACGTCGCAAACCAAATGTAAGCACCTTATCTGAAGCACAACGTGTATGTATCATTTAGAAATATTTTAAAGGAGGAAAAAAGACTTCAGATGTTATCTGGAGAGCCCATGTGCTCTAAAAAAGATTCTCTTTAAGAGCCTGAATGCTCTGGAAATGATCATCTCAAGCATAATCAGACTCAGAAAACCTTCTTGTGATAAGCAGTATTCAAAATTTCAAATCAGTTGCGCATGTGAAATCTCAAAAATAATTTTTCAGAATATTTTTGTCACATTTAGCAGTGTATGGAAGAAACATAGCTTAAAGAAGCTTTTTGCACTCTCCATAAATAATAGTCAGACTGGTTTAAAGTTGACGGACGCTGTCAGCTTTTCGCCATATGTGGCTGCTTCAGAGCCCAGGCTAAGGTCAAATCCAGTAGTCAGCATGAGGGCAGGTGAAGGCGGCAAGGAACAAGCATTTATTAGCTCCTGCAGAATCCCATAGACAAGCGGATTGGTGAAAAAACTATGGGGGGGGGGGACGACTTTTATAAAAAGCACCCTCATTCAACACTAGTGCTAAATCCATGCGGTGTGTGTATAAGTTGCTGCTTGGTCCTGCAGTCCTGGCCTTGTTTCTGTGTCTGTCTCATCTCTCCAGCTCATCCTGCTTCCTCCTTCCAGTTTTGTCTTTTCCAGACTCTGCCCTCCTTCCTACCGTGCGGTATAAGTCCTCTAGTGTCTACTGATCATAGGTCGCCCTTTTTTTTGAAAAATTATTTTTGAGATTTCATGTGTGCAACTGATTTGAGATTTAGAATATTGTTCATCATAAGGAGGTTTTTCTTGAGACTGATAATTATGCTTGAGATGATCATTTTAAAAGCCACCTGAAGTCTCTTTCCTCCTTTTAAAATATTTTTGAATAATACATACAAGTTGCGCTTCAGAAAGGGTGCTTACATTTGTTCTGCAAAGCAGCTTTTTTTCTCACCTTTCTGTCCTTTAGGTCTTTTTCATTTTTGACTTTCTGTATGACACATGTGGGCCCCATGGAACAGAAGCTACTCTCTACTCTATCATTTTGGGAAAAGCAAGACACGTGGGTGCGTCTGGAGGCGGCTCCTCTAGCTTCTGCAACGTGTTGCTAGCAGGAGGATCCACGAAACAAAGGCAGAGAAATGTGATACTGCTCTCATTAGCCAGTTCCAGGGTCAGTGGGCGTGGGAGAAGTTGCATAACTTGGCTGCTGGGCTTAAAAGAATTATTTACCTCATTCTCTAGATAGATATCTGTTTACGTGGATGTGGAATCATAATTTTGACACACTGTTTATTGTACGCTGCAGAACAAGCAGTGGTGGCGTCATGCAGAGCTACTATTTTATTTTTAAGTTGATATCCATATGGGTTGGATGAATACATAGAAATATTTACATAGAGAAAATAAGGCTCACAGCTCAGCTTTGAAGATTCAGACAGTATTACCAGGTGGCTGTAGGTGCTGCTGCAGACTCCGGCTGAGAGGATCTATTGTTGCATGAGGCATGACTACATTTATTTTCTCTAGGTACATCTGTACAATTGGCTGGAGGCTCCCAGGACTTTTGCGATGATCAATATAACCTTGATTGGTCAATGCAGGGATCAAAACTGTGGACATTTGTGCCGTGGCTATGGTGGTCCTTCTTACTACACTACAGGAATATATATCAACAGGGCTCACAGCTGGATATCCACCAAGACAGCCCCAATATCATTTTTGTTGCATAAGAAAGAATGCCAGGGACAGAATACATCCAGATATTAGGCTGAGGAATTTGGCAAAATTGAGCCTGATATGTTCATTGACTGCAGCCTAGCTTATCTAACTTTCTAAGGAATTTATGTCAATTATAATCAAGTGGCATGTAATAGCACAAAGCAACATTGGCATATGCTGTGGCACGCTGTATATGTAACTAGTATAGCCCCCGATTCAACTTCTCCCAGTATGCAGGGACTCATGGGGGAGGTCGTGGGTCACTGCCGCAACCCAAGCTCCCAGGTTCTTCCAATACAGAAAGGAAAAAATCAGTCTTTCAAGGCCCATAAAGGTTTTTCTTTCCTAGGAGCTCCTTTGTAACCAGCCCAGCAAAGGAACAAAACACACGCCACATTGTAGCTGGTGTTCAAAAAATAAAATCCTGATTGCAGGAAAGAAAAATCATAGCAGGTACATTATAGCTTAGTGCACAGTCAGTATAAAAAACAAAGTCCACCAGAATACACAGTTTCAGTTAACAGTAATACAGCATGTCCCTGGCAGTAGGTACTCTTGGCATAGGAAAACTCTCCCTAGACACTTCCCTATTACCTACACTTCTGGATGCAGCTCTCTTAAAGGCAGTGGGCAGGAACAGATGAATCTCTGGCTGATGCTTTCCTCAGTCAGCAGTTCCCTGTATGTACCCAAATCAGTCCAGACTCCTGGGGTTTTGCATCCCTGTAACCAAAGCACTAGTGAGCTCCATTGGAGACAGAGAAAGTTTTCACTGACACTGCAGTCCCTCAGTATTTCTCTTTCTCCAGTAGATGGTAGAGGTGTGTACAATCTGCAGTTCTGGTGTTAAAAAAAAAAGGGGGGGGGAAAGAAGAAAACAAGGAGATAGCCTTCCTCCCAAGAGGTTGCCAGGTCCTGGTGGGACCACCCCTCCTGGTTGGAGGTGGATGAGCTGGGGGTTGGTGACCCTTTAGTGGACTCGGCCCCTGTGCCTGTGAGCAGTCCCGTTAGTTAGACTTCCCTCTGCCTTCCACAAAGGACAATCCTTTCTCTCCGTCCTCTTTGAAGAAATCTCTCTTAGACAGTATAAGAAGTATGGAGCGTAATATTCGTCTTCCTAGACACCTCTTCTTTTATTCTTTAGAATACCTCAGGACTCTACTCTTGGGACCCCAAGACCAGGCCTAGCACTCCAACCTATGGCCCCTGCCATCTTCCCACAATAGGAAGTAGGACTGGAAATCCTCTCCCCTTGGGGTATATATACTCCTGCAGTGACATCAGCCTGCTAGTATTTTCCGTCTCCAGCAGATGGTGGATGTGCATCTCCCTACTGGGGATTGCTTCGATTTAAAAAAAGGAGAAATAAGGAAAACAAATTTGCCCTGCTCTCCTGCGGTGATACCAGAAGGTCTCTCATCGGGTTTTGTCCTGCTCCTACATAAGGCTTATTTAGCCGTGGGGACAGAGGTGATGTGCCTGGGTATGATACAGACCATGCGACTCACTAAGGTGTGCAGGCGGGAGCCTCACAGATGAGGAGAAGTCCATCTCTACGTGTTGGGAGGAGCCTCAAGGGGGTGCTGGTGTCCTGGGGCAAGTCCCCAGGGGCCACTTGTTAGATGAGATCAGTCGCTGTTGGATCTGGAGGAGGTTCCAGTGGTAAAAGGTCCGCAACCTGTTCCGGAGGAGGAGTTGCATCCCCCTCATCCCTCAGGTTCTTGATGAGCTGGGTTATGCAGGGTGCAGAAGGCTCAGGAAAAAGATTCTACCCCGATGGCCAGTTCTAGGCAGGCAGCCCGGTTGGAGGCTGGGGCAGCCTTTGTGACAATGTGCTGTAGGATTTGGTCCGCACATCCATCAAAAGCATGGTCTCAGCACTTGCAGCTGATACCTATGGTTGCGACATTGATCAGTGCATGTGTGGTCAAAGACAGAGCCCTATAATCTCCCTTTTTAAGGGGCAGTGCTGGTTCGGGGAAGACCTGGATCAGCTGATGAAACATTTGGGGCAGTCAAAGAGGATTGAGCAACTGGAGGATAAGAAGGGTGGCAAGAAATCATGCCCGTCCTGTCCCTGTTTTCAGGATATAAGGAGGTTTTGCTCCTGCAAAAGTTCTTCAGCCTCGGGGACAGAAGCAAACCACGGGAAGGCAGCAGTCTTTTCAGGGTGCCTGTAGACCCCCCAGAGTTTTTTCTTTTTGGTCAAGGGAGCGGAGGAGTAAAGTCCTCTCAATGAAGCCAGGATGGACCTCTCAGCTGTTGAAGCTGTACTGTCATCACTAACCCGCTGGTACGGGGAGTGGATCACAGTCATGTCGGACCTGTGGCTCTTGGAGAGACAGTTGCGATTGTGTGAGAGATGGTTGCGCTTGAGAAGTTTCTTGCCCAATCGGAGAAGCCATCATGGAGTCTCATTACACGTCCTGAGGTATGTGAGAGGTGGTTCGGGATGCGCTGAACAGTTGCAGAGGCTAGACACAATTATTTTAAAGTCCCACCAACTGAACACAAACAGGGGAGGTACTTGATTTATTTCGTAGTTCCCAAGAAGGAGGGCACTTTTCCAGATCTTTCTGGATCTCCAGAAGGTCTATATGGCGCTGTGAGTTCCGCGTTTTGTGGACGGTGTTAGCAGCGGTTCACAGAGGAGAGTGTTCCTGCCAGTGTTGGATTAGGTGGAGGCCTATCCACATTCCCTTACACGCAAAGCATCAGAAGTTTCTGAGGTTCATGGTATTGGGGCAGCATTTCCAGTTTCGGGTACCCCCTTTTAGGCTATTTATTCATTTATTTTTCTATACCGATATTCGATATGACATCACACCGGTTTACATACAACAGGATGTAAGCCTTATAATGACATGATACAGTATAACAGATTAACTAAGTACATATAACTTGCTTTCACGAAGTTGATGGTGATGGTGGCCATGAGAAAAGAGGGGATTCTAGTTCATCCTTATCTGGAGACTGGCTCATTGGAGCGTAGTCAGAGGAGAAATGCAGTCAGGTGATTTGGCGGGTCATGGAGAGGTGGTGATCCCTAGTTTGGGGGATACGTCTGGTAAAGTGTCATGTGCTGCTGGCCCAGTCATTGGAGTACCTAGGAGCACAGTTTGATGCCCGTTTTGGTAGGGTATTTTCTTTCTTCAGAGAGAGTAGCAAAGTTGAGGCACAAGTGACTCATCTGTTGTATCTGTCAGTGCTCAAGGTCTGGGATTATTTCCAGGTCCTGGACTCCATGGCTCCTCACTACTTTTGGTACCATGGGCATTTGTTCACGTGTGCCCCCTCCAGAGGGTGTTTATTTGGCCCATTGGAATCCATTGTTGGAGGAGTTTCATCTGCCGTTGCCACGGCAGGGTGACTTCAGATCCAGGCTCTCGTGATGACTTTCATGCCACAATTTGGAAAAAGGGGGTGGATCTGGAGGGTCCGGATTGGGTGACGCTGACCTCAGATGCCAGCCTCAGAGATTGGGGGGCGGTTTGTCAGGAGCAGACGGCTCAAGGTCTTTGGTCACAATGGAAGCATCTTGGTCTTTCAATTGTTTGGGAACGCAAATGGTTCAAAGGGCATTATCATTTCTTCCACAGGTCTGAGAAGGAATGGTAAGAGTCTTCTCAGACAATACAACAACGGTGGGGTATATCATTCATCCAGGAAGGACGAAGAGTCACGGGATGGCTCTGGAGGCCCAGGAGCTGTTTGTTTGGGAAGAACAGTATCCGGAGGGAATAGCGGCACAGGAGTGGGTAATGTGTACACAGATTATCTCAGCAGGCAGCAATCAAACCTGGGGAACAGGAGTTGTTCTCGGAGGCCTGGAACCTCATTTGTGCCAGGTGGAGGAGCCCCAGCTGGCTCTGATGGAGCTGATGATGTCACATACGGCTATGTTGAAGAGATTCAAATTTTCAGTTTGCAGACGGGAGGTTGAGTTCAAAGGGATAGATGCTTGGGTTCTTCCTTGGCCGATGGAGATTCTGCTGTATATGTTTCCTCCATGATCTCTCGAGGGTCGTGTATGGCGCCACATAGTGCGACGCCCAGGAGCAGTGGTTCTGGTGGCTCCGGAGTGACTGTGGCATCTGTGATTTGCGGATCTGGTGCGTCTCACAATAGGCGGGCATCTCAGGTTGGTTTATCGGCAGAACTTACCTCAACAAAGACCATCCGGATCAAGTGGTTCATTTTTATCTTGCGGCTTGGCTTTGGAGAGATGGTGTTTACGGCTGAAAGAATGCTCAGAGCCGGTTAATTGACACCTTGCTTTAGGCTAGGAGGCCTTCTGTGTCTCTGGCTTATGTCAGAGTGTGGAGGTGTTTTTTTCCTGGTGTTTGGAGGAACATCTGGAGTCATTGTGTGGGGACAGCCCTCAGATCTTGCCCTTTTGTTGCAGCCTTGGGATGTCCTACAGGCAAGCTGCAGGGGTGTTTGTTGGCCTCTCTTCCGAATGTCATTCATTTTCTGAAGGGAGTCAAGCACTTGCGTCCTTAGATTCGTAAGTTGTGTCTGAAATGGACCTTAACTTGGTTCTGCAGGTGCTGTGTGGACCTCTATTTGAGCCTTTGTAGACGGCGTTTTTCTGGTAATCATTTGTTCGGTCAGGCAGATTTTGGAGATTCAGGTTTGGTCCTGTAGAGCTCCTTTCTGGTGGATTGCGAACGATGGTATGATGCTGCGTACAGTTCCCTCAGTTTTACAAAGGTTGTCTCCTCCTTCTATGTTAATCAGATGGTGGAGCTTCCAGAATTCCTGAATTGGTCAGTGGTTGCGTCACATGCAAGGGAACTTTACTTGTTTGGATGTTCGGATTCTGTTGCGGTTTCTTATGATCACTAACAGTTTTCATCAGGTGGATCATTTCTTTGTATTGCTCAGTGGAGCACAAAGAGGGTGTAAGGTGTCTAACGCCATGGTTTCTCTTTGGTTAAAGGGGACTATTGTTTTGACCTATCTCTGAAAGTGAATGGCCCCAGAGGGGTTACGAGCGTATTCTTCTAGGGCGCAAGCAGCCTCCTGGGCAGTGTTTCATTTGGTGTCGCCTCAAGAGATATGTAGAGCTGCAACATGGCCTTCGCTTCTCACTTTCACCAGACATTACCAAATGAATGTTTGGGCGCCAGAAGACGCTACGTTTGGTGATGGTATATTGTGAGCAGGTCTTTCGGTTTCCCACCCAGTGTAGGGGAGTTTGGGTACATCCCACTTGTCTGAACTGATATGGGATATGAACAGGAAAAGAAAATTGGTTCTTAACTGCTAATTTTCATTCCTAGAACCACAGATCAGTCCAGAGGCCCATCCCCTTGGTTTCGAAAGACTGGTGTAGCTGCGATTAGGGTCTACTTCAGAATTTTTACGTGTAATTACATTGAACCAATATGTTGAACCAATGGAGCTCACTAGTGCTTTGGTTACTGTGTTGGTTGTTGAGGCACCAGTTCAGGGGGCTCCAATCTGGGGATCTAAAGGGAAAGCTTGATTGAGTTGGAGTTTTCTTCCTCTATGTTTGCTTGGGTACAGGTCAATACTGAGAGACTGCAGGTGGCCCTCTCGGTTATGTAGCAGTGCCTGAAACGTTTTTTCATTCTCTTCCTCCATTTGCTGGTAGGGATGCAAAACCCACTTGTCTGGACTGATCTATGGTGTTCCAGGAATGAAAATTAACAGGTAAGAACCAATTTTCCTATTTCAGTTACAAATGGTGAAACCTAACTATACCTGCACAATCGCAATAGTAAAAATGTGATGTACTAAAAAATAAATAAAGAAAGAAAAATAAAGAGTAACATGTCCACAACATCAAACAATGTATCAAATCAAAAACTTTAATCATAATGCAGTTGAAATACCATACACACCAATATACATACAAATACCTTAGACAAAACCCCGTAAAAAAGGACCCACAGTTCTACTTGTACTCTTTGAAGAATAAACAAAAGTCCTGCTTCCTATACCCAAGCAATGTCCATATGAAGAGTATTCAAGTACCCAAGGCCTGCCGCCCCCAAAAGGGCCACTCATATGCCATACGATATATCAGTTCCAGACTGTATTTTAAAACCTGTCCAATCAGCTAAGGACGTGGTTTCCTCCTTGGCAATGATTCAGAAACATCAGAGTCGAAAGCAGCTGTACTTAGCTCACACATTTCGTCTGCACCAGGCTTCCTCAGGGGACGATTAACAAATTGCTACTAAATCCAACAGCGTCGCACAGAAATAGAATACATTTCTACATCGAGGCAAACAATCCATCCCACACACAGACCCCCAGCTACCATCTGCATAATTAAAAAAAAAACAAAACATCACGGTGGCACGGATTGTCTCCTCATTTTCCTTCTCTCCAAGTACCTGCTTTTCTTTCCCATGGCTGAGTCTGGCCTGTTTGTTATTACTGCAGCTTCTGTCCCAGTTCCGAGAAAAGGACAAGAATTCCCAAATATATTTGGACGGTATTACAATCAGGACTGACTCGCCTCTCTTCCATGGTCTAGAGACCTCACGTGAGCTTCTGTTACCCTCCTCTCTTCAGTCCCGTGCAGTGTGTGTTGTAACTCAAGAGTGGGCTGTGCTTTCTGAGATGGCTTGATTTCACTGTGTCTGCTAGGCAGGTAACCTCCACATGCTCAGAGCGGCACTGCACACACAGGATTTGCTGCATCTCCAAACAGGACTGCAAGCCCAAAAATGTCCTGTAAATTGCAGAAACAGGGCCAGCCCAAAATCAAAGGATGTTGAGTTGGCCAACTAATTCCAAACCAACAGAGTAAACGTTGAGCCAATCCTGGATTTGCAGTTTCCATCCTTTGGCATTCTGGGATAATTATCCAGTGTTTGTGGAGACAAAAGAGAAGATACAAATCCCAGAATGTTTAGCATTAAAAACCAGGTGTCTGATGACTTGAGTTTAGTTGCTAGATGTGATATATTATACACCTCTGGATGCCATTTTGAATATAGCAAACCCAAATTTGTGGCATTTTGCTTTTGGGGAAAACTGTTTGAGGCCAATATTCAGCACCTTTTGTCCACCTAGGTTTGGACTTAGCTGAACAAATGGTGAGAATTAAAAATCCCACCACATTGACTGGCCCTTAGGTAGCCGGATTCCATTTTATCCATCTAAATAGTTAGCTGGCTAGCTCGGAGGCTGTTTGGGCACCCTAAAATCAGCCGGATAAACTTACTTGGCACACCTGCCCCAATGAATATTCTGGATAAGTTTATCCGGCTAATGTTCCCAGCTGGACAGTGGCTGAATATTTATATTTTATAAATTTGTATATTTTGCAGGAACATTAGATCGCTCTGAGGCTTCTTCCAGACTTTTGAATTTGTATCACCCCCAATCAGACTAAAAGATTACACTGGAGCCCTGCCAGCTCCTCCATGATGATTTGACTTCATTCCCCCTGCTTTGGTGATGATGCAGCTTCGAGGGTATCTGAGAGGCATCTTAGGACTGGAGGCACCTCCTTTTGCTTCTCTGATGCTGATGGTTCTCCTGTGTTGCCTTGGGCTGATGGATGCATGTGAAACCCTGGCACTGAAGTCAGACCGGCTGCTCCAGGGTGAGAATCCATCTTATTGTGTGACAGATTCCTTCTCTCTTTCCTATAGCGCTGCATGGCCTCCAGCATATTCAGGCACAGGCACACCAGGCCTGTGCCTAGGGCAGCAAGATTCTGCTTTTATGTACACCCTCCGACTTAATATCCTAGCGATATTAAGTCGGAGGAACCAAAACTTAAAAAAAAAAAAAAAGTATAAAAACATTTGCCCGCCGGTCATTGGTTAGCAAAACGGACGCTCAGTTTTATCAGCATCCATTTTCCTAACCTGTGGCTGTCAGCGGGTTCGAAAACCGACACTGGTCAAATAGAGCGTTGGTTGTTGGACCCACTGACAGCCACCTCTACCACTGATAAGGAAGCGCTAGGGATGCGCTATTGTCCCTAGTGCCTCCTCATTAGCGCACCACCTCATTTAAATACAGAATCAAGCACCCAGGTGAGGTGCCTGGGCACATTGGGAGAGTCTTGTTCCATTCCATGTTTCTCAGCAGTCATGGTAATAGACTAAGGTTGTTGTCTGCCCCCAGGATGAGTCTTTAGTTTTTAATTTAATTTTTCAGTGATATTTCGGACGCAAAATTCACTTTTTAAACATGAAACCCTGTGCCTTGAATCCTGCAAGGGGCAAAACCACATGACCTCCCTTTGGTATGCATGCTCTTCTATCGCAGTTCTCTCTCTCTCTCTCCCAGCTTTGTGTGCAGGTTTGTTTACAGCTGAGCTAACCACGCTGGTACTTTGTACAGAGCTGGAAGTGGTGATTTTCTGCCAGACTGCCAATCTGGAGTGAAAGGTGAAGGCCGCTGCTGGTCTTTTTAATGGAAAATTACCGCTGACAGCTGGAAAGCAGAGGCTGAGCAAACATCAGTTGCACAACAGCACGGTTATCTGGTCCCAGCTTAAAAGATTTGGGACTTTTCATCGTAGGCATAATGACATTGTTAGAAAATTGCAGTAGATTGTCAGAGCGCAGCTTGGTCTTGATCAGCTGTTTTCAATGCGCAGTAGCAAAGTGTAAATCAAATGATTTTGGAAACTATTGGCAGAAAACAAAGCTGGTGGTGCTCACTGCATGAAATGATGGGGGGTGAGGGGTTGAAATCTGATATAGAGTTCTAACTACCTGCAAGGTATTAAAAAAAAAAAAAAAGCACAAGAGACAAACCTTTTCTGATAGAAAGGAAGGTCGTGATGTGAAACTCCACAGGGGTAGACTCGAGAACAACGTCAGCAAATATTTTTTCACAGAGAAGGGTGGTGGATACTTGGAATGCTCTTCCAGAGGCGATGGTGAAGACAAAAATGATGACAGAGTTCAAAAGGGCACGAGATAAACATAGAGGCAGGTGGCAAGAGGAGAGAAATGAAGAACTGGGGTAACCTGTGGTAACTTTTCTGTATGGAGGTTACTTTCACGAAGCAACAATTACAGCCCTGAACAGAAGGAGAGGAGTAACCTGCGTGGCGCAGCAGTTACAACCTAAATCTTTGTTGGGCAGACTGGATGGAAGAAAACCTTTAGTAAATAACCCCCTTAGCCAGATAGTGCCAAACAATGGATAAGTGGCTCCATCCCTGGAATGCCTCCAGCTTATCCAGCTAAGTTTGAGCCGGATAACCTAGAAGCGTTCAGTGTGTGGGAAACTTCAAACACATAATATCGACCTCTGTGTTGCTCTGTTAGCTCTCTGAAGGTTCCTGTGTTTTCTTGCAGTGCATCGCTTGCTGACTTATCCCTTGTGCCCTGCAGAGCCCGCCCTGCTGCTCCCTGACCTGCTGCTGTTCCTTCTCCTGGGCTGGTGGCAGGAGCAGTGCTTGGGCACTCTGAGGTACCTCTACCTTGCCTTGCTGAACACTCTTACCTCGGCTTCGCTGTACCTCCTCCTCACACGGCTGTGGATACCCCTGCCTAGCAGTGCCTGTGGTTACACCACAATCCACCTTGCCCTGATGGCAGCACCGCGGCGCCAGCCACCAGCTTTACAGTGGGGGCTCTTAAGGCGGATCCCAGGCCCTGCACTGCCTTGGCTGCTGCTTCTGTTCATTTCCCTTTTATTCCCGGCATCCCCGTTTCTCCTGCACCTGAGTGGAGTGATCTCAGGCCTGGCTCGTATCCTTTCTGTAATGAGTGTAAGGCGGCACGGGCAACGCTTAGGCGTGAAAGATGCAGAGGGAGAAGGGCTTTCAAGTGTTACAAAACCACCGGAAGTTTTAGCATCTTAGGGCAGGCCTTTAACTCTTCCAAACCTCCATCTAAATAGCAGTTTGTGCGGGGTACGTACTGGTATGTGTTTTGAAAGGAAAATCACAAGTCACACTGAGGCCATGCTTAGCTTGTTAGTTAATATTTTCATTTTTAGTGAAATTAGGGCTGACAGTAAGGGAATCTGAAGCTCGACAAATGAAACTGGGCATGAACAGAAGGCTTTGGATAGGATACCACCAGCCTAGCCTGGCTTCAGTGTCAGGAGCTCTGCAGCTACAAAATACATTTTTTTATTTAGCTTTTGATCTGTTGAAAATCATAAAATTAAGAGGATTTTTTTTAAAGTTATATTTTTTGGGATGATTATTTAAAGATTATTTACTGAAATGTAATGACAAATGTATGTATGTTATTCTTAAATAGATCCTATTAAGATTAATGGGGCCTATTCACTAGCAACCTGCAAAAATACATTGCTTAAATGCCAGATATGTGGTGGGCTGGTGGACGGTTGAGGCTCCTTAAATCCTTGCTGAATTAACTGCCCAGGAGTCCCTGAAGACTATGACCGGCTATCTCTTTAGAATACTTTATGATTACGCTACAGAAAGTTACATATCACCTACGTCTAGCAGTAAGGGAGGGGGGGAGGAGGGAGGTTGGGGGAACCAAGTTTTCTATTCTTGAACTGAATTTCTTAAGGTTGTTTAGTAATTGTATAAATCAAAGACACAGTACTAACATTAGTTTATTGAAGCTTGACAATTCTTTTTGTTGCTTTATTTCAGAATCTTTATTACGATGTTAACTTTTATTCACCAAGTATATATTCGTTTGTAGAATTCCTACACAGAATTGAAATTTGTAATGTTGCAAAACTGAGCAATAAAACATTTACATTTAAAAAAAAAAGAGAAAAGGGTCTTGTGGATGAGAGTTAGGCTTTTGTATTGAATTCTCATAGAAACATAGAAATGACGGCAGAAGAAGACCAAACGGCCCATCCAGTCTGCCCAGCACATTTTTTTCTCATACTTATCTGTTTCTCTTAGCTCTTGGTTCTATTTCCCTTCCACCCCCACCATTAATGTAGAGAGCAGTGATGGAGCTGCATCCAAGTGAAATATCAAGCTTGATTAGTTAGGGGTAGTAGGGGTAGTAACCGCCGCAATAAGCAAGCTACACCCATGCTTATTTGTTTTACCCAGACTATGTTATTCAGCCCTTATTGGTTGTTTTTCTTCTCCCCTGCCGTTGAAGCAGAGAGCTATGCTGGATATGCGTGAAGTATCAGTTTTTCTTCTCCCCTGCCATTGAAGCAGAGAGCTATGCTGGATATGCGTGAAGTATCAGTTTATCTTCTCTCCTGCCGTTGAAGCAGAGAGCTATGCTAGATATGCGTGAAGTATCAGTTTTTCTTCTCCCCTGCCGTTGAAGCAGAGAGCTATGCTGGATATGCGTGAAGTATCAGTTTTTCTTCTCCCCTGCCATTGAAGCAGAGAGCTATGCTGGATATGCGTGAAGTATCAGTTTATCTTCTCTCCTGCCGTTGAAGCAGAGAGCTATGCTAGATATGCGTGAAGTATCAGTTTTTCTTCTCCCCTGCCGTTGAAGCAGAGAGCTATGCTGGATATGCGTGAAGTATCAGTTTTTCTTCTCTCCTGCCGTTGAAGCAGAGAGCTATGCTGGATATGCGTGAAGTATCAGTTTTTCTTCTCCCCTGCCATTGAAGCAGAGAGCTATGCTTGGATATACGTGAAGTATCAGTTTTTCTTCTCCCCTGCCGTTGAAGCAGAGAGCTATGCTGGATATGCGTGAAGTATCAATTTTTCTTCTCCCCTTTCTTCTCGAGGCGATAGGGAGCCAGTGGAGGTCTCTCAGAATAGGAGGAATATGGTCTTTTTTGCATGTATTAATGAGAATTCTAGCTGTGGCATTCTGAAGTAGTTGAAGGGGTTTGATAGATGCAGTGGGGAGACCAAGGAAGAGTCAATTTTGGAGAATATGCTGGTTTGGAGAAAAGTTCGGAAATCTGAGAGGTCTCAATTTCTTTAGTACCTGGAGTTTGAAAAAGCAATCTTTTAAGATAGTTTTAACGAATGGTTTTAAGCTCAATTGATTGTCAATCATGGCGCCTAGGTTGCGTGCGTGGAGGGAGATGGGTGTGGGTGGGGGGAGGGGAAATGGGGTAAGTATGATTGTTCAGCGAAATGAAGAGGAGTTCGGTTTTGGCCGGGTTAAGTGCCAGGTTCATGTTGGTGAGGAGCTGGTTGATGGAGGCGAGGCAAGTGTCCCATGTCTTTGAGGCCGTGTGTAGGGAGTCAGAAAAAAGGATGAGGATTTGGACATCATCTGCGTAGATGTAGTGGGTGATACCTAGGTTGGTTAATAGATTGCAGAGGGGTAACATGTAAATGTTGAAGAGGGTAGAGGATAGTGAGGAGCCTTGGGGGACACCACAGGTGATGTTGATAGGGTCAGATTCGTTGTTACCTAGCTTGACTTAGCTATTAGAGAATAGCCACTGCTATTACTGGCATCAGTAGCATGGGATCCTCTTAATGTTTTTGGTACTTGAAGCCTGGATTGGCCACTGTTGGAAAAAGGATGCTGGGCTTGATGGACCCTTGGTCTGACCCAGTATGGCAATTTCTTATGTTCTTATAGGCATAGTTCTTTATTTAATGTGACCACTTTATTCCTGGATTTATTCCCTATGATCGGTGTATATATTTCTGGAAGTATATACTTACACAGTCTCATCACATTTCCTTTTTAGAGGGTGTCAGTAGCCTGTAGAGGGCTAACGTCTGCCAGTACAAAGTACTTTACAGTACCTGAATGTAATCTGCTTTGAAGGGTTGAAAAGCAGAAGATATATAAATAAATAATACCCGCAGACGTTAGCCCGAACTGTCAAACCAGATTTATATGCATAAGTTTGCTTTGAAAATTCCCAACTTGTGCAGGTTCACATAGGAACGGGTGTAACTTTCTGCGTATACATTTACACGCAGACTTTTGAAAATATGCACGTAAATGCTTTCCTTTCCCCAACTTTGCCCCCTGGGACCCCTTCCGCGAGTGCGGGAAAAAGTATGCATCTTAAGTTTCCCTGCACAATCCCCCGGAAGGCCGCTCTGTGCATGTAAATCATTTAAAAATGACCCCCCCCTCAAAGCACCCAAGTATCCTTTTGCCTACCAAAAACCCATGGAATTGGCATCTGCCGCTGTTAGGAGGCTCCTCAGCTCAGTGACGGAGATTCTCAAGGATGAGTCATGAATGGAACTCGGCCTTACGCCGATGATAGTGTCGCTGCCACTGATGTTCTCCTTGACAAGTCTTTCATTGCAGACTCTGCTGGGATTCTTTCACGTCTCCAGATCACCGAGAGGCACGTGGAAAAGCTAGAGAAGCATTCCGTCTGCCGGGCGCTGGCGGGGGTCCCCTTTCTGCACTTTATCCTGTCTCCGAAGAGAGGAGGGATTCTGCCTGATGTGGATCCTACAGCCGGGGCCAGGTAAGAGGAGGCTGAGAAAGAAAGAGGCAAGCTTTTGTCCTTCTCTTCCTGCTCTTTTGGGCTCCCAGCTCCATCCGAACCAGCCTTCATTCACAACTACCCAAGGATTTTCCAGGGTTTTTTAAACTTATACATGGCAGGAGGTCCTGTTTGTGCACCCAGTGCAAAGAACGAGTAAGGTCTCTGAAGGCTAGAACGGCTGACTTGGAGAAGCAGAGGCAGACAGAAAGGTATACAGAGGAGATCTTCAGGGACATAGTAGAGTGGTCTTACTTCCACTGTGGCAGACCTTGCACTGTGTGCAGTCTTCTTGCACTGAGGATACATCTCCAGCAGTGTATGCCCAAGAGAGCAGGGTTAGGACTCCTGTTGGTAATGGACATTCAGTCATTAGGAATGTAGGCAGCTGACTGGTGGCTATGAGGATCCCTTGGTAACTTGCCCTCCTGTTGCGGAAAATGGTGGATATCATGCATCATCTAGATAGGATTTTAGACTATTGTGGTACATGTGGGTACCAGAGGCACTGGAAGGTGCGGGGGGGGGGGGGGGGGGGGGGGGAGGTTCAGAAAGCCAAATGTAGGTTTCTAGGTAGGAGTTTGAAATCCTGAACCTCCAAAGTAGCATTTTCAGAAATGCTCCCATTTCCACATGCAGGACCCCCGAGGCAGGAAGAGCTCTAGAGTCTTAATGCATGGATGAGGCGATGGTGCAGGGAGACAGGTTTAATATTCATTAGGAACTGTGGAGCCTATTTTAATGGGATGGAACCCGGCTGCGGGCATTAACCAATAAAAAGGAGGTAGAGCGTTCTTTAAAGATCCTGGGGAGGGGCCTTGTTCTCCTGTGATTCTGCAGCCACCGGAAAGGCCAATAAATCTGTCTTTTCCTGCTTGCCTGACCCCACAGAATCGCTTCAGGATGCCAGGGGCTGTCCCAAAGCGTGATCCAACCCCCTCCTCCCTCCCCTGTCTGATTCCTCACCTCCTGGGCTGGAGGGGAGGAGAGCAGCAGCACATTGGGCCAGCTCCTCCTCGGCTTCCTGGGGCCTGTCTGCTCTTTGACCTGCGCTGTTCAGGGCAGCAGAGGAGGAGGATGCAAGCCAAAGTCCTGCTGCTTTCTTCCTCCTGCTACTTTCCAGTTGACATGGGACGGATGTGGAAGGTAGCTGGCAATTGGGAGAGTGAAAGAGGGGATGGAAAGAAGTCCGATTTGGGGGGAAGGCTGATTTGTGTGAAGGAGATGGCTGAAAGAGAGGATGGTTCTGTATGCGAGTGTGGATTGGCGAGAATGAGAGAGGGGGCACCTGAAATAAGAAGAGGATTGGGTTGAGGAGAGGGAGAAAAATGGACCAGGGGTGGGGCGAGAGATGGGGTGGCAATGTGGCAGAGTTGGAGCCAGAGGAAGGAACCTCCGTCTCCTCTCTCTCCAGGTCCCTCCCCCCAAAATCCCAGAACTTCCCTTTCCTAGCAAAAGACAATAGGGAAGGGGTTAGTATCAGCAAAGGATTCCCCATCCCAATCTTCTCTCCTCCATCCAGGATCCCCTCTCATTTCCCACCACCCTATTCTTGATTCTCCTACCTTATCCTCTCCTCATTCCAATCGCCCATCTCTGATCCTCCCTCCTTCTACTCTCCCCACCCCCCTTATCCTCCGTCCTCCCTCCCATCCCTGAGATCTCCTCTTCCTCCTCTTCTCTACATTGATACTGAGATTGTCCATTCATAAAACTCCCAAAAGAACAAACTAAATTGTTCAGACACAAAGCAAGGAATAATTCACATTTAATATGGAAAACAATTCAAATTTATGGAAAACTGCTGTATAATTGTCACAGAATTTCAGACTCTATTCCTGAGCTGCCACAGGGATTGTGGTCTTGATTAAAACTTTGTTTGCATGACAAATGTTTTGGGGGTTCAGATTTTTAACATCCCGTACCACTCGGTCATTAATTGGGAATTTTCCCCAGGAACGGGAACTGAAGTAGGAAAAAAAAAGTTGTTCTTCATAGACAACAGGACAAATCAGCCACACAAGTGAGTAGAGCGATGTCATCCAAAAGTGCTGAGGTGGAAGCCTGAGGAGATTTTAGAAACTCCAAGGTCTAAGTTCGCGACCTTATGGCCCTTGGAGACGTGCGTGCACAGGCCACACAGTTAGGAGCATTACGGGAAGCTCCAAGACATTGGACACATTGGTCATATCTGTCATGCCTATCCAAGAGTCCTTTTAGAAGAGCATCTCTTGAATCCTGGTTGGTTATCCTCTATCTTGAAGAGGAGCTGTACTAAAGCAAACTTAATTTTGAAGAAAAGAAATTAACTCTCTTTAAAAAAAAAAAAAAAAAAAATGCTGATTTTTTTTTTTCCCAGGCAAAAAAAGAATGAAAGAACCCCTGGGGGGAAAAAAAACAATGACCAGCAGCTTTAGTTTTAGAGGGGGTGCATATTTTCTGCTGAGCAGCTAAATAAGTCAGCCAGATACACTTATCTGGCTAACATAACCGGGATATTCAGCAGCGCAGTAGTGCCGCTGACTATACCTGGCCATGTTAAAGTTAGCCAGATATACTTATCTGGCTAATTTTAGACCAGCCCTACGGCGCAGCCAGAGTTAGCTGGATAGGTTAACCGGCTAACTTTGAATATCAGAGTTAACGGTTAACCTATGCGTCTAACTCTGCTCCTCCCCGGAATGCCTACCTCCCACCCCAGGAACTCATTACCTGGCTAGAATTTAGCCAGATAAGCCATTTAATATCATAGCTAAGCCATTTAGTTGGACCGGCGGGTCTTTAGCATGTTAAAGCAAGGTTCTGCTTTAGAATTTGCTCGCTTGCTAGGGGACCTGTTCATGATCTCCCCTTGCACCTCCATGGAAAAAAGAAGGGTGGTACCACAGACCCTCGACCATCTACAGATGCTGGGAGCCATTGTTCCCGTCCCCTGGGAAGAGCAAGGAAGGGACTTTTCATCCAATTCTGGATTTGAAGAAAGTAAATGTGGCTCTCAAGGTTCCTCAGTTTTGCATGGAAACTCTCCGCTCAGTTATTGCAGCGGTGCTCTAGGGAGAGTTCTTGGCGTCTGTGGATCTAACCGGCCCAACCATAAAAGTTTTTTTCTACAGTTCAAAATCCTCGGCATGCATTTTCAATTTTGCGCCCTGCCATTTGGGCTGGCAACGGATCCACGGACTTTCACCAAGGTGATGGTGGTGTGGCAACAGCCCTTTAGAAGGAGGGGATGCTGGTGCACCCATATCGGGACGACACTCTCATTCGGGAAAAGTTGGAGGCCTCTGCAGACAAGCAGTGGTTCTAGTGCTGCAACACTTGTGGTGACTTGATTGGATTGTGAATTGGTACAAGATCAGCCCATCCTATCTCAAGTGTTGGAATATCTGGGAGCACAATCTGGTACCAAGCTGGAGAAGGTTTTACTTACAGAGGAACGCATTGTCAAGTTTCAATCGCAAGTTCGTGGATTGTTGGAGAGCCAGATGCCCAGGGTCTGGGATTATCTATAGGTTCTCGGCTCCATGGAGTCCACATTGGAACTCGTGCCTTGGATGTTTGCTCATATGAGGCCTCTGCAGGTTGTATTACTTTCCAGGTGGGATCAGTTGTTGGAGTAGTTTCAGCTTCCTCTGCCGCTTATAGAGTTAGCCAGATCCAAGCTCTCGTGTTGGCTTGGTCGGGACCACTTGTGTTGAGGGACGGACTTGGAAGTTCCGATGTGGACAGTGGTTACCACAGACTACAGCTTCTCTGGTTGGGGAAGCTGTCTACTAGGATCAATCGGTGCAAGGCCAGTGGTCGGCGGAAGAAGCGACATGGTCTATCAATCGTTTAGAGACAAGAGCGGTGCGGTTGGCGCTGAATGCATTTCTTTCTCTTTTGCGCATCTGCCCAGTCAGGATCTTGTCTGACCATGCAACAACAGTGGCGTATATCAACCGGCAGGGTGATACCAAGGTTTGAGCAGTGGCTCAGGAGAATTGGGAGCTAATCCACTGAGCAGAGCAGTATCTGGCACTGATAGCAGCTTCTCACATAGCTGGGACCGACAATGTGCAGGCAGATTTTCTCAGCCGTGAACAGCTGGATCCCGGAGAGTGGGAGCTGTCGGAGGAAGCAATGGCTCTCATCTGTTGCAGGTGGGGCAAGCCTCACATGGATTTAATGGCAATTCACCGAAATGCCAAAGCACCCAGCTTCTTCAGTTATAGAAGAGAATGCGGAGCAGAGGGATTCAACGCCTTGGTCCTTCCTTATCCCCGGGACATTCTGCTCTGTGTTTCCACCATGGCCGCTGGTGGGCAATATTTTGCGGCGTGTGGTGAGTCATCCGGGAAGCGTGATTCTAGTGGCTCTGGAATGGCCTCAGAGACCTTAGTTTGCAGATCTGATCAATCTAATGATAGACAGCCCGTCAAGACTTCCTCATCTGCCAAAGATTCTGCATCAAGGTCCCATATTTCCAGATCAGGCAGCTCACTTCTGTCACGCAGCTTAGTTTTTGAGAGGAAAGGCTTAAGAGAAAGAGGTTGTTCTGAGGATGTTATTTCTACTCTGTTGCAAGCTAGAAAGTCTTCCACTGCCTTGGCCTATGTGAAAGTCTGGACAGTTTTTAAAGGTTGGTGCACGGAGCAGGGGGTGGTCCCTATGTGAGCTTCCATAGCAAATATCCTTACCTTCTTGCAAAGAAGTTTGGTGACGGGTTTGTCCTTTAACATCCTCAGAATTCAAGTGGCAGCATTAGGTTGTCTTTGAGGCAAGGTACACGAGCAGCCAGAACCGCTCCATCCAGATGTGGTGCGTTTTCCTTCTGGGGGGGTGAAACATTTGCGCCCTCCACTCCAGAAGCTGTGTCCCTCCTGGAGCCTTAACTTAGTCCTGAAAGGCATATGTACGGTGCCTTTTGAACCTCTTAGAAGGACTATTATAAAAGATCAGTCTTTGAAGGTGTTTTCTCGGAGCTTCAAGAGAATTTCTCAAGAGCTTCTTGAGAATTTCGGTTTTGGGGGTCTCCTTGCGGATGGTTCCAGCCTCTCTGCCAAAGGAGGTATCATCTTTTCACTTAAGTCAGTTGGTGGAGCTCCCGGCTTTCCCAAATTTGAAAGCTTCAGCGCCTTATGCGAGAGTTGCGGCTTTTGGATGTCAAGCGCGCATTGTTGCGGTCTCTTAAAGTTACTAACAGCTTCGGATTTTCAGATCACCCTTTTGTGCTGTGGAGTGGTGAAAAAAGGGGCATAAGGCGTCAAGAGCCACGATAGCACGGTATTTGAAGGAAGCCATTGGTTCCGCATACATCTGTCAGGGGTTCCCTGTCCCGGAGGGGTTAAGGGCTCACTCTACCCGTTCTTAAGCAGCCTCCTGGGCCAAATGTCAGCAAGTTTCACCGCAAGAGATTTGCAGGGCGGCTACTTGGAAGTCTTTGCACACTTTCGCCAGGCATTATCGTTTGGGAGTCCAAGCCCCAGAGGCCATGGGCTTTGGTGAACGTGTACTTTGAGCGGGACTCTCGCGGTTCCACCCCGTTTAGGGAAGCTTTGGTACATCCTAGGAGTCTGGACTGATCTGGGAAAAAGAAAATTGGTTCATACCTGCTAATTTTCATTCCTGTAGTACCACAGATCGGTCCAGAGTCCTGCCCAGTTGGGGAGAGGAGATGTGGAGAGTCCGCTCGATCTGGTATGGTAATTTAATTTGAAGCATGGCACAGGTTCTGTTTGGACCTTCATGTTTTTTTAATGGGGACAAGTTTATCTGTTCTAAATTTCTACTTCCCACTGCTCGTTCAGGGGCTAATTATTAGTGGTTACCGTTTTTCTACTCTCTTGGCTTTGGTATAGGTCAATACTGAGGGACTGCAGGTGGCACACTGGGTGTTATGCCACTGTCAGTAAAACTTTCTCTGTCTCCATCTGCTGGAAGGGAGGCAAAACCCAGGAGTCTGGACCGATCTGTGGTACTGCAGGAACGAAAATTAGCAGGTAAGAACCAATTTTCCTTTACAACAGCCCTAATACCATAAGAGTTCCAAGTGTGTGTTTTGCAGGGATTACTTGTTGGCATCACAGCAGTGCATATAAATATAATGTAAGTGATATTTTTACTATAGAATACTGGACTTTGATATTTTCAATGTAAAATGTTATTATAAATGCATAACTCCTGACTGTGTGTGTGGAATGGGCTGGGGGGGACAGTGTGCAAGCTGTAAGGTTCACCTAGGTTGCCTAAACCATGCACCAACCATGGATTCTGGGCAGGGGGGAGGTGTCAGTGTTTAAAGTGGAGGGAGCTGGGCTGCTTTTTTTTTTGGTGGGCCTGGGACGGACAATGAATGAACAAGGGGGGAGGGGGGGGGAGCAGCTCAGTAACTGTTCACACAGGGCAGCAAAAAAGCTAGCACTGGCCCTGCCGAGAGCTTTAGCTGTCTCGGCACCGTCAGATCACATCACCGTACTCACTTGTGTGGCTGAATACCATCCTGCTTCTCCACAGAGAAATCCATTTATTTCAAGGTTGTCTAACATTCTCTTAAACACTGTAAATTAATTCTTGAAAGGTGTTAACTCATTTTCTTCCTGATCTCCATGCTCTCAAGCAATGGAAGGAACTTGCTGTTCTCGTCTCCTGTTTTACTTGTATTCTCCTTCCATTCTTGAATCTGAAGCTCTGAGATCGGGGCACCCTGCTGAATCCATTTCTGTTAGGCTGCAGCTAAGTTTCTGGTATACTTTGGTTGCTTCCCCAGCACCGTAAAGACGCGCCAGTGATTCCCATCTCACTTGCGCTATGACTCTTCTACACGCCTCTTGTTTTTTTTCTCCCTCCCAGGTCTGTAGAAATGTTGGATCCCCTGGCCCAGACTTCCCTTCAGAGTAGCTTCCCTGCAATGCAGGGACATGCTTTGAGCAGTGTCACCGGATTGTCACAAACTGCAGCAGGCACGGAGTCACCCTATCCATCCATCCACCCAGCTGCTCAGTTCCCTAACTTGTATTCAGCACCTATTGACTGGGCATCTCCCAGCGGGCATTTGGCTGCCCCCTTTGCAGACCTGGCGGACCCTGTGATGGATGAAGTGCTCTTGAGAGCAGGCATCCAGGCTTCTCTGGAAGAATTCAACCTAGCAGCTCCTTCTGAACTGAAGCTTTCCAGGTCATCTGTCTCTTCTCTGCGGTAAGTGTGGATATGGCCCAGCAACATGCCGAGAAAAAGGGGGCTAGTGATTCAGTTACACTTTGAAAGGGAAAATAATAGGACCCCAGTGTTTAGTGGAAAAGAGACAATACTTTTTTTTTTCCCCTGTCACAATTAGGTTTTGATGGAGGGGGGGGGGGGCATAATCCCTAAACCATGTTATTCTAATGCCCCTTTTAGTAGCAGGGACTATCGTGGAAGATGAGCAAAGCAAGGCAGAGTCAAAGCTGCGCTGTCCGTTAGCGCTGCTTTTTAACGTCCTTTTTTCGTGCAGTAAATGCGATGGCCCAGTAACGTTACTTTGCAGTGTGGCCATCTAACCTGTCACCCTTCCTTTCTCTCCTGAGCTGAGTGGGCCTTGGCTTGGATCTCCAGCACGGCTGTTCAGCATTTCATTCTTCTCTCCTTATGGCCTTATTACCAGTACTTCTGCTTTTATATAGCACTGCTTGACATATGCAGTGCTGTACAAAAAAAAACACACGAGAGACAGTCCCTGCTCAATAGAGCTTACAATCTAATCATGACAAACATTCAGGGCAAAAGAGGCTTTGGGAATTTAATTTATTAAATGAGGCTGAAGGGGACAATCAGAGGTTAAGATTTAACAGCAGCCTCAAAATGTGGAAAAGCATGGAGTCGGGACTTGGCAGTAGTGGAGAAGGCCATGGATAGGAGTGACTTGCCTAATGAGTGGAGTGCAGGTAGAGAGGGGTAGTGAGAAGCTGCAGAATGAAGGCTCTTGTAGGTGAGTAAAAGGAGCTTGAACTGCATATAGGAATGGATAGGGAGCCAAGGTAGTGACTTGAGAAGAAGGGTTATATAGGTGTAGCAATTTCAGCGAAAGATAAGTCGCACAGCTAAATTTTGGAGAGATTGTAGTGGAGAGAGATGGCTCAAAGGGCGACCTGTGAGGAGCAGGTTGCAATAGAATAAACGGAAGGTGACGAGAGAGTGGAGAAGGGTTCTGGTCGCATGTTCAGAAAGGAAGGGACAGATTTTGGCAATGTTATAGAGAAAGAAACGACCCATTTTAGCAGAGTTTTGGATATTCATAGAGAAGAGGGAGGAGTCGAGGATGACTCCTAGGTTACAGGCTGAAGGGATCGGGAGGATGACCATGTTATCCACAGATAACAGAGGAAGGGAGGAGGTGGGCTTGAGGGAAAAGATAAGGAGGTGGGACATCCAGGCAGCAATGTCAGACGAGCAAGCCAATATCTGGGACTGGATTCCTGATGAAATTTCTGATAAAACCTCTCTCCTTCCGTCCTTACCGCAGGTTGCAGCAGCTGGAGAAAATGGGTTTCCCGACTGAGCAGGCCGTGGTGGCACTTGCAGCAACAGGCAAAGTTGAAGGGGCGGTCTCGCTGCTGGTTGGAGGCCAGGTTGGAGACGAAATTCTGGTGACAGCCGAGGGAAGACCCCGCCCCACTACTTGTGGAACACAAAGCACCAGTCCCTTCTCTGCGGACTGATGACTTTACCTCCTCCGGCAATTTCTCCGCCCACCAAGCCCTCTACTAACCAATCTAGTAAAGGGACTACAAGCAGCAATGCTGGCCAAGGGCAGTGACGACGACAGCAGAGAATGTGTTATCCAGTAGACTCATAGAGAAGGGAAGAAGCCGGGGCACGGGCATGCGCCTTGTGCTGATGTGAATTGGCGCTGAGTGGGTCATGGAGTGTAGGGGAGGAATTTGTGCTTTTGTCCAGCATCTGAGGGAAGTGGCCTCAAACAAGCTGACGTTTCCTTTCACCCCGAGCCAGCTCCTGCATCTTCTCTTGGGGAAAGGAGAAGCTTATCCTTTATTGGGAAAGACATGAACTGACCAGTGGGACAATACAAGTTTGCCTCTCTGTGCTACTGGAGCAAATACAGATTAAACAAATCTCTAGGACTCTTATTTACAAAAAACCTCCAAAAACTACAGAAAGATGGTTTTAAAGTTTTGAGTAGTCTTGTCATCAAAACTCTCTTTTCTATCCATCTATAAAAAAAAAAAAAAAAAATCAAATGTTAATTTGCCACCTGTACTCACATAAGCTGATTCATGGATGGTCTAGGCTCTTGCTACTGGTCAATACTAGGACAATAAAACGTGTTGCACTTCTAGCCATTCTTTTATCCAATAAAGTGACAGGACAACAGGCATAATGGTGGCAGACTGAGGAGTCAAAGAGCCACTGGTCTCCCTGCCAGTGATTGCCACAACCCCAGCAGCAAAGTGGGAAGGAGACACAGAGAATTAGTGGGATTTGAGTCAATGACCTTGCCATGAAGAAGCCAGTTTCGCTATCTGTTTATTTTGGTACGTCTCAGCACTGGCTTCTTTATTGTGCGAGTTCCAGGAGTGACTCGGCTGTGTGTCATGGTTAAGGGAGAAAGCGAGCCAGTCGGGGCACTTGTACCTTTCTGGCACGGATTCTTCTTTCTTTCCATGCCTGCATCTTTTTTGCGTGGAAGGGGGGGGGGGGGGGAGGTGGTGTTACCCCATTTTCTGGCATCATCCCTCCCCACTCCAGGACAATTGTTTGGGTAGTTCAGAACTCCTTGTGGGCTGCAAGGAAGTATCATCTGAGCGCCTGCCGTTCTCCTTTCAGATTAAAGTTTAAACAGGGTTTGCCTGTGCTGCGGCAGTCACCCTTTGCTGGGGGCTGCGGAGCACATCACCAGACTCTGCCCAGGGGCTGTGTTTAAGATTTTGGTACCCCCTTGGCAGAGTGCCATGGGAACGCGCCTTTGAAGCTGCAAAGCAAGCAAAAACAGGCTCCGTTTTTGACCAGACGTTTGGCGCATTCAAAAGTTGATATCCTGGACAGCTGCCTACGCTGTCTGTGCCTCCACCCACTGAATGTACCTTCCATTGCAGAAAAAAACCCTCCAAAGACTCAGAAATAAAATTTTAATTACAAATGTAATGGACTTTATTTATACAAAGACTGTTCAAAAATTGGTCCAGATCTCAAGCATACACAATTCCCAAAGCGGGCCGTGTTCTCCCAGGCCCCTGCCAGTGAGTTTAGTGGTAGCCAGAAGGGGGCAGGGGGTAGGTGCAGAGTTTGACTTTCCTGTTGGATGATGATGGGAGTAGCTACAGCACTTTGCCTGGGACACATGTTCCCGCACCCTGTATGGGTCTGGGAGGCCGCCGCACTCTTGACTATGGGGGTTGTCAGAGTGCATTTCCTATCATCAAAGATCAGCATTAGATAAGACTAGCAGGGTCTGTGCTGGCAAGATTTGAAATCATCATCAAAGGGGGAGCACTTCTTACACCTACATCTGATAGCGTTAATCCCCAGCCCTCAAAACATTGATGCCTGCCTGCGGCTCAGGACAACACAGATTACAGGTTCATACTTTATGCTTTTGTGCAGGGCTAATATCAGTCTTGCCAGCAGCTATTGGGAAGGGTATTGCTTATAATTGCTACGTAAAAGAGCCCTGGCTAAACCATGCTGTAAACCTTAAGGCTTGAAGATATGGGGGAAATACAGGTAAAGTGGGAAACTGTAATGTTTGCTATATAAAGACTAATGCATGGACGTTAAGTGTGTCTTCAGCGGTGACATCAGAAGACTAAAACTGCTACAAGGCATCCATGCTTTCTCCAGCAACTGTAAGAAGTGTGGGTTACAACTAGCAACAGATGGGTAGAGCATGTCTACCATGCAGTACCATGCAGTACCATGCAGTACCATGGCTAGAAGCTCAAGATTATTTGGTAATTCGGTATCTGGTGCTGCTGGACTCCCCTCATGGAGTAAGACTTCCATGTGCAGCAGGATTAGGGTGAGATGACCAAAGTTAAAGAAAAACAAGCTGATGGCCTGTTATCACGTTTAATGTCGAGTGGCTCCCTGTGTCCATGGCCTGAAAAACTCACTGAGCATCACTGAACTGAACTAAGGAGGCACTCATCTGGCTACAAAAGCAAACGGTTCTTCCAGGACAAACTTTGCGTGGTCTTCCAACGCCAACCTGAAATGTGAACAGGTCCAAGTCTGGGCTGGCGCCGCAGCATGAAGCATGGAGGTAGCCAGTTCTCGAGTCAACATTATCATCCGCTGTACCTCTGGGGCATAAGTCCAACCCCTCTGACAGAGAAAAGCATTGAGGGGAGGAAGCATACAATACAAGGAATCCTGCATGAGCGGGAAAGCTAGAGAGACCAAAGCAGATGGATGGGAGGAACTAGTCGCTCCCAGATTGAGGCTACCTTCTTCCCTTTAAGTTACTGGACAGACAGCACTTGAGAAGTCACATAATACATTTCTAGGGAAGGAGCTGGCACAAACTCCCTTTTCTCCCCATAGCACCAAGAACATAAAAATAATTTCCCAACTATCTCCTCTTCAGCACCTTCGCCGCCCCCACCCTCCGGCTGGATCACATGCAGCTCTTTTTCCCATATGTTTGTGAGGGAGAGGAAAGGGATTATACCACCAGCCTCGTGTTAGGAATTCCCAAAGTGTTCCTGTAACATGATGGCCCAAACATTGCCGCTCCTTCACGTTTAGTGCACGGAAATTAAGTCAGGGTTTTACCCTCTGCACTTTTCACAAATAAATACAGTCTGGAGCTGGTGCTTCATTGCACCCCCTGCAATGGCTGCAGTCTCTACTTCAGTGGTTGCAGTTTTTATGATTCTGCTGTAAGGAGATAATGTCCTAGAATGATCCAGGTCTGGGAGCGGGGGCATTAGGGGGATGTATGCACATTGAGCTGCAGTGGCCCAGGGACCTAGGGTAGGCGGGAAGGAACCCTCCTGCCTCTCGTACTCAAGCTTGGTGAGGGCGACTTGTCATTGACCCTCCTCGTTGCTCCTCTGGGCCAGAGCCCACGAAATGATTCTGTAGTCAGCCGGTCCATTGCGCTTTCTTCGGTAGAAGCTGGGAGGACTAGGTGAGAATGGGCCAGCACCGGAACCTGGGTCCGGTTCTAATGGAAAGAAGCACAAAGGAAGACAGCATTAAATATTACAGTTCCCCACATAAAGCTGTTTGCTGCTCTTAATTCTTAGAGGGAAAGCAACAGAAACCTCAGGCAAACTTTACACAAAATATTTGCTTTCTGTTTTGTATATCTTGGGTGGCACCTAACATAGATTTTTGTTTTCTGCTTCTGTAACTTCCTACATTTTGCTGCCTGCTTTGATCTATGACTGCCTTTTAAAACAAGCTCAGCTCCATTTCAGGTGCAGCTTCTGCAGGGCACCATGGAGGATAATTTAGACTCGGGAGCAACATAAGGAAATATTTTTTCAAAGAGAATGGGGGTAAATGCATGGAAAAGATGGCAGGTGGATGTGCTGGAGGAATTCAAGAAAAGGGGATCCTTAACTGCAGTAAAGCAAAGATACAACCAAAGACCAATCAGGGTCTGTGATATTGGAACAGGAAGGAAAAATGGGTGGATTAGACAGGCCTTGTGGTCTTTATCTGCTGTTACCTTTGTTTCTGTGCTCTTTATGATGATACAATAGAGCCAGAGGGATTTTTTTTCATGGCATACAGAACCATTCATTCCTATCACTGCTAGCAGTATGGAGCAATCTTTTACAGTATCACAGTATTTCTAAGCTTTGCAGATTTCCTTTTCCTTAATAACCTGCTCCATTTCTGCCTCAGTGCACCTAGCAATCGGTAGTGTGTAAAATATTTTTCTGTGCCTGACATTTTTCTCTGTCTCCAGCCTTGTGATGAGCGACGTCATCACCATCAGTGTTGGCCCTAAAGCCAGTACCATCCCTGGTTGAGGGACTCTGCACTTTTTGGCAACATCCAGAAAACAAGCTGGTGTGCTACTGGTGCTAGCCTGCCTATAGCAAGGTCCTTCCTTGCTGTATCACAGATTCCTCCCCATCCCACCTCTTCTGCATAGGATCTGCTTCCCCCTGCCATCTGCCATCAGGAGGATAGTGGTGCTTCTTATGTTCATTTGCCTCCTCTGCTTACTGCACTGTGAACTCCCAGCACTTGTCAGCACTGCTCGGTACAGACTGAAGCCAACCAAGGAGGTAGGCACAGGTTAAGAAGCAATGTTCTGTTCCTGCCGGAGGTAAGGAGCAGGGAGAGGGTCACATCAGGGGGCATGGAAGGAGGAGAAAAAGGCATGAGCAGAGGAAGGTTGACAACCCCAGGAATAGCCTAGTGGTTAGAGCAGTGGGCTACGAACCAGCGTTCAAGTCCCGCTGTCGCTCCTTGTGACCTTGGGCAAGTCACTTTACCCTCCATTGCCTCAGGTACAAAACATTGTAAGCCCTCTGGGGATAGGGAAATATCTATAGTACCTGAATGTAAGCTGTGATATCTCAGATTGAATGTCTGTATATAATAAATAATATTTTACACACTAATAACTGCTTGGTGCAATGAGATAGAAATGGAGCAGCTTACTAAGGAACAGGAAATCTGCAAAGCTTAGAAATACTGTGATACTGTAAAAGATTGCTCCATACTGCTAGCAGTGATAGGAATGAATGGTTCTGTATGCCATGAAAAAAAAATCCCTCTGGCTCTATTGTATCATCATAAAGAGCACAGAAACAAAGGTAACAGCAGATAAAGACCACAAGGCCTGTCTAATCCACCCATTTTTCCTTCCTGTTCCAATATCATAGACCCTGATTGGTCTCTGGTTGTATCTTTTCTTCACTGCAATTAAGGATCCCCTGTTTCTTGAATTCCTCCAGCACTAGAGTGAGGCCACTGGAAACAAAGTCGACTGCCTTCTTGTCTCCGTATTTGATTCTCCTCTAAAAGGTTGTAATTTTGTCGACTGGGTATCAGAATACTGGAAAGACCCAAAACAGAAGATATGCATTTTTATTTATGTTTTGAGTGAGACCTTTCCTTTAACAAGTCTTACTACAATTCCCATTTTTGAAGAAAAGTAAGGGGCACACTTTAGTTTTTAATTGAAATGCACTTGTGCCTGAACAGGCAAACAATGGTCAATTTTGAGTTCTACATAAAGGGTTGTCACTGACCCCTTCTAATGAGGGGTAGTTGGCAGGTCCACAACTGCATAATCTTGTAGACAATGGAACATTTCAGCTGCTTCTATTTCATTTGCTTTTCGAAATTCCAGGCACAACATATTCTGGAATGTGTGGTACTGTTATTGAGACAACAAGATGACAGATTCTGAAAAACAGACTTAACCCTCTTATCCTTGTCCAAGAGAGACCTCTAATGACATAAGCAATGTAAAAGTCCCAGGGAAAGCTGCAGTGAGCATTGCAGGAATGCTCTTTCATATACTGAGCATACAGCTTCGTGTGTCGGACGTGCAGCGTGTATTATTGAGGTATCGCAAAGTGACTAATAGTCTCCAGAGATCAGATCACCTCTTCGTGCTTCGCAGTGGGCCCAAGAAGGGGCGCAAGGCATCCAAAGCTACAATCTCGTGCTGGCTGAAGGAGGGGACTTCAATGGCGTATATTTGCAGCTGTCACCTCATACTGGAGGGGCTAAGGGCTCATTCGACTCAGGACCCGGCAACCTCCTGGGCCAAGGGTCAACAAGTGTCTCTGCAAGAAATCTGTCAGGTGGCTTCTTGAAAGTCGTTACATACATTCACCAGACATTAAACGCTTGGATGTGCGAGCTCCAGACTCCATGGGGTTTGGAGAAAGTGTACTGCGAGCAGGGCTATCGTGGTCCCACCCAATTTAGGGGAATTTAGGTACATTCCAGGATTCTGAATTGATCTGGGTATGAACAGGAAAGGAAAATTGGTACTTACCTGCTAATTTTCATTCCTAGAATACCACAGATCAGTCCAGAGCCCCATCTGGTTGCGAAAGTCTGCTTGTATTATTAGATTATGATGCAAAGTTGCTTGTTGAGTTCAATAGTATTCTAATTCGTGTTCCTGAAACAGAGTTCTGAACTGAGGCTTCGGCTTCTTCCTGCTCGTTGAGGGGGATTGGAAATCTCAGTTATGGCTATTGTTATTCTCATCTTGGCTTGGGTACGGATCATACTGAGGGACTGCAGGTGGCACACTAGGTTAAGTAGCAGTGTCAGTAAAGCTTTTTTGACTCCATCTGCTGGCAGGGAGGCAAAACCCAAGAGTCTGGACTGATCTGTGGTATTCCTGGAACGAAAATTAGCAGGTAAGTACTAGTTTTCCTATTCAGGCTCTTTCCTGTAGGGATCTGTTTTTGATCACTGCATCAGATTCAGTATCTCTTTGTATTGTACCTTCCTTTCTACTGAAGGTAATGTCAGCATTCCATTCTAATCAATCTATTTGCCAGCTTTCTCTAAAGAGGAGTGTCAGGGCAACCATAAATCTTTGAGATTTTTAGCTGTCCATTGTTTTCTCATTAGGTATTTGGAAGTTACTAATCCTTGCCATAAAATGGACAGGCTGTTTTCTATTGTTCGGAGGACCATTTAAGGGTGAGGCAGTCTCTAAAGCTACTCTGTGAAGATAAATCAAGGGCACAATATCTTCAGCATTTTTTGCTGTCAAGCCCCAGAGATTGTTTGTGCTCATTCTACTAGAGCATAGTCTTCTTCCTAGGCAGAAGCAATTGCTATAGCCTCGAAGGACAATTGTAAGGCAGTTACTTGGTCATCCTTGCATTCTTTTGCTAAGCATTACAGATTGGATATGCTTGCTAAAGAGGACACACTCTTTGGAGCTGACGTTCTCAAAGTGGCCCTTACTTCCTCCTTCCTCCTTAGTTGGGCTTTGGTACTTCCACTTCCCACTTGTTTGGATTGGACCGATGCAGCAGGAAGACATGGAAGGATAAATTTTCACCTCTTTATTTTCTCTCCATGAATTCTGCAACACCAGTCCAGTTGGGCTGTATTAAGAAGGAGGAAATCTTGTTGTCAGGTGTCTATCATGTACATATAGTCAGGCCGAAGCAATATCATTACATAAAAAACGTGTGTCCAAACTGGGTGCACATTTTTTGAACACGTGCACATCCACCTCTCCTGGGCACTCGATGCAATAGGCAAATGAGCTGCCGCACTAAAAAGATGCGCCATGGGTAATAATTTGTGCATTCTTAGCTCTCTGCATTGGGCGCCCAGGAGACGTGGCTGTGTGCCCACAACAGACTGGGCAGAGCTCCTTCCCCACCCCCAGCAGAACTGTTCCTGATTGGTCCTTTTCACTGACACTTGTCAGTGAAAGGACCAATCCCCTTTCAGTACAGCCTTCTGAAAGGAGGACTGGTCCTTTCACTGACATGTGACAGTGAATGGGCCAATTGGCAGTAAGTGAAGGAGGTTCAAATTGGGCCAGACCTTGGGGATGCTTTCTCTAGTTCCCCCTATGAGGAACCACAGAAAGCAGGATTATTTTTTTTGTTGAGCCCTTGGGCACGGCATGATTCTGCTTTCTGTGGTTCCCCCTAATTAGTATCGTGACGTTTTAATGCCAGTTTCTGGGCAGGTATTACATTTGTCACGTTAAAATGGCCACGTGGCAATTTTTGACATCGCGGGGTAATTAGCTAATAGCCTCATCTGCTTGGAATTTGCATGTGAAGAGCACAATTAGCTATGCGCTCGATTGGATGAACGTTTTGGATGCACTAAACCCCTTATTGCATTGGGGTTATCTTAGCGCATCCAATAGAGTTGCTACCCTGTGTGCTAGCCTGAGTGCACTATATTGCATCAGCCTGAGTATGTGTTACAGAAGGATAGATCTTCCTTCTCAGCCTTTAGTTGTTATCTCTAGTCCTCCCTTCTGCTAGTTGTTATTCCTGTTCTCCACAGGGCACGGACAGGAAAGAGGATCTTCTCTCCAAACAGGCATTTTGAAGTTTTTGAAGTTCACCAATTTGAATGTCTATGATCTGTCATGGGCAGGCTGGTTTTTCTGTGTGCTGCACCACCCCTAAATAATGATGATGATGTCACAAAGGAAAGCTGTGTGCTCTGCCTCCATCTGCTGGTAGGGAGACATAGCCCACTTGTCTGGACTGCACTAGTGCAGCAGGATTTATTTTGACTAAATAATGTGCTCAACAGTAGCTATACTCCTATGGAGAATCTTGTTTATTGTCCAGTAATATCTGGTTGAAAAATCTGCAATAGTCTGGATGCAACAAGAAAGCACTAGTTAAACACCCAGTCACCGAATGTCTCCAAAGTAACTAGTTATAGTGGGAATTGCTTCCAGGACTATTCCTTAATCTGTAACAGAGGTGTGTTTTCAAACTTACCTGAATCAGACAGCAGGCTCAAAGTGCACAACTGTTCATTTTTCAAAGGGAATCGAATGGGATCCAGCAATTATTAGAAAGGCATGGGCTACTATCAGAAGTTCACCACAATGGGACGCATGGAGGTGCTGCATGGGTGCAATTGCAGAGGGCACATCCCTAAAGAAGCCTGTAATGCTGGGGGTCCCAAGGTGATATGGATAAGGTAGTGCTGTGCATAAGGTCAAATTGCTGCACTCCCAGATGGCACCAATAGGGCATTGGCATGCGGAATAGTACCACCAATGCATTTCACCAACGACACATTAATCCGGGTTACAGCAATTGCTCTGTATATGAGGGACAGAGAAGCAGAACACTGCAATAAGGGTCTAAAACCCGTTATCGAAAACAACAGGGGCTGTGCCCAGTGCTAACAGGAAGAAACAGAGAAAATGTACTTGTAATCTTCCTGCTAGACATTACAGCCTTCCCAGTGGAAAGCGTGTTACCTGCAAGGACTTAGGGAACTTCCTAGATGAGGCAAACAATGCATCAGCGTCTGCAGGGCAAAAGATCTGTCATCTGCACATTATCACATCTCATAAATAACAGTGAAACAATAGCAAAAGAAACACAGCATCTACAGTAATGGCTATTAATACTTATTAGTGGTTAATAATAGGAAATGGAGCTCAGTCATTACCTGGCCAGATGATAGCTTCCAGCAAGGTGACCCTTCTAACCAGGAGTCCCAGCTGAGCCTGCAGCTGGAGGAACGATTCTAAGCTAACGGCCTGGTGGAGATCGAGAAGAGCAGAGTGCAAATACAATCACCCGCAGCAGGAGGTGGGGGAAGGGGAGGATAAGAGTGCCCCTTGCTGAAGGGCAAAGCCAGGGAACCAGGATGCTACCAACTGGAGAGGAGGGGGTGGTGTTAATGAACCCCCTCTCACCTGTACAGAAGGTGGTCAGTGTCCTCATGAACACAAGATGGCGCTCTCACCCTACGAAATGCTGGAAGCTTTTTCATGTACATGTCACTGTCACGGCATAAAAATAACACCTCCTTGAATTATTATTCATGAAGTACCATCAGTGCACGCAGCACTGTAAATCCACTAAGCGTGGACGAAGACATGACTTAAATAAATCTAACTTCACTTCATGACTCCCATCTTCCTAGTTGTTTTCAGGCTATCCGGTTCATTCACTTTTTGAGTTTCCAGCTGCTTCCAGGTAAGGAAGGAAGGTTGATTTTGTCCCATTGTATGCAGGAACCTGTAGTAGTCTCTAAAAGAATACTTTTTCATATTACCCAGGAAGAACATTAGGGCAATGTCATTATTGTATCACCTGATGTTTAAGCTTGTGTGGATTAGTTTTATATTGGCTTACATTGTCCCGTTCTTTCCATCTGTTCAGATGTTCTCTACATGGAAAGATTTTTCTCAGTCTCGTGTTTAGTTTTTGTGTAATTTTGTATTTTAACAGGATTTTTATGTATGTTTTTTTTGTAACCCACCATGAACTGTGGCGTGAGCGGGATATGCATTTTTAAATGAAAGTAAATTAAGGCTTATGGGTCCATGTAAGCACTAGGCTGGGAGTTTATAACCAGGTGTGGCTTAGTATGTCCTTAATGTCCTGGGGTTAAGTGGAAAATCTGCCCTCTAAACTTTGATAAAAATTAATACAAATATTGAAAAGTAAGGTGCTCAAGATTAGGGGAATGGACTAATGTTCCTTAATCAGTGTTTGGGTTCATGTTTCAGGACCGGTGATTCCATTACCGAGAGCCCCAACATTTTGGGGTGGTAAAATTCCCACCAGTACAAGGCCCAAAGGGGGGGCTGTGCCAGAACCAGTACTGCTAAATAAGGGAACGCTGGGCTGGATGTTGGATGGAGGAGGGGGCGCATGACCGAAGGGCACCGGCCCTGTTCATGTGACGAAGGTTTGGGCATGGACTTAAATGATGCCAAAGATATAACCAAGTTAGTTTAGAATAATGGCTCACTTCCTCAAATTCTTAATAATCAACAAAAAAACATGTTATACCTTTGAGGATATCCTCAAAGATATAACCAATAAATATATTTATATATATATATATATTTATATATATATATATATTTATATATATATATATATATATATATATATATATATATATATATATATATATATATATATATATATAAGTGGGCTCAAGATTATTTGTAAGATACTTGATGAGCTGGAGCCCCGGAGAACATTACTTCTATGGGGACTCAGCAGGCAGAGCGGGATGGGACACACTCAGTAATCAGTGTCTCAGACTGGGAGGTATGGGATACCCTCACTCATCGGTGACTCAGGCAGATTGGGAGAATATGGAACATATTCACAGAGGCTTCTTTTTGTTATTAATCACTCAGCAGGATGGGAGATATGGGGAACACTCACTTGAAAGTCTCATTTTCACACTGTGACTTGTGACAAGAAGAGGGTCAGTGGTTTTCACAATATTGGTAAGAACTGAGGAGGTAGGGATACAGTTGTGCTTTGAAATGAGACTTTTAAACCTGAGGCTTTAAACTTTGACCTCTCAGGACCTCCAGCTTCTTTAAGAAAATACAGTTTTCTTTTACATTCCTGATTTCAAGGCACAGTAGGCCTCTCCTGCCAGGCTCAGAGCCTTAGCTCGGCCGTATTCTTGTCCTATTAGGGAGACTCTTCCTCTGTCACTGCATTCCTGGTTCCCAGAAATGCCCCTTCACCTCGGAGCATTCTTCGGTATGTCAGGGTGGGGGGTTTCAGGCCCTGTGACATCATCACAGCAAGCACTGCCATGATGTCATCAGCAAGAGCCTGGAATCAATCATAAAACCATTAATACTTTGTGATGATGTCATCGCTGCGAGTCCCTCTGCTGTTTATGGAGTTCACACGTGTTGCTAAAAGGTTACTATTTCTCCTCACTGCCACAAAAAAAAAATTATCTTTTCCCTCCTCAGATACCCCCTACCGTGCTTTACTGATTCTTCATCAGGGCAATTTTTTAAACACATGGGAGTGCGCACAGAATGGTGTCACCAGGCTGGTTAGGACAACTGCAGCCAAAGTACATCGTGGATCACCTATCTGGCATTTTTCTGCTTTGCTTTGTGGCAGTGCAGGGGGTGGGGGGTGTCCCCTTCTAGCAGCCTGTGTAACTCCCCCTGCCCTTTACCGATCTCTCCTATCTACCTGTCTCTACTCACCATGGATCCCAATCATTGTTTCCAAGATTAAAACCCTCTCAGCTAAAATCTTCAACGCCTCTCGAAGCTGGTGCATCCCCTCCCCCTGCGGATGAGAGAGACAGATACAGCCGTGAAGGAAAACAGCCCCAGCCGGGCTCATGCTAGAAGCTTTACCCGCAGGGACGCCTCTTCTGCTCCTCCACCCCCACCCCCCGCCCCTCCCCCTCCCCCATTTCACAACCCCAGGTAAGAAAAGGGACGAAGCCCTTCAGGAAGGTTTTGGCGTTTAGCGGGTAAACAGCCAAAATGCCAGACGCTGCAGGGTCAGTCCAAGAGCACCATGCAAGGAAGGGGGGAACCTTCCACCCATCACATTCCAATATTTGCCTAGCACCGGCCAATCAAAATCCAAAGAAAAGAACAAGCCAGCAGTGAGGGGGACCACAAGTGGAGGGACACAGCTCTGGGAAGAAATGCAGAAAACCCCATTGTCCTGAAATACGTAATGTGTGTGAGTGTGCGTGCTGGGGATGGATGGGCTCAGCTGGTTCCCTTTACTGCCCCTCAAAAGCCAAACTCTGTACTATTAATGGACCTCAAAATATCAGTTTCTAGGATTCAATGGCTCTTTTTTCTACCTCTGTTTGTCTTATTCAGAAGTATTTTCTATTTTAAATTATTTTGCTGCTTTTATCTTTACCATTATCTGGTATACAGTTGTGCCCTGTATATTATGACCATTTCTCTATAGGTTTTTAATTTTCTGAGATCATGCATGCAGTTTCTAATGAACAGATCAGCAGCAACTTGAAATACTTGGTATATAGGGATGTGCAGGCCCATGAATTTCATTTCTTTCCTTTTTTTTTTTTCATTTTTGGAGGGTTAAAAATCCAAAAATAGTTTCATTTAATGTTTATTTTATTTCAGTATCTTTACAGAAATAAACATTTTAAACACCCCAAAAACTGAAAAAAAACCAAACCCAAAACCTGGAATGCTGGGAGTCCCGTAGGACCTCGGCCTAACCTGAGGCCTGCCCTGCCAACCTGCAGGGCCTGCCCGGAGCCTCTCTGACCACTCCCTCCCCGCTTCCTGAAATAATACCAGGGCCGGGAACCATCCCAACCCTCATTTACCCCTCCTGTGGTATTGACGGAGAAGTAAAAGGGGCAGGAGAGATGCCCACTTGCCTCCTGGTCTGTTCGTGTTCTCTTAAGAATGGTGCCGGTCAGCCCTGAGACTGATGCCATAGCAACTTTAAAAATGGCAGCAGGTGCCATTTTCTTATACAGCCATACAAATATATAGCCATATGAGAAAATGGCACCTGCTGACCTTGAGGCCATCGCCATTTTTAAAGTTGCTAAGGCACCGGTTTCAAGACTGACTGGCACCATTCTGAAGAGGAAACAGACTGGACAGGAGGTGAGTGGGTAGCCCTCCTGCCCCTTTTGCTTCCCAGTAGACCTCACAGGAGAGGTAAGTGGGGGCTGGCGTGGTTTCCAACCCCAGCATCATTTCAGGAAGGGAGGGGTCCAGAGAGGGTCTGAGGCAGGTCCTGGAGCAGACAGCGGTGGGCAGGCCGAGGATTGGCGGGTAGATCATGGTTGTTTTTTTCCCCTAAATGAAATGAAGAAAACCAACAAAATTTCCATTGGTTTTTCTGTCATTTTGTTTCAAATGATTATGCTGATGGTGGGAATGGCCAAGTAGAATTATCTAGCTGATCTAGCAAACAGGCAGCTCCTGCTCCCTTCCAGAGTCTCAGAACTGTGTCTCTCTCCCTTGTGTTCCAAAACCCTCACCCAGCATGCTGCCCTCCCCCCCCCCCCCCCCCATATCACTTGGAAGCACTGGCAGTTACTTGGAATAAAGAATTTCATCTTTACACACACAATGCAGTCCGGAATAAGTCACATGCAGACAGCTGCCCAAGAGCCAGAGCAGCCACATTCTTGGGGACATGGACAGACAAACAGGACAGCCATAAGCAGGACTTAGGAGGGCAAGGAGAGGGTGAGTGGGAAGACAGAAAATCCTTCTATAATCTCTTGTTTTATAATTTTAGGGTTTCAAGAGTTGACTGCATTTCCTACTGATGGAGTGGAGGAGTAGCCTCGTGGTTAGCACAGCAGGCTATGATCCAGGAAAGCCAAGATTCAAATCCTGCTGCCACTCCTTATGACTTTGGGCAAGTCACTTCACCTTCCTTTGTCTCAGATACAAACGAAGGCTGTGAACCATCCAGGGATAGGGAAATATCTATAGTTCCTGAAAGTAATCTGCTTTGAAGTGGATGGCCAATCATGAAAGGTGGAATATAAATTATATTAATCATAACTTGTGAGAGAAGGAATATCAGCTCTTTCTGCCTGCAGAACCATTATTTAGTTCCTCTGGATGATGAATAGCTCCATGTCATTGTGGTCAGATTGACCCAGTCCTGGTTTTACCCTGTTGCATCTCTGGACTTTTAGTATCCAGGTTCTCTAAGGAAAGAGAAATTACAAGTCTCCTGATGCAACGGGGTGAACCCAGGACTAGCTGATTTTGTCCCTGCTGATCTGGTAACCCTACAGCTGGCATGGAAAATCAAATTAATGCATAAATAAACTGGGCTGCTAAGAGAAATGGCAATAGATATACGAAAGTTGCTTACATTTCAAGCTTTAGATTGGACTTTTAATTGGTTCACAGATCATCACATGACTGAAGACACAATTAACTATTGACCATTAAGTAGGCAATAGTACATGACATAGCAAGTAACAGTCTATGCCACTGGTTCTCAACTAGGGGAAGGCAAGATCAGAGATTCCAAAATGCTGGCTGTAACCACGGATTCCCATTGATCTTATTCTTCATCAGCGCAGGCTGGAAGGAGGAGGAGGAGGTGGAAGCTGAATCAGTCTGCATGGGCCAGGATACAACCCACTGCAACCATGGCTTCAGAAGTGGGATCAGGGCTAGAGGGGAGAGCAAGGGCTGGGGGTCAGGCCTGAGAGGAGGCCCGATGGACGCACTGTGGACTAGGGTCGTGGAGGAAATGCGAGGATGGCATCTCCTCCTTCCTGCCCATGTGGGCCCAGAATAGGAAGTGGTGTCACATGGGCCAGCACAGGTGGGAAGGAGATTGCCGGGACTCTGATGCTCTGACGCCCAGCCCACCTCTGCATCCGTCGGCTCTGCCCCCAGGCCTGACCCCCAGCACACGTTTTTTCCTCTCTCTCTCTCCAGGAAGGGGACAGAAGCTGACTCCTGCAAGGGGGGCACAGACCAGCTCCAGCAGAGGGGCACACAGGCTGACTTCCTGCCTGTGGAGAGCATAGGCAGCCTCATTTATCGTCCTCTTCCTGTTTATTCCTTGCTCCTGGTCACTTATAAAAGGAGACAGCGCTGTCCTGCCTCCTGTGGTTGTTTAGTTATCAGGAACTGAGGTGACACGAAGGCATGAGGGGAGTCAGGAATCATGCAGTGTTACACACAGTGTTAACTGCAGGCAGGTAAGTACCAACCGATGCAGAAAGATAGAGAGAAAGGAGTTACAGGTAGTCCCCACAGCTGTATCAATCACTGACCGCCACAAAGAGGAAAAGATATTGGTGGGGAACATGGCACCTTCCACTTTTCTTCATCACAAGACTTCCCTTCTTCACTCCTCCCAGGCCCCACACTAATTCTCTGCTTCTAATGTACAGTTTTGTAACAAGCTTAAAGCAAAACCTGTGCACTGTGCACCATTTCAAACGTGCACAACAAATAGCAAAACTCCCATTTTTACAATTGAGTCACTGATGATACCAAAAAGGGCCTCATTTACCATGCTGCAATGGTAATGCTGAAAGGTGCCAATTTACCATTGTTTTAACTTTTTTCAGCCTAGAATATATCCCTTTGAACACTGCAGTCGGGGGTGGCTCCAGAGGGGTTGGGGGTGGTGGAGCTTGGTCCTCGCCCCCACCCCGCCCAGCTGTCCTCCTGTACTCTGGCTGGACAACTTTGGTTGCCTGGAAAGGCACTTGGCCCTTGCTCATCCTGAAATTGACTGTACCCCTTCTATGCCCCCCCATACAAAAAATGTTTGGAGCCACTGCTGACTGCAGTCTGAGCAGACATATACCTTTTCCTTACTACAGGAAAATATCCCATATGAAGTTACAGCAAAATAAAACTTCAAATGTTTTTAAGATATAAAAGTGGAAGGAGTCAACATTTCCAGCTGGCCAGCCACCATCCCCAAAAACAGAGTGGCTGAGAAGTGTCGTCCCCCCCACAGGGAAACCAGGTGAAAGATCCAGGGTTGGAGTGGTGTGAGGGAGGGAGACTGGAAGAGAGATGCAAAGAGAGAGAGAGAGAGAAGAGAGAGAAAGATGAACAGACTGAAGAACGAGACTAATTAAAAGCCTTCATCTTACTCATCCCCTTCTCCCTGCAAACAATCATATCAACATCACTAGTAGCAGCATCACTAGCAACATCACCATCATTAATATCACTATGATCATCACCAACACCAATATCACAATCGCCATTATCATAACTATGATCATAACTACCATCACCACAAGCACCATTATCATTACCACAATCACCATCATTACTGATCATCACTACAATCACCATCATTACCATCACTGTAATCATCACCATCATTACTATCACCGATCATCATCACCATCAGCAACATTAATACTATCACCTTCACTGTAATCATCACCACCATCATCACTATGATCATTACTACCATCACCACAATCACCATCACTGTCATTACCATAATCACCTTTATTACTATGATCATCACCATCATTACCATCACTATGCTCATTACCAACAGCAACATCAGAACCATCACCACCATAATCAGCAGTGGGGGTAATATTCAGTAAGCCAATGAGTAGACAAGTTATCCAGCTACAGTTTGCTGGATAACTTGTCCCATATATTCAACGTGATAAACGTCCCGCTGAATATACTTGCCTAAAGTTATCTGGCTACATGTAACCGGATAATCAACAAATCTAATCAGCTATGTTTGAATATAACTGGTTAGGTTTTTTACTTATCTGACCTTGTGTGGCCAGGTAAATGCAATTTAACTGGATATCTTCAAAGATATCTGGTTAAGTCGTGCTGTGAAATTGAAAAAGAAACAAAGGGACTTGCGGCCCGATTTCCTCCTTTACCCACTCAGATTTCATAGATGGCCTGTTAGGCCATGTACCCTCCACCGCACATCCCTTCCTAAATGTTGAAATAGTTCTGGGGTCTGCAGGGCCCTCCCTCCCTCTCCTTTTTCCAGTTCTCTTGAAAAAAAACAATCGATTTCCCACCCTGGACTCTGCTTGTCCTGGGTTGGCCAACCCCCAAGACCCATGCCCATCCCCCCGCTTCTGCCATGTAAAAAGCCCCTGCTGGGAAGTGTAAACTATGGGTAACCTACATTTCCAATCCAGCATCTGTCAGAAGCAGCGCTGGGAGGTGCCAGGAGCAGGTAAGTATGTATCTCGTATCTCGCTGCTGGCAGGGGCTTTAAATGTCAGAGGGGGGGGGGGAATGGGAGTGGATGGCAGGGGGGTTGCTTGGCCCAGGACAGGGACAATGGGTAAGTGGGGGCAGGGTCCAGGGTGAGAAATCGATAGTTTTTTCAAGAGAACTAGGGAAGGGAATGGGGAGGGGGAGGGGGCTGACTTGCAAACCCTGGAACTATTTCAACATTTAGGAGGGGTTGTGGGGGTGGGGGTGCATGGCCCAACAGGCCACTTGTGAAATTTGTCAGAGAGAAGGAAGAAACCAGACCACAGGCCTCTTTAACCTTTTTTTTTGTTGTTAAATTTGACAGCACTTCTTAAATGGATATCTCTGAAGACATCCAGTGAAGTAATACGTTATCCAGCCACACAAGCAGGTCTAAAGTTATCCGGCTAACTTAGCCTGATAGAACTGAAATTGGGCTAAGGTAGCCAGACAAATTAGGCACATCCCAGAATGACTTATCCGGCTAAAATCTAGTTAAGTGGCTCAATATACAAATACTTGCCATTTAGACAGATAATTGTGTTACCCGCCTAAATGGCTTTGAATAGCGACCTCATTATTACCATCACTGTGATCATCACTGTCATTATACTACACCACCAGAATCATCACTATCATTGCCATCACTATGATCATCAGCAACAGCATCACCACCACCAGCACCACTACACACCATCAACAACAGCGCCATCATCATCATTATGATCACCACCAGCAACAGCATCACCACCACCAGCACCACTACACACCATCAACAACAGCGCCATCATCATCATTATGATCACCACCAGCAACAGCATCACCAGCACCACTACACACCATCAACAACAGCGCCATCATCATCATTATGATCACCACCAGCAACAGCATCACCACCAGCACCACTATACACCATCAACAACAGCGCCATCATCATCATTATGATCACCACCAGCAACAGCATAATCACACCACCATCAGCAACCTCCACTGCCACTATAATCATCACCAGGAACTGCATCACTACCATCACTCTGAATATCATCATCATTATCTAAATCATCTTTCCCTCTTTAGACTCTTTCCTGCTCCTTCCCCCCTTCCATGGCCCTTCCCTTTGACATCTTAGTCTCCACGCCTCACCTACAACCTGTACGGTGTTAATTTTTTCAGACTGACATATAACAAATGTACATTTAACAATGTAAGACACCAGGGATGTTCTGGGTCAATTAACTCCATTGATCGGCCTAATGTTCCCATTTCTTATCTTAAAGCAGCAGTTCTCCTTATATTAACATGTCTGCTTCTTGGCTCTGATCCTTCAGCTACTGCTCCTAGTCCTTGTGCTTCCTTGTTTTCGTGCACTTTTGGAATAAAAAGTGAGCACATTTATATTTTAGCCACACCCTGTTTCTTAAGTTTCCTCAGCTGGGTTTGCTGTGCTCACACTGAGGTGTATCATGGAGCTGCTAAGCGCTGGCTTGGCTGACAATCAGTGGGGCAGCACCCTGATTTACACAGACAGGGTTTGGTTGCGTAATAGGAAAGGATTCAAAGGAGAGAATGTTAAAAAAAAACTTCTCATTAAATCCTTTGATGGACACCACAAATATAAGAGCTGGAAAAGAAAGCTGTGGTGGCCATGGGTTTTGTTTGCTTCAACTGCTGCATGAACTATTGCAAAATAATTTCCAGGTCAAACTGCATCTTTAAAATAAAAAAAAACAAACATGTTCATAGTGAAGTAATACATAACTATCTGTAGGCTAATAGTGTGGCTTCGTGTAGTTTTGGCACCAGGACTGAGGGAAAGACACAGACAGCTAAGCTCAAAGAGGACGTGCTGAAGGAGATTCTAACAGGGGTGCACTAACTGCCACACTTCCTGTGTCGTTTGTCCATCATTCCCTTTCCATCTGGCTCATTCATGTGTAGGTGTGAGCATACTGGAAGTCAGACATAAATATAATGAGGTGGGAGTCCTTTGTGATTGGTTCTACAGGGTGAGAGGTTTAATTCCTGATGCCAAGACCAGTTCTGGAGTTTTGGTTAAGACCACAGAGCTTACCGGCTGCCCTTTCTCTCCCGGCACTCCCTTCAGGCCAGGATCACCCTAGGAGAAAAACACAAAGAAATCCAGATAGCAGCAAAGCAAGAGCAACAAACAGAGAGAGTTCTAGGCTGACCCTAGTGAGGGTGCAGGCTCCCCCCCCCCCCTACACTGAGGTTGAAGGTGGGGGGTTCCCCAACTGGAGGTTGTTGAGTGAAGAGGAGGAAGAGGAGTCATCTAGAGGTTCATCCGCATCTGCCATTTTATCGCAGTCACTGGAACTCCTAGTCTGCCAGGAAGAGGAAATATGAGGCAGGGGGCAGAGCTACCACCACCACCACCAGATGGGACCCTGCAAAGGTCAGTCGCCCTCATGTCCCCCTTAAGGACAACCCTGCCTCCCAGAATGGGACTGAGGGAGCTCTCGGGTTAGAGGGATAGAGACTCTTCCCTTCTTAGTGAGAGACAGATGGAACTTTGGGGTTAGAGGGGTGGAGACAGCCCTTTGCAGTGTGCAAAATTATAAATAACGGAGAGTTACCTGAATGGTTTTGAATTTGTAGCATTTACATCTCATACCTCTCAATCTTGTGAATCTCTTATAACAGAGTTTTGTGACTGCTAAAGAAAGCTAAAATATTGATGCCAATCCAGTAACTCTGATGTAATTATACAAAATTTTGGATCAACACAATACTTTAGCGGTAGTGCTGTGCGAAGGACCAGATTGGCAATCTGTCAAATGCCAGAAGGGCCAGCCCAAAGGGGTGAGTCGAATTGGTCCATGGGGAAAACAAAATTCAGGAGAGTATTGCAAACCAACTCATTGATGCTGAAATGTTTTCAGTTCAAATCGAAACCATGCAGGATATTACATCAAAAGACCAGTTCTCCATGGTAGTCCTCTGTGTATCAGATTGCATTCATGAGAAACTACTTGCAAATGTAGACTGCAAGTCATCAGCTAGGGAATTTTTTTCTTAAACTGCTCATCATGCAAAATCGATGTAAGAAACATGTTGAAGTTTCAACCGATGCCCAGCTAATATGCAAGGATAGTATAGGGGTTGTTTTGCATGGCTTTCAAAAGAATCACCTGGCCAAGTTCATGTCATGCCCATTTATTCAATTTAGTGTTGAGAGAATACTATTGGGGTTAAGATAACATTTGCATCAATATTCACTCTGATAAATAATATTGTAATGTTCCTTCAAGAGTCCTACCAATGAATGAACATGTGAGAAAGTTAGTCCGAATACACACCACAGAAGGCTCTCCATGATTGAACAATCACTATGGAGGTCAAGATTTGCTGAACTTAGGAAGGTTTTTGGGTCATTTTTAATCAGTATCATGCTATATATATATATATATATATATATATATAAGACCCTATTGTAATTTGATCCAAGATTCAAGACAATTTGAGGTCTAAACTTTACATGTGAGTCAAAGCTAAAGCCTACACAGAGTCACTTCTCAAGTTCGATAGGATTCAGATAACTCAAGTCTACTTGCTATTATTTGATCTATCACCACTACAGTCCTGTGGAATGAATATCTTAACAGCCCATTACATGGTGTCAGAAACAAATGAGGAGCTTAAACAATGTGTCAGAAGAGTGCGGAGTGGGGTCCTGGGGAGGGTGGGCTGTAATGATGTTCAATGTATGTGTTGTGCTGAAAAGTGTTATCTTTTCATTGCTTGGGGTGCATCAGAGTCACATGCACACCAAGAGTTGTTATGTTATCTTTTTATTAATAAAAATCATTTGAACATAAAAAGTATGTTCGGGACTACTACTGATAACTTTGTGGAGTGGGCAAATGATGGATTCCAAATAAATGAAGAACATGAACTAAAGTACAGGCTATAATACCAGAAAAATGGATCAGGAAGAGAAAAGACTTGCCAAGTGAGTCCCCTAGAGATGAGTTGGCTACAGATGCAATTACATCCTACAGGATTGATGTCCAGAACATTATTCTTGACACAGTCTCTGAAAGAATGCATTGACATGGAACAATTTTATACTGACCTTCTATGTCTGGACCCTAGGAACCTCCTGGATATAAAGTCTCATGGACTCCAGCCATAAGCACTTGAAAGAATTGAGCAAATGCTTGCTCATGTTCAATGGATATGCAAATATTGAGCATTTACAATTGAATTACCAAGTCTTGCCACACATTGGGACAAGTTGAAAATGTCAGCATTGGATGAATATATAGTAACAGTATTAACGGCAGAGAAAAAACAAATGGTCCATCCAGTCTGCCCAGCAAGTTTTTTTATGGTAGTAACTGCCACTCCGTGCAGGGTTACCTTTATATATTAACATAGTAACAATTTACTGGATGAGGAGCCTTCTTGGAAATTCAGACAATGCTGCTTGTTGTGCTTTGCTTTTGGACTTGGTCATAAAATAAGTCCTATGTTTTTTCCCTTATGTCTGCGTATCAGTACCTCATACAGTGAAAGTTGGGGGCCCATGTTGGTTGTCGTCTAAATCCAATTCCCCTTTCCACCCACCCTCGCCATCAAAGCGGAGAGTGATGTTGCAATTGCGTCAAAGCATCAAGGCTTATTGGTTAAGGGTAGTAACCGCTACTGAACAGGTTACCCTCATGCACCTTTTCTTCATTTCCATCCTCCAGCCTTTAGGGTGGTTGCTACTGAAAGAGTAGCTGGGGAGTTGCTACAGAGAGGGACCTGACAGAGCTCTCCTGAGGGAGTCAGAACTCAGCTCTGTTGCCACAGGAGGGGGGGGGGGGGGGGGAGTGGTCAGCGCTGAGCAATCACCTGCTCTGTGGTGTCAAGTTTCAGGAATTCCAGCAGCCTCAGTTTGGTGGAGACCTTGGACGCTATCTGTAGGGTCCTGGTGAAACCTGACACTTTGAATTTTTCTATTTCCCAAACTTTTCTGAAAATTTTAAGGCTTTGGCTGCTAACCAACTAACGTGAAATAAAGAATTGGAGAAGAGATTTGAAGGGGGTGAAAAAAAGATGTGAATGAGATAAAACTTTTAATGCATGAATAGTTAAAAAAAAAATCTGGTCTCCACAGGAAGATTCAGAAGATGAAGAATCAAGTAAGATCTCAATCTTCCGTTTCCTGATGCGAACTGTGGAATTTGCTTGGTCTGCAAATTCTTGTTGACTCTGACCTTCACATAAGTTGCATGTGAAAGATGCTTCTCTATTTTGAAGTTCATCAAGAACCGACATAGGAGCACCCTATCACGGTAACATTTGGAGTATCTCATGTTTAAGGCAACAGAAGGCATTCTCATGAACCTTGATTTGGATGGAGTAATTTAAAGGGATACGGAAAGGAGCAAACTTTTGTGCTGCCCATTGACTATATAAGACATTTGGTTTTGTTTATTTTAGGCCGCACTAGTTTGCTTGACAGATTCATGCAGCTGTTGGCACCATATCTATGCTGGTGGTGTGCAATTGTTGCTATTAGTGTTTATGGGGAATAAAAGAAAATTGGTTCTGACTTGCTAATTTTCATTCCTGGAATACCAGAGATCAGTCCAGATGCATGGGTTTTGCTCCCTACCAGCAGATAGCGACAGAGAAGAAAAGCTTTACTGACACTGCACTATTTACGTTAGCATGCTACCTGCAGTCCCTAAGTATGACGTGTATCTAAGCCAAGATGAGATTAACAAATAACTCCCCCACCCAAGCTGAGTAGGGGAAAAGGCAGACCCCCAATGAGGTCCTTCAACTGATAAGGGGGACTGAAAACTCCCAACTGCTCCACTACTATGTCTTATCGACACACAGAATAGAGCGGTCTTTCCATAAAGGGTGGGGCTCTGGACTGATCTGTGGTATTCCAGGAATGAAAGTTAGCAGGTAAGAACCAATTTTCCTTTCCTGTTCATACCCCAGATCAGTCTAGATGCATGGGATGTATCAAGCTTCCCTAAACTGGGTGGGAACTCAAAAGACTACTTGCAGCATATTCTCTCCAAAACCAGTTGTTTCAGGTGCCCGAACATCCAGTCAGTAATGCTTTGTGAAAGTATGCAGAGAAGACCAGGTCACCGCTCTGCATGTCTCCTGCAGAGCCACCAACTGATATTCAGCCCAAGACGCTGCCTTTCCCATAGTAGAATGGGCAAACAGCCCCACTGGGATCGGATGTCCCCTGCAAATATAGGCTGAGATGATGGCCTCCTTTAGCCATCACACAATAGTTGCCCCAGGAGTCTTATTCCATTCGGACGCCTCACCAAACAGAACGAACAGATGATCAGATCAACAAAAAACATTGGCGACCTTCAAATAACACAACAGTGCCAGACGCATATCCAACAAGTGAAGCTCCCATGCATGTGGAACTGAGCATCCAAATTTCGAAGAGTGGGAAGCTCCACCATTTGATTCAGGGGAAAAGAAGATACCACCATCAATAAAAAAGAAGATACCATATGCAAAGAAATCCCATCCTCTGAAATCTGCAGGAAGGGATCTTTCTACAAGACAAAGCCTGAATCTCCAAATTCCTCCTGCCCAAACAAACTGCCACTTGAAAGATCACTTTATAAGTAAAGTCCTTCAGTGATGTATACTGTAGCGGCTCAAACGGAGGACTACAGAAAACCCACATCAACAAATTAAGGTTCCATGAGGGAAACACATGCCTCACTAGTGGCTGCAAATGCTTCACTCCTTTCACAAAATGGACTATATCCAAATTCGGATACCACGGGAAACCCCTGCATTTTACCTCTAAAACCACCCCAGGCTACCACCTGGACCCTTAGAGAATTGAATGCATGCCCTTCGCTAACCCACTTTGCAAAAAAGCCAAAATACTATAAATCAATGGCGGAAGAGGAGGAACCCTGTCTTCAAGACACCACTTCTCAAACACTCTCCACACCCTGACATAAGCCAAAGAAGTAGAAGGCTTTCTAGCTGGCAACCAGGTCGTAATGACTTCGTCAGAATAACCTTTCATTTGCAGGCAATGCTTTTCAAAAGCCAAGTTGTGAGACAAAAACGAGCCGCCTGATCCAAATAAATTGGACCAATCAGGGAAGATAGCCCAGTCTTAGAAGTCCATCCACGGCCAGAAGTATCAGACCCACGAACCATGGACGACGTGGCCACTCCAGAACCACTAGATCCACCTTCCCCGAGTGAGACGTCACACTCTGTAGCACCCTTCCTATCAGGGGCCACTGGTCTGGGATATGAACAGGAAGAGGATGTTAATAAAAACAAAGAATAATGAATCGGGTGTTTGGCCAAGGACTCCTACAGCAATGGCTGGACCAGAGAAGAGGAGTAGGGGAACAGGAATGAAAGAAGGGAAAATCCCAGGCAGCTGTGAATAAAGGCTCATAGCACTACAGACCTTACTGGGACTGGTTTAGACTGAACTGGAAGCCCAAAGCAGCAGGAGGAAACTGCAAAGTTCAAACGAAAAAATTAACTTTGTGAGTAAATTAGGGAATAAATGTTTTAATTGTACTGAAGAGCCTAGTTTGGTTTAGTAATTCTGCATGTCTTGGTATTTTTTGTGGCTTTTTATCATTTACCATCTTTTTTTCAGCCGCATTAGTTACTATGTCCCTGATTCCTTGCTGTATATGGATCTGCTAAGCTTAGCAGGGTGACTGCCTGTCATGTGAGTGTGTGAGCTCTATAATCAGGGGTAATCTGAGGGTGAGGGCCGGAGGGCTGAGCATCAGAGGGTGAGGGCTGGGAGCCTTGAGTTTTGGACAAGCTAGGCACTTACAGGTTCTCCTTTGAGTCCTCGTTCTCCAGGATATCCAGTAGGCCCCTGATAAAACAAGACAAAATCTTGAATGAGAGAGCGCCTACCTATCAAGATGTGTATCTGTCTACCTTTCTGCCACTGTCAGTGTCTTTGCCTCGAATGGTATCTACCTGTAGCTCCTGGGGTAATGCCATGGTGTGCGCAGAACATACCCATTAAGAAACCTCACTTATAAGCCAGGGTATGTTGGGTACAATCTCAATCTCTCAAGTTACTGCTAGTTCTTGCCTCAATACTTGCATTGTGGTAAAAAGAGTTTCTTTCAGGAATTCCCTGTGTCTGTGGGCCGGTGTCTGTCTGTCTGTCACTACATGTCTCTCTGTCTGTGTCTCTCTCCGTCAGCGCTTGCCTCGGTCTGCCTGGACTGATCTTGTGGATGGTCTCCATCTATCTGAAATCAGAAGGATTCAGAATCTCCCCCTTAACTGCAAATCTCTTAGATGCACCCAGCAGAAGCAAGAGAGGGTCTGACTCACTCTGTCTCCTTTCTCCCCTCGTTGGCCTTCAGTTCCAGGTGTTCCAGCTATGCCAGGTAAACCCTATGGAGTGGTAAGAAGAACAGTATATGAATGGCATCAATGGTCAGCATAACAGCTGAGAATGGCTCAGCCTCTCATCAGTCCCATTTCCCCTTATCCCCATCGCCTCGCTGGCCTGAAAACTTTTCTTTTTTAGCCATGTAACCATGATGGGACAGACAGCTGCATGGATGTGACTGCGCAGTGCCAGGTCTTCTCAGGAAGACATGAGGAGCCAGAAAGGAAGAGATGTAACCGCTAGACCTTAAGATGCAGACAGGAAAAAAGCAAGGCACAGAGAATTTCAGACAGACATACGCAGACCATCACAGGGAGAAGACAGGAGAAGAGAGCAAGCGAGTAAGCAAGAAAGACTTGGATCAAGTGACCATGAGAAACCAACGGAGAGAAACAAGGAAAGTGTGGCAGAGATAAGGAGACATTTTTACCTGTTTATTTGTATTTTTTGCCATGAATCCTGCTACTCCAGTCCAGTCCTCACTGGTGGTTTGTTTCCCCCTATCAGCAGATGGAGGCAGAGCACACTGGAGCCGCTGCAGTAAGACCCGCGGTGAAATCCACACTATTTTTTAGTGCGTAATTTTTTTAGCACGCATGGCAGAAGCAGTGCCTCCGTGGGATGTAATAAAGGGGCGGCTTGCAAATGAGATATGCACAGAAAATATGCACAAAAGATATATCCACGCAGAAGGCCCTACGCAATAAACCGCACATATACCCGCATTAATGTGGTGACCTGTGATTGATTCTCGGTTGAAAGCCTTCCCCTTTCATAAGACAGTAGTGAGTTAGTGGTCCGGGAGTGGGGCTGAAGGTGGGTAGAGCAATGTCTAACCTCGTCATGATCCATCTCTGACCGCGTGGGAGTTGTAATGGCATCCAGTGAGCAGGGAAAATGCAGCAGAGATTTGGAAGGGGCTATAAAAGGGCACAAGGAAGCTTTGAAAGACGGAACTTAGACGGCAAGGCTTGCATTTGCCTCAGAGCCTCCCACTTCCCCGCTCAGCGGCAAGACTGTCACCCAGATGCAGCCGGCCACGGCGTCAGGAGTTACCTGTTCAAGGGTGCAGCAGCAACTGCACGTTTCACAATGCAGCGACGTGCAAGGTAAAAGTGAAGCCGGGGTCAGCATTCAGCCCTTCTGACATGTGCCTGTTCCTTCTCCAACCTCTCTTCTGCCTTCGGCTGCTTAATTCTTCGACCCCCCCAGCCAAGCGCTTAAACTTAACTCCTACCCTGACCCACACACGAATAAACCCGCTTAAAAAAACCCGCACTAACGCCAGCACGGCTCTCTGCAGTGCCCATGAATAGTTTGTTACCTCCTTTGCATTGCATTAGCATGGACTTGTGGTAAACCAGCCATGTGTTTTTTACAATCATGCATAAGATTAGCACGGGAAAACCCGTGGCAGGTTTACCACAGCTTATTACATCGAGTCTATTGCTTTTTCTTGCAACATCATCATTAGAGGTGGTGCAGCAGAGAAACATCAAGTATTTTCATGACAAAGCAGCAAAAACAGTAAACCTTGAACTTGGAAATATCAAGAAAAAAACCCCAAAAGAGTTCGGGAAGAAAATCTGGCCCCTGAAGAAAAAGAAGAGACACAACAGGAAGGACAGAAGGAGGACAACAACAGAGCGAACAGAGGCCCACGTCCTAGAACATATATAGAAGATTTAACTTCACAGGCATCCATGAAACAAGAGAGGCCCAACTTCCTGGGAAGGTCCTGGACTGGTGTAGCAGGATTTTTGGAAAGAAAATTAACAGGTAAAAATTTCTCCTTCCATTTCATCCTGCTACCCTAGACCTGTCCATTCCTTACAGGTGGGAAGTAGCAAAGCCAGACTATTAGGCCGCTGCAATACAGTGCGCTCCGCACACCAAAACACGCATCCAACCCCCCACGAAACTAACAGCACTCAATCACATGCAAATGCATGTTGATGAGACTATTAGCTATTCTCCCCTGATTAAAAAAAAAAAATGCGTACATTTTTATCCTCAGAAAAAAATAAGCAGGCATTAGTTTCTGAGCAGCCTAAAAAGTGTACTTTCTCCGACTTAATATCTTGGCGATATTAAGTCGGAGGAACAAAAAGGACAAGAAAATTGGTGAGGTATGCACATATGTGCTGAACAGAAGAAGTGAATGCACATCCCTACTGAATTTCTTGGGAACAAAAAAATAAACTGAATATCGGCCGAGGCTCTGCTTAGTTAAAGAAACTGGAACCACTGCCTGCAGCAGTTGAAGGCTCTTCAGAGTTTCTCCAATTGTCCTTTGTTTGGTCAACCAAGCACAGGAAAAGATCATGTAGGCATAGGAAATGGGTGTGAAAAGCTTCAAAACATAACTGCAACCAATCACCTCTAACACCTACTGATCAGAGGTCATTCGAGCCCACTCCTCGTAAAAGTGCTGTAAGCGACCGCCCACTGAAACAGCTAAAGAGTGAGCCTGCCACGCTTCACTGGGAAGGGCGGTCAGTTTTGGAGGAGGCTGCAGAGTCAGACCTGGGCTTTTGAAATTCACAAAAGGACTGACTTTTTCTTCTAACAGCTTAGGATCCTCGGTAGGAAAAAGAATTTGACTGCTTACCTGGTCTATACTGCCTTGACTCTCGAAACTGAGCTGGACCTCTGGAAGACCTGTAGAACAATTGGGATTTATCCTCAGGGAGTCTCTGAAGCTTAAGATCCCCGAGATTCTTCATCAGCTGCTCCAAGTGTTCACCACACAAGAGTTTTCCTTTAAAAGAAAACCTGCCCAGTTACCAAGAATCCGCAGCCCAGTTATAAAACCAGAGGAGCCTTCAGGCAGCCACCTCCGAAGCCATGGACTGGAAAGACACCTGAAGGTCATACAAGACATCTGCTATATAGGTGGCAGCTGACTCCATTCTAGCTGCATCCTCATTTTCCGGAAGTTGATGAATCCAGGGCAAAAGCGCTTAAACCACAAAGCCACCACAAAGCCAAGGAAGAAAATAAATGCTTCAGAGGGATCTCAATCTTCCTATCCTGAGGATCTTTCAGGGAAGTACTGCTCTCCTCTGGAATAGTGGCATGCCTAATAACAGCAGTAACCAAGGCATCCACCCAAGGAGTCTGAAACAGCTGCTTAACCACCTCTGCAAGAAGTGGGTATAATTTGAGAAGATTATCTCTTTAAAGACCACTTTCAGGGGTCTTCCATTCAGCCAGAATCATTACTTCCAATTCAGAGTGTAAAGGAAAAGCCTCTGTGGCCTTGCAGACTCCCTTAATAATAGGATCCCAAACAGGATCCTCCTCAAACCTATCATCTGCTATCCTGAGACAGGCAGCCACCTGATCAATTGGCGCAGAAATCTCATCCCTTCAAAACATCCATACAACAGAATCATCTTCCCTCTCTGAAGGCAGTTGGCCTTCCTCTGTGGAATCCCCACTTACCAAAACAAGGAGATCCTCAAAATCCTCAGGGACCTCTCCCCAATCCGAAACAGGGGAATCTGCTGTCTCTTTAGAGTGTTTGCTGAGCACCAGAGCCTCAGGAAGGGGAAAGGAAAATTCACATCATGATTTTGAATGGCACAGAAAGCCTTGTGAAGGAACTGAAAGAATTCAGGGGAAAATTCTCCAGAATCCGAGGCCTGATCCAGAGAAGCCTGATTTAAAGCCATTTCCATGGGCAGGAAAACCAGAGGGATCAGTAGAACCTGATCTGGGCCCAGAAGACTCATGAAGAGAGACTGAAGGACCTGCAGGAGGAAGATCTAACATGGCCGCCTTTCCTGCCAGAACTGGTATGCCTGAGGCCTCCTCCATCACAGGAGCCACAACCTCCCCTGAAGCCTTCCCCGCCAAGGCGGAGGCTGCCAAATTAACAGCAGCAGAAGTTTACCCTGGGACCTCTGCAGAGAGAATGCAGGCCGAACAGAAAGACCCAACTGTGGCAGCAGTAAAGTAGCAGCAGCCGCAAGAATCACAGCAGCGGCCAAACTCCATGAGGCCCTCAGCCACAAGAACTCCATGACCGACTACCTCCTTTCCCCTCGCAAGCACTTACACTTTTGACCAACAGGTCAGTCGCTCATCTGCTGTCGCCTCTCTGCCCCGGGAGTAGATCTTACGCAAAAAAGCAGCCTGTCGCTATGCTAGTACCTTCTGGCAGCACGTAGCGACTTTCTCGGGTTTTTTTTGTTATTAAACGAACCTTAGGGCAGCTGCAGGGGAGGAGCAGGGGGAGGAGGAGGGAAGACAGACAGATTCTCTCCTTACAGCAACAATGAAAGAATAAAGAAAAACGAGTCTTCTTTTTTTGTTTTATAAGGAGAAAAAAAAATGCCCCACCCTAGTCCCCTCTGGGACCGGGACCCCAAAAAAGGGTGGGCTCACACCGCGAGTAGAAACCAGTAGCTGACCCAGTGCCTGCATGAAAGCTGCTCCCCCAGGGTTCAGTCCTATCATCTGCTGCAGGCAAAGCACACTGGAGCTTTCTCGGCTGCCCCGCCCTCTATTACAAGAAAAAGGGTGCTCTGCCTCCATAGGGGAAAACAACCCACCTGTAAGAGCTGGACGGGAATGTGGTAGCAGGATGAAATGGAAAGAAGAACCGAAAGAGTGAGCCAGAAAGGCAAACCAGATAGAGACAGGGCCAGGCGATTCACCTTTCCATCTGAACCCAGTCAGAGATGTAATGGCAGGCTTTTCCTGCTAAGAAAAGGGCTGTAAAACCCCAGACATGCCTTCTCCCTGGCTTCCTTCCAGCCAGAGGTAAGCAGCAGAAGCAAAACCAAGCTGGGAGAAGACTAGGAAGGAGGACACCAGCAATCCATGGACTCATACAATGTACACCAGGAAGGACACTAGGATGGGATCCTCCGTCCAGAGCTGCCAAGTGATTCAGTTCCAGGAGGGAGACGTTTGGCCAGTTCTGACATCCAGGTACATTGCCTGGGTCTAGCACCTGAAATCAGCCCATAGGTATCCTAGAGCGGCAGGTTTGTCAGGAGTGGCCTAAAACCTCCCATCTTGAGCTGGGCATCTCTGTCCGTGTCAAATTCACAGGACAATTCAACCGCACACAAAGCCTTGGGCCGAAGAATATAAGCGGCGCCGTGACCAAACGGCTGCACTGAATCTGGCCTCCATTACACCCTGAGGGATCCAGGGCCCTCCTTCACTGATTGGGATGCAGGTCCATCAAGTAAATCAGAATAAAATTAGAGTTAAAAAAACCAAACAGAAGGAACATGATAATCTGTCCAACAGGAAAAACTTCAACTCACATTCTGTCCAGGAGGGCCTGGGAACCCGACTGGCCCCTGAGGGCCTGAAAGGAAAGGAAGAAAAGATTTACTAAGTTAGTACATTCTTACAAGTTCATTGCCATAGACTTTAGGGGCCCAATATTCAAACATATCTGGCTACCTAAGTTACTACAGACCTGCTATTGAGCAGGTATAACTTAATCTAAATTTAACTGAATAAGTCCAAATTAGCACTTATCCGATTAAGGTAACCGGATAAGTAACCCCGCCCCTATCTACCATTGCCCATCCCCAAGATAATCGGCTAAGTGGCAGCCACTGAACATAGCTGTATATCGAGTGGCTGCCAATTAGAAAGATAAGGCCCTATTTACCTTGCTAAAGTAGCATCTAAATATCAGCCTTCCCGAGTTTGCGTGCTTGAGAGATGATAGGTAACTTACCCACTGCTCCAGGTGGGCCTGGTGGGCCAGGAGACCCCTGTAATCCAGTTCCCCCTGATTCAATGAAGGTGTTGGAAAGTAGCGGGTCACCTGTTACAGCAACATACATCAAAAGCATATTACTACAGAGCACCTGTCCAACTGTGATTAAAAGTAACAGAGGTCACACTCGGCTTAACACCTCCAGTAATGCAGGTGAGGCCCAAGTCACCATAATGCAATGGTACTACAGTGACCTCTGGTAATGCAGGTGAAAGGTTACTATACTGCACCTGTCCCAATGTGACCTTCAGTAATACAGGTCAGATGCAGGTTACTATAGTGCATCTGTCTCGAGATGACCTTCAGTAATGCACGTCAGCCCCAAGTTACTATTGTGCACCTATTCCAAAGTGACCTTCACTAATGCAGATCACAACCAGGTTACTATAGCACACCTGTCCAAGAGTGATCTTCAGTAACACAGGTCACAGCAAAGTTACTATAGTGCACCTGCCCTACAGTGACCTCCAGTAACACAGGTAGGACCCAGGTTACTATAGCGCAGTTGTCCAACAGCGACCTCCAGTAATGCAGGTCAGACCCAAGTTACTGTAGTGCAACTGTCCAACAGTGACCTCCAATAATGCAGGTCATACCCCGATTACTTTAGTGCATCTCATCAATAGTAACCTCCAGTAATGCAGATCACACTCAGGATACTATAGTGCAGCTGTTCAACAGTGGCCTCCATTAATGCAGGTCTCAGCCAGGTTACCATAGTGCAACTTTCCAACAGTGACTTCCAGTAACACATGTCACAATGAGGTTACTATAATGCACTTATTCAACAGTGGTGTCCAATAATGCAGGTCAGACCCAGGTAACTATACTGCAATTGACCTACAGTGACCTCTGGTAACACAGGTTACACCCAGGTTACTATAGTGCAACAGTCCTATAGTGACCTCCAATAATGCAGGTCAGGCCTGGGTAACTATACTGCAATTGTCCTACAGTGACTTCCAGTAACACAGGTTACACCCAGGTTACTATAGTGCACCTGTCCTACAGTGACCAGGAGTAATGCAGATCAGATCCAGATAACTACAGTGCACCTGTCCCATAGTGATGTCCAGTAAGGCAGGTTAGACCTAGGTTATTATACTGCAGTGTTCCAACAGCGTCCTCTAATAATGCAGGTCATACCCAAGTTATTATAGTGCAGCTGTCCAGCAATGACCTGCAGTAATGGCAGGTCAGACCCAGGCTGCCATAGTGCACTTGCCTTACATTGACCTCCATTAATGCAAGTCAGACCCAGGTTCCTATAGTGCATCCTTACTATCAGAAGAGAAAAAAAAAGAAAGAAAGCCAAACTTTATATTAGTAATATTGTATCAAAGGAGGGAGAAAGAGCCTAAATATAAGTTAATCAGGATGCTGAGTTGTACTCTGTTCAAGGGACATTATTGCCTAGAAACACCAGGCTCCACTGAATTGGGTGTTGAAACATTCATGTCTACTGTTTCTTATTTTTAAATCAACCTTAGAACGGCCATCGATTCTTGGAAAAAGGGCATTAACGGTCCATAGATGCCCTGTATTTAGGGACCGTGGTGAAATAACGATAACACACGAAGAGAGGAAATAATAGAGAGATGAAAGAGGCCGGGGTAAGAAACCGCTGTCCCTGGCATCACTGTCTAGGCATGCTGTAGGTACAAAACACTTTGTACATTTTGCCACGGAACATTTTGCCACTTGGGATGCACCAGCCTCGTCCTGCCGGGGGGGGGGGGGGGGGGGGGGGGGGGGGGGCACACAGGTGTGGTCTTTGTTATGTGCAGTGATTAGGGCAGGGGAGGAGGCAGTGGTATTGTGATCCAGCTCACAGGAAGAACCTATTCTCCAAGGCCTTCACCACTACCAGGGATTTCCAAGAGGTCTGCTAGACAGCTGTGTGAATTTGCTGATCCTCATTTGCTGAATGTGTTAAGAGGCTCTGGCAAAACGCAGAATGCCAGGGCCGGGGGATGCTGGAGGCCGGAGGCGGCGTGTAAGAAACTTGCTTCTGTTTCTGCATTTCTCCCTTCTCTCTGGTCACCTTTACGCATCTACCTATCTTCTGCCTTTACGGAGGCTTTGTGCATTTCCCCAGGAATCTTGCACCAGGACCGTTCAGGAGAAGGGTGGCGGTATCACTGCAGAGAGGAGGAGGGGCAGTATTGGCGCATAAGAGAAGTGGGGAACACAAGTGCAGAGTGACAAGCAAGAGCAGGGTTTGGGGGGTGGTGGAGGGAGACGAAGATGAGAGCACAGGGGAAGGGGAAGGAGAATACCCGAGTGCAGGTACAGCAGGAGAAGCAACAGTCCAGGTGAGGTGCAAGATGTAGGAGAGAGGGGCAGGCCACAGCCTAGATACACGGCTACAGGCTAGCGCTCAGCTGCTCGTGAGGCAAATGCGTTGGAGGAAGTGCTAGAGATATGTGGCAACAGGAGGAAGCATGCAAGACGAATGTTTAACAGAGAAGCGCACGAGGAGCACACACACAGCAGGAGCAAGTGCACGAGATGGAAGCATAGTGAAGGAAACACGCGAGGTGGCCGTGTAACAGGAGAAGCCCGCGAGGTGGGTGAACGTATAAACATGCACGAGGCAACACCTGCAGTGGGCGACTGAGAAGGGGGATTCTCTGCCCTTGCTTGGCAGAGGTTCCCCGGTCTGCTGTTTGTAGGCCAGCAGAGGCTGCGAGGGGCCCATAAAGTGAAAGCAAACCCATTCTAAAGTGCACGAGCTGGGTAGCTCAGAGCCAGAGGCCCTGCTTGGGTCTTGGCATCGCTCCCAGGGCTTCCCTGACTCATTTGGTATATATTAAAGCTGCCTGTCTTACAACCAGAGGCAAAGGGCCAGGAAGACTGTGCTGAAGAGGACTTACACAGAGATCCCGGGGCCCCTGCAGTGAGAAGAAGGCAAGCAGAGTTCCCAAGAGACCCCGGAAATAAGAATTTTTCTTCTGTCAAACAGAAATCAGAAAAAATATTATTCATCTTTTCCAGTCCTTTTCTTTTTTTTTCCCCACTTATCCTAAGGTCCCTGTGTCTGTGCTGGGCTGTTCCTTCAGCTACAGAGGCAGGGGCCAGGGAAATTCCTTCTAGGAGAGAAAAGTAGAAACAGATCTCGGCTCTGTATCAGAATTTTATGGAGGAGGAAAATAAAATGTGAAACTGAATGTTGACAATCTTCTGACCACAGACGGGACTGCACATTATCACATGCTCCTCTTAACCATACGAACATAAGAACATGCCATACTGGGTCAGACCGAGGGTCCATCAAGCCCAGCATCCTGTTTCCAATGGTGGCCAATCCAAATCACAAGTATCTGGAGGGATCTCAAATAATGGATAGATCTCATGCTGCTAACACTCAGGAATAAGAAGTGGCTTTCCCCAAGTCCACCTAGTTAATAACGGTTTATGGACTTTTCCTCCAAGGACTTGTCCAAACCTTTCTTAAACCCAGCAACTGCCTTTATCACATCCTCTGGCAATGAATTCCAGAGCTTAAGTGAAAACATATTTTCTCCGATTTATTTCAAATGTGCTCCTTACCAATGTAGGTTTTGAATGAGTAAACAACCAATTCGCATTTACCCTTCTTCTCCACTCATGTTATCACACAGCACTCCTAGCCAGACAAGATTATCATACACTTCTCCCGACCTGAAACAGCATCACTCATTACATTTATTTAGATTTATACCCTACCTTGTCAATCCCAAAGCATAGCTCAAAGCAGCTTACAACAATTTAAAAGCACAATTCAAAGATTCCCATTCGTAAACAGCCTAAAAAAATCAATAAGAATCCCACTATAATCTATAAAACGCAGTGTGTGTGTGTGTTCAGGTCTAGTTTGTGGCCAGCCACATAGCACGTGCAATCTGGCACTGAAACAGACAGCGGCCCCAGGAGATTTAAGTAGCATGGCTGGCATGCAGCCCGGGCTCTTGCATGCAGTGATATGGGAAAGACAGGCAGCATGGTTAAAGGCCCTGCTGCAAGGGGTTGCTGTGGTGGATCATAAGATAATCAAATTTGACATCACCACTGGAGAGAGAACGTTACATAAAACCACTGCAGTAGCATTTAACTTTAGAAAGGGAGACTATGACAGAATGAAAAAAATTAGAACAAAGTTAAAAGGAGGAGCCGGTGGGGCGAGAGGGGTGAACGTGAGGAAGTTGCACGCGTTTCTCCCTGGGCTCATCCACCTCTTCGCCCCCTTCGAAAGAATCTTGTCAGCAAACCCTTCTGTAATCCAAGGCCCCGGGCGCGCGGATGGAACGGGCGCTGGCTGATGATGTCGATAGCCCCGAGTTCCGGGCAGGGAGCGCGCCTCTGAGGGCGAGGGTGCCGAAGCTGGCTGTGCTCTCTCTCTGCAGTGTTTGTTAGCTCATCAGCCTTGGGAAGGCAGAAGACAGAGGTAGGAAGTCTTCTATCCTCTTCAATACCTGCTCTGGAAGCCTTGAATACCTTTATGGAGTTTTCATTGGTAAGACCCACTCAGATAACACTGGAGTCAATTTGGGAAGCTATTGAAGGCCTTGATACTTCAATCACAGCACAGTTAAATTCTTTAGTGCCTAAATGTAATGACAATGAAAACAGGATGCATGTTTTGGAAACTTCTAAAAATCTGATGTCTCCGCAAACTGAGGAAATCAAACAAGAAATGTCACATGTCAAGAATCCCTAATAAAAAAGAATCAATTGCTCCAAAATAAGCTTGAGATTTTAGAGAATTCAATATGTGGGAAAAATTTGAATTTTGAATAATTTCCCCAAAGTATTCTATATTCCCCCAAAAGATATGTTTTAAAGATACTTGACTGAGGTGCTAAGATCCCTGATCAGGTGGTTCCTCCGGTATCAAAAGTTAAATTATTTGCCTCCCTTTAAAATAGAAAATGAAGTGCAATTTTGCGCTCAAGATATGAAGCCACTAGAACCATCGAAGTTGTATATTTCTGATATTTTGGAGACCTCGGATAGTAACCAGGCTGAACCTGCAACTTTGATAGTGACATTTGTTTTGTAATCGGACAATGACTGGGTTCTTAGATTGTTTTTTAGACATCACACTGAGACTTTTTTACATCTTAAGATTAGGGTTTTCCCTGATGTGTAGAGACAGACTCAGAAGAAAAGGAAACAGTTTCTTTTACTAAGACCTAGAGTGTTACAAATTGGGGCTTTCTTTTTATTAAAATTTCCTTGCAAGTGCTATGTCAAATATAAAGATGTTTCATATATTTTCTTTTTGCTTTCTCAAGTAACTCTTTTTATAAGTGATAAGGTTGTTCAACAAATTGAATCTGGACTGCTGCCTTTGTATGACTCCCTAGATAGGTCACGTAAAGATTCTTATTGGTAACGTTATCCCCGTTATTGAAGTGCTGTTATTAACTTCTTGTTTTTTGGTTTCCTGGAATTGTGTAATCGGATCCCGTATTGTAGTTGGTGATGTTGTATTACCTTGGTGAATCTGCTTGTTTATTCTAGATTTAAATATGCATCACCTTTCTTTTTCTGTACCAAGATTATTCTTGTACATTATTTGAAACTGAATAAAGAAAAAAGAAAAAAGAAAAAACTAAACAGAGCAGTTGCACAGGTTAAAAGCTTGCATGAGGTGTGGACATTGTTTAAAAATACCATCTTGGAAACCCAGATAAAATGTAAGCCATGCATTCAAAAAGAGCAAACAACTGCTAGCATGGTTCAATGGTGAGGAGAAAGCAGGAGGTAAAGCCAAAAGGGCATTGTTGAAAAAATGGAAAGCAGATACAAATGAAGAAAATAGGCAAGAACTTAAGTAAAAGCAAGTTGAATGTAAAACAGTAATATGACAAGGCCAAAAGAGAATTTTAGAAAAAAAGTTGTCAGAGAGACAAATTTACTAATAAAAGCTTTTTCAAATACATTAGAAGCAAAAAGCTTATGAGGGAGTCAGTTAGGCTGTTAGATGACCAAGAGGCAAAAGAGTTGTTCAAGGAGGATAAGGAAATAGCAGAAAAACTGAATCAGTTCTTTGCCTTGGTCTTTACTGAGGAAGACGTTGGGACACATTTTTTGACAGTGATGATTCTGCGCAACTAAAATACATTTCTGTAATAATGGAGGATGTAATAAATCAAATCGATAAGCTAAAAAATAACAAATCACCAGCACCAGATGGCATCCATCCCTAAAAAAAACTTAAACATGAAATTGCAAACCTGTTACTAGTAATCTGAAACATCATTTCAAACAGGAACAGTTCCTGAGAACTGGTGAGTGGTCAATGTAATGCCAGTTTTTAAAAAGGGTTTCAGAGGTGACCTAGGAAACTATAGACTGGTGATCCTGCACAATTGCATTTAAGATTTCAGATGTACTTACTGTGGTCATAGATTCGGGAAATTGTTGGTCCAGGCGGGGCACGAGGGCCAGGGGGTCCCGGAGGACCTGGTGGTCCCTGTGGACCAGGGAAGCCTCTCTCTCCGGGAATACCAGCAGCACCATCTCGGCCAGGTTTTCCAGGCATTCCTGGGGAGCCTGCAACACAGAAAACTAAGGCATGAGAATGGGAGTCAAAAAATTAAAGAAGTTTACACTGCCTGCCTGGGCCGGCCCAGTGGCATGTGCTAAGTGCTATGCACTGCCACGCGGAGGGACTTGGTTTTGATTGCCGGGTTATGTCTTCTGCTGTCCAGGTTGGCTGGCGCTGGGGATGCAGCATTCACAGCCCCTGGGTCAGGGGGCAGGAGTCTCGGCCATTGCTCAATGGTGTCAGCTAGTGGGCAGGTACCCTGCTAACTGGGCCTCAGAGAATTCGTAGCCTCCGGTCAAGGACTCTCCCTGACAGCTGGGCAGCCGCAGAGCTTCCTTCTTTTTTGCTTACACAGGCGACCGTAGGGGTCGCACAGGCTCCCAAGTGTTGGTGCTCTAGGCGACCACCTAGTTCTCTAATGAAAGCGTCGGCCCTGGGTTTCGCCCAGTTGGTAAGTCTGTCACCACTTGCATGCTCTCTCCTGAAAGTGACACTCGCTACTGCCTTGGCTCAAGGTTACAAATCCCTCATGTACTTGGAAGAAAAGGCTCTCCAGGGCAGTAGCTCAACAGTGAGGTAATGGCTTGAACTGCACTGCAGCTGCGGCCTGTGTAGTCCACCAAACGCCCCTGCTGTTGAATGGCTGTGCAGAGACCTGAGCCAGTCCAGAAATGATTTAGGAGAGCCCACAGTTGCCATGAAAAATTGAAATCAGCTGTGCAAACCCTGGGGGGTCTGAGATTACGTAGGGGTTTCAAAGTGATGATTTTGCCTGCCAATCCTCCTGGCCCCAGGTCCTTAGCTACTACTTCTTCATTTGATGGGAATATCCATATGGCATGGTATGTTAGGAGACACATCACAGGAAGGTTTCAAGAACTGTTAAATGGGAGCCGGCTTGACAAAGAGCAGAGCCTCTCCAGGAGCTTTCTGGGGGAAAGGGTGTGTACATGGAGGGGCAGGGTGAAATACGCCTCAAGGGAGATTTGTTGATTGGAAAATGCCAGTAGTGATATACACTGTGGAATTTAAGTTACACATGAACAAGGATGGTGTGGACTGACTAATCCCATAGTGGAAAAACATATTCTGCAGTTGAATATACAGTGGCAAGAGCAGAGGTCCTTAATGTCTGGGCTCCTACCCTACCCATGGGGTACCAGCCAGGACACTAGGAAGGTTATTTTGAGTTTCCCTTTCAGCAGCAGTCTTGATCAGTGCTTTCATACCCTGTACCGAAGAAACAAATCACCGCATCACCAGGACTATGGCCAATAGGTGATTCTGGTCCTTGTCCTGTTTTTCCATGGCTGTTGTGAGTCTTGTTTTTTTTTTCTTTAAGGGGGGCAGTTTTCAAACTGTGCATTTTGGAATTTTTTATCCACAGACTTTGCCCCAATTTTGAAAGCAAAAGTATGCACATTCTTTTGCTTTAAAAATTGTCATGGGTACAAAGGGTCCTGGGACAATGGTACTTGCTTTTGCTGTGGGTACTTTTTTCGTAGAAAATGATGCATGTAGAGTTGAAAATACCATCTACTTGTGTCATCTTCCTCCCCTGGCCTAAAAACGTCCCTGGGAATGTCTCCTCGCAATAGTCGAGCACTGTGGAAGAAGGTGCAGACTTTTGGCTGCATTGAGTTAGGGCAATCTTCAGTATATAAATGGTGCACAGAGACAGAAGTCACAGGATTTCAGAGGATTTCATGTTTCAAGCACTAAACAGCCACTGTGTGGCATCACCCAGGCATACATCAGAAGTGCCAAAAGTATCAAACTGTCACTGGTTAGTGATTGTGCGTCTACGAGGAGTTGATATTCTCAGTGTAGTGTCTCCAAACAGGGTTTGTTTTGTGCGTAACATGAAAGGAATGAACTTTGCTCTTAAGCTAGGGTGTCTTGAGTATGATCTGTGTCTTTCAAATTTACTGCTAATGCTCCTCTTAAGAATTGCATTGTGCCAAAGAAAGGCTCCTTCTGGAGCTCATAGGGTGTAATATCAATACGCAACATTTTCAGGAGTGCTTAGAAGTTCATTTTCATCAGGTCAGTGGCCCTGATCCTGTGTAGATACTTTCATGTTGTCTCAGATAAGATTTGTATAAGAAGCTTTTCTCGCATTCAGAACATTTAAATGGTTTCTCTCAGGGTAGTACCTCCAAATATAGCTAGTTATTGAACATTCACCACACAAAACACAATCTCCCTGGAAAGCTTAAAGATATAATTCATACAAAAAATATATATATTTGTAGGACTGTTTCAAAAGTAACCTGATTATGATGAATTAAGACTACACATAGAAATTAGGTCCATGTTGCTATATATTTTCATGCATTGTTGTAATCCAATGCACTTAATAAACAATAATGTGACAGTCCAATCAAGTCATGGAACAATTTGTACCAAACTTGGAAACAAGAGGTCAAGTCCAGATAGTGAAAATATTCAACTCAGTTCTTGGTGTTACACCAAGCTTGTGTTTTGTTTGGTGAGTTCCTATTATTTTCCTCGGTTCACTGTGGTTTTGGGCTTTTTGAGTGATTTACTAATCTATTTTTTCGAGCCCTAATATGGGGGAGATGCAGGGTGAATGGAAGCAAATCTTCAGTTTCCTTGATCAGCAGGAGGGAGATGTAATTAAACAAACTTCTTTATTTGACATTACTGAATCTTTGGACACTTCCACTGTTTTATCTGACTTTACATTGATTTCCAAAAGACTATCAAAGGCAGAATTACATCAAGCCATGCTGGTGAAATATATTAAATGACAAATGATTCCCCGTGGGTTATGGGTGCAAAAAGAGCCCAGGATTTTTCAAGAAGACCAGGACTTTACTGATAAATGGACTTCCATCCCTTGACCTGATGAAGGTGTCTATTGACTCTGCTTATTGAAATGGAAGATATTAAAACATGCTTACAATCTAATTTGAACATGGAGGTGTATATTGTTTCATTTAGGCAATTAGAATCAGTTATTGTTCAGTTTAGATCACAACTGAAACACTATATAAATTCAGAAGTTTAAAAGAGATGAACAGAATTATACATCTCATCATGTTTATACATGGAGATTCAATGCAGAGCCCACCCGTCGTAAACATGTTACTTTTGTCAGTTCATCTGAAGATTCTCATAGCAGAAGTGAAGAAGATACTATATCTCATGCTCCTCAGCCTTTTTTAGATGGTGGCAGTGGGGGCTCCAGACCACATCGGACACCCAGGGGTCATCGTTACTTGGGAAATCAGGATTGGCATAGACCGATCGCCTGGTAATTAATTTAACCAATATTACCTTTTCCACTGATACCTATAAGGCACTTAATAAGGGGATATCGTTTGTACCTATGGTTAGCCATGATTTGTTTTATGCCAGGTTGATTTAGTTCTGTTCTTCCGCACATTACAGATCAAATTGTTTTTCTACAACAAAGAAGAGTCATCTCTGGACATATCAGAAGTATATCCTGGGCCTCTTGATCCGCATGTTTCCACATATGGAATTGGCATTGAACAACCTGACCTAGTTAGAAGAATCGCTGCACCGCCCCAGTTACCGTAAGAAGCAATTTTCTAATATATACAATACACAGAGCGACAGGCATTGCTAGCACTTGCTAATAATAATGAAGTGGCTGTTAAACCAGCAGACAAGAGGCAATGGTCCTACAGAATTGTGGTCAATATATGTCTGAGATTCAGCATCAGTTTACAGACACTCGTTATCAACTGGTCATTGCTGATCCAACTTTAGATATACAGAGCAGGATCTACACTGTAGTCAACCATGGTTCTCAGTTGGGATTTCTTACCGTTAAAGAAGGGTGGTTTCTTAAGATGGAGCATCCTATTATTCCCACACTGTATGCAGTACCAAAAATACATAAAAATCTGGCTTAACCTGCTGGCACCCAATAGTATTGTGTCAGAGGTAGATATTTTTTGGATTGTTTCCTCAAATTGTTTGTCATACAGGCTCATTTATTTGTACAAGACACATCGTAAATGTTGGTTCTTTTACAGGACATTAATGACCTTCCAAGTGATTATTTAGAGGTTACTCTAGATGTGGAGGCCTTATATATGAATGTACGGCTGAGGGCAGCCTTGGATTTAATCAACAAAATACTGCCAACAAGAACATAAGAACATGCCTATACTGGGTCAGACCAAAGGTCCATCAAGCCCAGCATTCTGTTTCCAACAGTGGCCAATCCAGGCTACAAATACCTGGCAAGTACCCAAACAACTAAGTAGATCTCACACTACTGATGCCAGTAATAGCAGTGGCTATTCCCTAAGTCAGCTTGATTAATAGCAGTTAATGGACTTCTCCTCCAAGAATTTATCCAAACCTTTTTTAAACCCAGCTACACTAACTGTACTAACCACATCCTCTGGCAACAAATTCCAGAACTTAATTGTGTGTTGAGTGAAAAATAATTTTCTGCGATTAGTTTTAAATGTGCTACTTGCTAACTTCATGGAGTGCCCCCTTGTCCTTCTATTATCCGAAAAAGTAACCGATTCACATTTACCCGTTCTACACCTCAAATAATTTTAAAGACCTCTATCATATCCCCCCTCAACCGTCTCTTCTTCAAGCTGAACAGTCCTAACCTCTTCAGCCTTTCCTCATAGGAGTGCTGTTCCATCCACTTTATCATTTTGGTCACCCTTCTCTGTACCTTCTCCAGTGCAACTATATCTTTTTTGAGATATGGCGACCAGAACTGTACGGTCTCGCTATGGAGCAATACAGAGGCATTTAGACTGCCGCAGTACACTGAGCTGACGATTTCAATGTATTATCCACTACAATGCCTAGATCTCCTTCCTGGGTGGTAGCTCCTAATATGGAACCTAACATTGTGTAACTACAGCATAGGTTACTTTTCGTTATATGCATCACCTTGCACTTGTCCACATTAATTTTCATCTGCCATTTGGATGCCTGATTTTCCAGTCTCGCAAGGGTCCTCCTGCAATTTATGACAATCTGCTTGTGATTTAACTACTCTGAATAATTTTGTATCATCTGCAAATTTGATTACCTCACTCATCATATTCCTTTCCAGATCATTTATAAATATATTGAAAAGAACTGGTCCAAGTACAGATCCCTGAAGCACTCCACTGTTTACCCTTTTCCACTGAGAAAATTGACCATTTAATCCTACTCTATGCTTCCTGTCTTTTAACCAGTTTGTAATCCACGAAAGGACATCATCGCCTCTTATCCCATGACTTTTTAGTTTTCTTGGAAGCCTCTCATGAGGGACTTTGTCAAACGCCTTCCTAAAATCTAAATACACTACATCTACCGGTTCACCTTTATCCACATGTTTATTAACCCCTTCAAAAAGTGAAGCAGATTTGTTAGGCAAGACTTTCCTTGGGTAAATCCATTAAACCATGTCTTTCTATATGCTCTATGATTTTGATCTTTAGAATAGTTTCCACTATTTTTCCCAGCACTGAAGTCAGGCTCACTGGTCTATAGTTTCCCAGATCTCCCCTGGAGCCCTTTTTAAATATTTGGGTTACATTGGCCACCCTCCAGTCTTCAGGTACAATGGATGATTTTAATGACAGGTTACAAATTTTAACTAATAGATCAGAAATTTTATTTTCGAGTTCCTCCAGAACCCTGGGGTGCATACCAACCAGTCCAGGTGTTTTGCTATTCTTTACTTTGTCAATCTGGCCTGCTACATCTTTCAGGTTCATAGTGATTTGGTTCAGTCATCTGCCTCATCACCCTTGAAAACCATCTCTGGAACTGGTATCTCCCGAACATCCTCATTAGTAAACACAGAAGCAAACAATTCATTTAGTCTTTCTGCAATGGCCTTATGTTCCCTAAGAGCTCCTTTAACCCCTCGGTCATCTAACGGTCCAAATGACTCCCTCACAGGTTTCTTGCTTCAGATATATTTAAAAAAGTTTTTATTATGAGTTTTTGCCTCTATGGCAAATGTCATTTCAAATTCTTTCTTAGCCTGCCTTATCCGTGTTTTACACTTAACTTGACAATGCTTATGCTTGCTCCTCTTTTCTTCAGATACAGTGTGAACAAGACCTTGTCCACAATTTATTCCCACGTTTTTCCTGATGGAACTTGCCTATATCATGCTAACACAGAGCTATTTTTGTTTTGATTCCAAGTTCTATATGCAATTCAGGGGGTGGCTATGGGGTCCACAGTAGCTCCAGACGAAGCCAATCTTTACATTATGGATTTTGAGGATCAATTCCTTTACGAGTCACTGTGATTTAAAAACATTAAATTGTGGCAGAGATATATTGATACAAAAAACAAACCACAGTATTAGAGGAACCAATCTCTCACACTCTCTTCATTTAAATAATATCAAAATATTTATGGGAAATCGTATCAGAAAATAATGTGCTATTACAATCGTCTGGCTCTTGCCCACAAAGGGCTGCAATCAGTTTCGTGTATATGGCATTTACAATCATCTCATTTACTCTTTCCCAGTATTTTTTGCTTTTTTAAAAGACTTTTTTTAAAAGACAGGATTTATAAGCCTGAGGAGAGAAATATTTTTTTGAGTTCATTACGGAGATATATTGATGGACATTTACTTTGGTTGGTTGGTTGATGAAACCTCCTTGCTACAGTTTCGTAATTGGTTGAATGGTCTGGATATTGATTTGAAATTTACTATTCATTATGATCATACACAAATTGCTTTTTTTGATATTGTTGTCAAACAAGGGTCAGGTGTCTTCACCATGTTGTTTTACAAAGATGCTAATTGGAACAATTTACTAACTTACAGTAGCTGTCATCCTACTAATCTTAAAAACAGTCTACCAGTAAGCCAGTTCCTGTGGCTAAGACAAGTTTATTCAACAGTGGAAGAATACAAAATTCAAGCTTATGACATGGTTCATCGCTTTCTATTCTGTGGATACCCTTGGTCTGTGGTCAAAAAAGCATATAAGAGAGCCCTCTTTGCTAATCAGTTTCTTCTCCTACAGTATAAACTTAAGGAAGAACAACAGGATTTAACTTGTGTTCTACGTTATAGCAGCAATGTTAACGGTGTTATCAACATTACGAAAAAAATATTGGCATGTATTAGCTCTGCATCAGGTTTCCCAAGACTTCCCCAGGATTGCTTTCTCTCATGGTTGTAATATTAGGATATGGTGGTGCATTCTTTCCTCTCTGAGAGCAATCCTGGGTCTCCCGAGAAAGAGGGTGGTCATCAAGCTTGTGGGCACTGCTCTATATGCAACAATAATATCGCTTGCACTCAGTGGATACATCCAAGCTTGGAGCACATTGTTTCTCTTAAGAATTACACTGACTATTCATAATTAGGCATTATTTATGTTATCCAATGCCCCTGCAACCTCATATATACATTGATTGTGCTAAATGCAGTGTTCATGTGCAACTCACAGAGAACAAACGTTGTTTGTGGACTTCTAAGGTTTTTGTGCCTATTGTTTCCCCACTGTTTACAAAAACAACATACCTTCCCAGATTTAAAAGGAATGGTCATTGAACATGTTTGTCTTACTGTATGGGGAAGGATCAAACAAAGATTGTTAAATAAACGGGATCATTTTTCGATTTTCTCGTTGGGATCAGTGTCTCTTGCTGGTTTAAATGAACAACAGGAATGGTATTAGGTCATATGAGATCAAGCGTTTCAGATTTTTACTTCTATATCTGTTTTTTAATTACATTCAGTTTCCCTTTAAACATAGCGTCTTTCCTCCATTTTTAGTGACTTTTAAAATGAAGACTTGAAGGACTGTTGCACTGAGTTATGTCTGAATGTGGAGGCGTGAGAGAATCCTTAATGGGCTTGGACAGAACCCCCTGATGCAGGTTATTACGAAATATGGCACTGTGTCAGGGTGACACATTAAGAACTGAGCAAAGTATTCCCATTACTTGGATATGTTTTCCTTAAGAATGAGGAACTGAGCGGAGCATTTTCACTATCTGGACTTGGTTCTCTTGTTTCTGAGTTTAGTACAAGTTGTGGAGCAACTTGTACTAAACTCAGTTGTGGAGCAACTTGTGGAGCAACTTGTACTAAACTCAGAAACAAGAGAACCAAGTCCAGATAGTGAAAATGCTCCGCTCCATGTCTTGATTGGACAGTAACACTATTGGTTTTTAAGTGCATTGGATTATAAAAATACATTAAAAAAAATATAGCAACATGGATCTAATTTCTAAGTGCAGTCTTAATTCATCATAATCAGGCTGCTTTTGAAATGGTCCTACAAATATATATACTTTTTGCATTAATTGTATCTTTAAGCTTTCCAGGGTGGGTTCCTGTTATTTTCCCCAGTTGTCTATGATTTAGGGCTTTTTGAGTGATTTACTAATCTGGTTTTTGAGCAATACCATGACAGGAATGAACTTTACTTGTAAACCTGGGCAAGCTGAAACAATCTCAAACTCTCAAAAATCCTTTTGTGCGAGGTTCCTCCTATTCATCTCCCCTATTCAGTACTGCAGTCTTCCATTAATGCTCACATCCCATTTCAAGATCTGCAGTGACAGAGTACACTGCAGCTCCCTTCTGAAATTTGAAGCTATTTATGATGCTGTTTCTGGCTCAGCCAGCAGGTGTCCCCATAAGTGGTCATGTACTTTGCCCTGCTCCCAGAGAACTTCCAGTCCATGCATGTAGTGGGGGGAAACTAAGACTGGCTCTGCTTTCCTCTTATGGCATGGCGCTCTTCTGTCACTTTACTCATATTTCCTCACACCGTAGTAGCTGTAGTCCTGACCTTCCTTTTGAGATGAAGAACTGCAGGTACTGGGATGAGCATTAGAGTCCTCGGTCTGGGTCATTTTACTCTAAAACGTGCTAACTTAAGCTATTTTGGACATACAGGGCGATAACACTTCTCTGTTAACTAAATGTTCACCCTTAGGAAAATATTCTACTCTGCAAATTGTAAGTGTTGAAGCAAAATTCTGGAAATGAAATGTTCATGGAAGATAAATATGACCTTCAGAGACATCCACATTAATCAGCATGTCTGGCAACACAACTGCCAGGACAGAATGAATTTCCCCCATTTTTATCTGAAATAAGAAAAATATGCCACAGGCCTTTCTATCCTACTTCTGTCTCACTGCATCACACACCACAAGAAATAAAGACCATCCCCAGGCATTTCTGTCCCTTCTATTTCACTGCATCACATGGTGCAGGGAATGAAGACTCCCCAGGCATTTCTGTCCCTTCTAGCTCACTGCATCACACACAATGCAGGTAATAAAGACCATCCCCAGGCATTTCTGTCCTTCTATCTCAGTGTTTCACACACTACAGGGAATGAAGAACAATCCCCAGCATTCTATCCCTTCTATCTCACTGCATCACATGGTGCGGGAAACAAACACCATACCCAGTCATTTCTGTCCCTTCTATCTCACTGTATCATACAGTGCAGGGACCAAAGACCATCCCCAGGCTTTTCTGTCCCTTCTATCTCACTGCATCACATGGTGCAGGAAACAAAGACCATACCCAGTCATTTCTGTTTGTTCTATCTCACTGTATCATACAGTGCAGGGAATAAAGACCATCCCAAGGAATTTCAATCCCTTCTATCTCTCTGCATCACATAGTGCAGGGAATAAAGCCCATCCCCGTTTCTGTCTCTTCTTTTTTATGTATTATGATGTAGTTCTGAATTATAGTCTTTTTGCCTTACTAATTAGAGGACAGAACAGACGGTTTAACTTAGTCATTTGCCCATCAAAGCAGCCTGAGAAAGGAATTTCCACTATAACTGTGACTGTCTACAAAGTGGAGTTTCTTCTCTAATAAATACACCGAAAGAAAACAAAGGGTGAAGAAATAGGGAAAGAAAGAGACAAAGGGCTCAAGGGCCAGGTTGACATCCATCAAGCAACAAGGTCCAAGCTGACACTGGCGAGAGCCTGAAGCCCACATTCTGGGGATTTTGAAATATTAAGGGGAAAAGTGAGCTGCAGTTCCAAAAGTTAAAAGCAGCATTCTACAAATGGAAATGAACATTTAACTCTACACAGCCAGAGGCAAGGCAGCCCTGAAAATGATGCAAATGTAATGGACACCCAGAGAGGTATAGGAGGGACTACAGCCCTCTCATCCTCCCCTGATATCCTACATTCATTTCCATATCTTCACTCTCCCCCCTCATTCTCATTTACCCCCAAACACTCCTATGCTCACTCTCCTTTTGGCTTTTGCAGACTCACTCTCTCCACCCTTAAAAGCTCCTCTTATATGCTCACTCTCTTCCCTCCTCCTTTTTCACTTAGTCTCTCCATCATCATACCTGGAAACTGGGGATTTCATGTAGAGATTTGGGGAATCTGTATCAATTGTTTATCTCTGGGGAAACACCTTGAAGCTCCAGCCCCTCTTCATAAGGAAGGTAGCAGGGAATAGGTGGAAAGGACCAGGAGAAGGGACCACAGCGATTGTTTTCTGCTCTGAATGACGTTCACTTGCTCCAACCTCACCTCACTCCCCCCTCCCCCCCACACACACACACAGACACACACCTCTTCCTCAGGAAGCCTGCAGGGAACACGAGAAGAGGGGCGAGTCTGGAGCACTCACTGCAGGCAGTATGTAGGTAGAAACTGGGGGAGAGGGGCTGCAACAGACACAGCTGAAGGTAGAGTGAGGGAGCAGAAGTCGGGGTGCTGTGACTTATCGGGGGTGGGGGAAAGAATGCTGGTGTCAGGAAAGTAGGAAGGGGAAGAATTCTGGGGTCAAACGAATGGAGGAAAAGTGGTGGTGGTGGTGTGGAGAGAGAGGCAGTGTGGATTAGCAGGTGCGGGAGTGGGGGTGACAGAAGAGAAAGCTAATATGCATTCCTTTTCTTCCCTTCTCCGCCCCATATCAACAGCAATCTCAGGGCGATCGTAACTCAAATGTTCCCAGATATGTCCATCATCAACATTCACTCGCTCTCTTACGTTCATGTTCTGCCTCCTCTCATGCTTTCCCTTTCACTCGCTTTTCATTTGCTTCCCTATGCCCACACCTGCATCCACACTACGTGCTCAGCACAGAAAATATCCATCACTCACCTGGAGGCCCAGGGGGTCCCTTAGCTCCAGGAACCCCTGATGCACCACGGCTTCCAGGTTCTCCTCTTGGAACAAAAGGGCCCTGTGGCTCTTGTGATCCTGATTAATGTGAAAGAAAAGGCAGAGAAAGGAACTTCAGTTAAGACACAGTGAAACCTCTTGTGCCGGTATGCTAGAGGAATAGATATGGAGAAAATATGGACCAGACCTGTCTTATATAAAAGCAACAAGGGTCAGGAAAGCCCACAGGGTCATCCCCACCTTAGAGAAGCAATTGGGACTTGGAGCACATAAGCAACATCATATCTGCAGCAGACCACAGTTTATTCTCTTCAAATGTACCTGCTATACAACGCCCCAGCACCATTCATCTGCCAAAGAGAACTCCTTACTGTCATCTAACTCACACTCACTCCAGTCTTTTCCTCACTCTCATCTGACTCCCCCCAACTCCCATCACATCCTCAGTCCCAGACAACAGTGCCAGCATTTCCCCTGTTAATATGACTTTGAGTATTCTGGTTTCCTCAAGTTGTGACATCTGACAGTTTTACCTCTCACATATACCAATCCCTCTGGAAATTTTCAAACTTGTGCTTACTTTAATAACTGGGAGTTCTCAATACAAAATCCAAGACTACAAATTCTACAATGTCCAGAACTGAAAGCTGAAATACTATGAGTGGCATATAGTGTCCCTGATGGGCTGGAGGTCGTTGAGAGGTAGGTTTCCAAATTATATTGAATATTTGCCCAGACAATTCCTAGCTAGCGGATCCTTCAGGGACAAAGACGTTCCTTCCGCCTCTCCATAACATTCCTGCATGGGGAAGGAGCTGTGGTGGTGCTTTAGTGCTTAAGATTGCTGAAGCACAAGTCCAGAGATGGTTCAGGGCTTTTGGGTTCAAACCCTGTCCTCCTCCTGATTTCTTGTGTAACTTTAGGGAGTCACTTTCGTATCTTGCACCTCATTTTACACAACCATGCGTTGGTCAAGTCTTCCCTTCTGAAGCCACTGTGCAGATCCTGCTAGAAAAGCTGATAGCCAGGCACTCTACATCAGAGGCAGCTGCATGCATGTTTCTGAAGCATCCTGCTTTACGGCTGCTTTGAATGAAAGGCACTGTCTAAATGCAAATGATTCTGATGCTTGGAACAAGAGGAGTGACGCTGGAGTGGAGTCACAAAAGCGAGGGTTTATGCCGAGCAATTCATTTGTTGCCTTTCCTACCAGCTACTTCCAGCTGTAGAAATAAGCTCCCACCTATCGTCCTGAGCAGGAACGGTGCCCCTCACCCTCTCCCAAGGACTTCCTAAAAGAGAAAGTCTTCAGATCTGTATATGCAGATTAATACACAATTTAAAGGGCTGATCGAAATCTCAGGCGGTTTCGTATTTAAGGAATAGAGCCTGTCAGAGCAGGCTGTTCTACAAAAAGTTATCAGGTAACTCCAGGTTACCAAAAACAGGCTAAGCCAGTCTTGGTTTTAAACTTTCAGCCCTAGACAGGTATGGACATGTAGACCTCGTCTTCTTAGGGAAATCAGAAGTCCACATATACAAAGGGGAAAGCCAAGACTGGCTCAGACTTGATCCTTGTGAGGCTTTCCTAGCATTGCCATTAACCTGTCAGGGAGGGGAAGCCAGGTCAGGGTTACCAGACAAACCAAACTAGCCAAATCCAGACTACTTCACCACGTCTAGACCATCATCAGCGCATCACTAACTGAGGCCCATCTTCCAAACTGTCTGAAAAAAAAGAACAAATAGGACCCTCATTGAAGAACCTAACCTGGACGCAAATGATCCAAACTACTGCCTGGTCTCAAATCTCCCCTTTTTAAGCAAGATTATAGAGAAAGTGGTGCTATTGCAATTCTGATTACCTGCTCACCTCCCATACCCTGGACCCTTACCAAACTGGTTTCCATCCTCACCAGAGCACCGAAACCTTAATAATTTGCTTAGTGCATGAACCCTTGACTGTGCCTGGAGGCAAGTTGAGACTCTATACTTGGAAGCTGAAGGTTAGGATTGTTCCATCAAGGATCTTTTGGGAGAGGGTGGCTGGGTTCATTTTTCCTAATCCATAGCATCTCTGTTCTTTTTGAGTTTAGGTTTAGTTTGTTTTGGTGTGACCAGTTTGCAGTTTTACTTAAGCATTTGTTCAGGTTGTTAATGGTTGAGCCTTGGTTTGTGCTGGGTGGGGTCAGTAGTTGTATCTTGTTGACACAGGAGTAGTATGTAATTTGACAGTCTCTGTTGAATTTTCCAAGGGGAGCATGTAAATGTAGAATAATGCAGGAGATAATTAGGATGGAGCCTTGTGGAACACCTCAGGGGAGTGCTTGTGGTTTACAGGGAGCTGATCTCAGGGTTACAGATTGGGCATTATCAGAGAACCAAGCCAGGGCAGGACCTGCCACTTCGACATAACAGACCACAATCTCCTCACCTCCAGACCGAGTGATCTAGAAGTGGCAGGTCCAGCCCTGGCTTGGTTCTCTTCTTTTTTATCTGATCATGCCCAATCCGTAACCCTGAGATCAGCTTCCTGTAAACCACAAGGTGTTCCACAAGGCTCCATCCTAATTATCTCCTGCATTATTCTACATTTACATGCTCCCCTTGGAAAATTCAACAGAGACTGTCAAATTACATACTACTCCTGTGTCAACAAGATACAACTACTGACCCCACCCAGCACAAACCAAGGCTCAACCATTAACAACCTGAACAAATGCTTAAGTAAAACTGCAAACTGGTCACACCAAAACAAACTAAACCTAAACTCAAAAAGAACAGAGATGCTATGGATTAGGAAAAATGAACCCAGCCACCCTCTCCCAAAAGATCCTTGATGGAACAATCCTAACCTTCAGCTTCCAAGTATAGAGTCTAGACTTTTATGCAGACTCTCAACTTGCCACCAAGGCCCAGATGCAAGCAGTATCCAAAACCACTTCCACCAGTTCCGACCCCTCCTGGATGACAAAACCTTTGCAGCCATCTTCCAGGCTTTGGTAATCTCTTGCCTGAACTACTGTAACTCCCTCTATGCTGGAGTTTCCAACACCCTAAACTGCCACCTGCAACTCATTCAAAACACTTGCTAATCAAGGCAAACAAATTCCAGATAACCCCCTGCTTTTAAAACACTACGTTGGTTCCCGACGCTCTACCACACTAAATTCAAACTCTCAATCCTTTTCCAATAAACCCCTCAAAAATCTGGTCCTGACCTACCTCAGATCTCTCTCACTCCTTATACCCCCACACTCTCTGTGCTCACAAACTCAGGCAGGTCTGGAGGTGCCATCCCCAAACACAATTAGCCTCACCAACACCTGTATCAGTTCTGACACTGTGGAACTCCTTACCACCTCACGTCACACTCATCGCAGATGTCCTATCCTTCAGGAAATGGTGAAAATTTTGCTCTTTGAATCTGCATTTTGTGCCAACCAATAACACAAACCCTACTAAAAACTTTGTATAAAACCCCTCAGACAGCATTATTGTACTATTTATACGTGAACTCTATTATACTACTTACACCTAGCATCTTTGCACTATTCATATTTGGACTGTACTACACTATCTTGAGTTACTTGGGCAATGTTTTTTAACTATGTTAATTAACTACTGTAAGCTACTATGCCAAATGTTTGTTTATATTTAATGCACATCCTGCCTAGCAGTAATTTATAGGTTTGGCAGTTGCTTGGTTTTGATTGTAAATAGTTATCATAAGACTTGGGGGTAACTTCACAGAGGGCAGCCACTACCCTTAAGAGAATCATGGGGATATCCTGCATGACGCGGCAGTTACTACCAAAAGAAGCTTGCTGGGCAGTCTGTCATGTTCCGGTACCATGTTATAATCATTATGTTGTACTGTGCAGTCATTCCATCTGTAACATGCTTTGAACCTCCTGGCTGGAAAGGTATGTCATAAACGATGATGATGATGATTCAGGGTCATCCAGGACAGCCACTGCATGCAGGGCAAGGCAGCCCTGCTCATACACAGGCCCTTGAACTGGCACAGCTTTGAACTGGCACAGCTATGATATTAAGTCGGAGGGTGTACAGAAAAGCAGTTTTACTGCTTTTCTGTGCACTTTCCCGGTGCCGGCAGAAATTAATGTCTACCTTTGGGTAGGCGTTAATTTATGAAAGTAAAATGTGCGGCTTGGCTGCACATTTTATTTAGTGAATCACGCGGGAATAACTAATAGGGCCATCAACATGCATTTGCATGTTGCGGGCGCTATTAGTTTGGGGGGGGGGATGGACACGCGTATTCAACATGCTATTACCCCTTACTGAATAAGGGGTAAAGCTAGCGCATCGAAAACACGCGTCCAAACGCGGGTTAACAGTGCGCTCCACCCTCACTCTCTCATATGTTCTTACACAGACACACAAGTTGGCTCACACTCACATGCTCACACACACATAAATGCCCACATACTCAAACTCATAAAAGTTCTCTCACACACTCACATCCCATATGCTCATACACCCGCTCATACTCTCACATGCAAACTCACATGCTTCTTCTTGCTCTCCTTTCCCTTCCTTCTCACTCACTCTTCTCTTCTCTATCATCTCCTCTCACTCAACCCCCTTTTCTTTCCTTCCCTCTCCTCTCACATACTCACTTATCTCTTCCTTAACCTCCCCTCCCTTTTCACTCATCCCCTTTACCTTCTATCCCCTCTCTCACTTACATTCTCTCATGCCGTGCCATTCTCTCTCATTCACAGCCCCCTTTCTCATCTCTTCCCTTCCATTCTCTTACACTCCACCCATATCTCTTCTTTCTTTCTGCCCGCAGGGTGAGGGAACCCCACGGGCATATCATAATCCAACGTCAGCTCAGGATTTGGCTTTCTGCCCGCAAGACCTAGGATCCCCGCAGGCATGTCATAAATCTACACTGCTGCTGTCTGTCTTCTTCCTGCTCGCGGGGCCTGCGACCCCTGCAAGCACGTCAAACTTGCGCCACTTCTGTTGTCTTCTTCCTGCTCATGGGGGGTGGGAGCACCACGAGCATATCCGAAATTCTCACCACTGTATTCTTCCTACCCATGGGACTGGGGATCTCCTTGGGTATGTCATAAATGCGTGCTGCTTCCATTTGTCTGTTTTCGTCTGTGGGCTTTTCTGTCTGGATACAGGGTGAGTTGGCTGCCACACAGGTGGGGTTTGGGTTTTTTTGGGTGGGGGGGGGGGAGCACTTTTTGCCACCTCAAAATTTTACTGGCTCACCCTGCCTAATGATAGAACCGCCCCACCTCCCAGCTCTGTTGTTTTGTAACTTGCTTTGAGCTTACTTGTTGGAGGAGCGTGACAATGATGATCTCTCTCACTAGGGCGCCAAGGAAGTCAGAACATGGCAAAAACCATGTGCTAATGCCCTGCTGATGTGAGCCAAGTATGAATGCAGCACCCACAGCTGAAGAGTAAGCCCAGAAAAGGAGGGTGTTTAATATAAAATTACATATGCTTTTTACTGACATTTTGAAAATATATATAATTTAATACCCGATAAGCCATGAGACACTGAAGGCATATGCCCTCCCCTAATTTTATTTGCCAGTTCTCTGTACAACAGACAATTCTCTGACTGGTATATTAAAGCACAGACAAAGCACTGTGAAACAAAAATGAGATTAACATAAATCTTGGGGTTTGGAATATTTCAGATGTATGACTATTGGGTCATAGAGTTGAAAAAGTATCATCAAGGGTAAGTGGAACCAGCTGGCAGTCTCTTTACCATCTATAATATATTACCATTGGGTTGTATAAAGACCAGAGGATCATGTAGAGTTTTGAAAGGTATAATATATTACAGTATTTGCTTCTGGTGGTAATTGGCATATAAATTTATCCCAAGCTGAAAAAAATGTCCATTTCCTTTTCTTTTCCCTCTGCAGCTGTAGACCTGTCCATTCCTGTAAAATTTACTGTTGCAGACCTGCACTGAGGTACTGCCTCTGGCCCAGCTAGCGTGCAACCATTTGGAAAGAACGCACTTCCCAGCCATGAACAAGGCTGTGCAAGGAATTTGGTCTGTTTGGTTGTTTCAAACTCTCCTTTGCAAGAGAAGAGGAGCTGGTAAAACTCAGTTGCGGTAGTCCTGGAGAAAGGGACGCACCAGATTAATCCAAAAGGAAAGCTAAAATGGGAGAAATAAAGTCCTTTTGTATAACAACGAAGCAAGGAGAACACAGGGAGGATGAGAAGCAAAGGATCAGGAAACTGAATGCCTTGGGCAGTGCTGGGGTTGTACTGCAGCTTTATTACTAAGGGGAGGAGGAGAAGATTCATTCTCCATCAAGATTACGCTACGGCAACATTAATTTTCTTTTTGTGTATAATTCTGGTCGCCACATCTCAAAAAAGATATAGTTGCGATGGAGAAGGTACAGAGAAGGGCGACCAAAATGATAAAGGGGATGGAACAGCTCCCCTATGAGGAAAGACTAAAGAGGTTAGGACTTTTCAGCTTGGAGAAGAGACGGCTGAGTGGGGATATGATAGAGGTCTTTAAAATCATGAGAGGTCTAGAACGGGTAAATGTGAATCTGTTATTTACTCTTTCAGATAATAGAAAGACTAGAGGGTACTCCATGAAGTTAGCATGTGGCACATTTAAAACTAATTGAAGAAAGTTCTCTTTCACTCAATGCACAATTAAACTCTGGAATTTGTTGCCAGGGGATGTGGTTAATGCAGTTAGTGTAGCTGGGTTCAAAAAAGGACTGGATAAGTTCTTGGAGAAGTCCATTACCTGCTATTAATTAAGCTGACTTAGAAAATAGCCACTGTTATTACTGATATCAGTTACATGGGATAGACTTAGATTTTGGGTACTTGCCAGGTTCTTATGGCCTGGATTGGCCACTGTTGGAAACAGGATGCTGGGCTTGATGGACCCTCGGTCTGACCCAGTATGGCATGTTCTTTTGTTCTTATGGGTCAATCCACCTGCAGCCTCCATCTTCCATGATTTTCCCCAATGTGGAAACGGAAGCAAGCTCAATAAGGCTCTGGGTTGGTGACCTGGCCAAAAACTGACATGGAAGCAGGGTCTCCATACACTGCACCACCTTCAGACACCAGGCCTGTCTCAGGGGACCTCCCCATTCCTGAGATGAGCTAGGGATTCATCTCTCTGGGAAAACGTACTGAAGCTTGTCTCACTTTAGCAAGATTCTTTCATACGTCTGATAAATTACAGAAAAAGTCTCCTCAACAAAGGCAGCCTCAGAGCAGGGCCTTGCTTGCAGAGCTAATACCAATGACAATGCCTCCTCTTCATAACAAAACCGTCTGGGGACCAACCGAAAGTGTTACAAATAAGGGTTTTCATGCTATAACAAATTCTGTACAAGAATTACTTTCAGATAAGACTTCAGCTCATTATAACAAAGCGTAATTATAAGGAGATATTATTGTACTGGAGACATTCCCTGGCTCTCTCTCTGGCAGGAGGCACATTCTCATTCTCCCATGTAAGGTTTGCCTCATTGGATTATTGATGTCTAGCACCTGTCTTCATGTCTGAGTCTGGGTGTTTTGCTTCTTATCCTGCTCTCTAACCTAGCCCCTTCTTCCTCTCTGCAGTCTGACCTCAGCAGGAGCTTCTGCCAGACTGAGATACCATTTGGAAAACGTCCATGTTTAAAATTAGACCTTCTCTTTGTCTCTTCACACTCCTTTTCAGCCTAGGGGGTTCTGATCTCAACAACCTTGAATTACACGTAATTCACAAACCCAAATTCCTCCCCCCCTCCGAGACGGTGCCAGAATTCTTTCCTTCTTTTTGGTGTGCTACCCATCCCTCCCCAAATTGTACAGTATGTCTTCTGGGGGAAAAGCTTAGCAAATCAGGCCCTTAGTTTGAAAATAATTATTAACCAGTGGCTCCCAAGATCCTCTTTTAGCACATCACTGCTCTCCTCCAGTAGAAAACTGCTGCTCTGGATTTGATTTGCAAGGCAGAAACACCGCCCCGCCCCCCTCCTGTCTCCCAGAGGGGCCCAGAGTAAATCTCCCTGGTAGCACCGGTCCCTGGCAATGAGTGCTGAAGACAGTTTAACTATGAACAGCTTCCTAGAAGCTAATCTCCGAGGCAAATGCCTCCTCACTTATTTTTGCTATTTCCTTTCCTTGACTCCTGGCTGTTATTCTTTGCCATTTGGCCTGCCTTGTCTATTATTAGAACACATTCTATTTCCAGAAAGCTTAATGAAGGCAGCAGGCAAAGGATATCCCTTGTGAGTGAGTGTACACCTGGGGGGGAGGGGGGGTAGCCTAATCCTCCTGCCCCCATGTGTTCTGCTAACGCCCCTGATAATCTTATCAGCAGGCCTATTGTTCTTCAGCTTCAGAGCAAGGCCCAAGACCCAAGGTCAAGCTTGACGAGAGAAGGAAAGCCTTATGTACTTCTTTCGCCATCCTCTGTCCCAACCAACTCACATCCTCCCTCCCCAATCCTAAGAAAACAATCATCACACTTACGCACAGCAATAACCGATGCTGTGTTGCCAAGCTAACTGTATGCCAGAAGATTTTAATGCGGTCTTGGTTTTGTAACTCTCATCCCCTTTCGCTAATTCTAAACCTTCTTATCCTGATTTAGGAATTTTCTCATTTTCTCTTCCTACCTCCCATCCCAAATGCTCATTTATTTTAACTTACTAATCACCTAATTTTCAAAAATCTCTATGTGACTTACAGTATTTCTCAGTCCTGGTGTTATGACTTTCATCAAAATGACAACTGGACTGAAACCTCAGGATAAGTTGGTATCAGGTCAGCACAAAGAGTGTGTCCTGATATTTTGTTATTCTAGTTGCCAGCTTCTCAGCCAAAAGAAAGTTTATCTCTTCCAGGAAAAGGTCAAAGGGAGGCAGGTCAGCACAACCAAATAACTTTCACTTCCTTAGAGATCCCCTGTAATTATCCCCTGCTTTCTTGAATTCAGATACTGTTTTTGTCTCCACCACCTCCACTGGGAAGCTATTCCATGCATCCACGACCCTTCCTGTAAAGAAAAGTTTCCTAAGATTATTCCTGAATCTGCCCTCTTTCAACCTCATCTCATACGCCCTCATTCTAGAGCCTCCTTTCCATTGAAAAAGGTTCACCTCCTGTGCATGGAAACCATAGAGATATGTGAATGTCTCTATCATATCTCCCCTATCTCACCTTTCCTCTAGGTATAAATGTTTAGATCTTTAGAGCTGTCCCCATATGCTTTAGAACGAAGACCATTGACCATTTTAGTAGCCATCCTCTGGGCCGACTTCATCCTGTTTATATCCCTTTGAAGGTGTGGTCACCAGAATTGTACACAGCATTCCAAGTGAGGTCTCACCAGGGACCTATGCAGGGGCAATATCACCTCCCTTTTTCTGCTGACCATTCCTCTCCCTATGCAGTCAAGCATGTTTCTGGCTTTTGCCATCGCTTTATCCACCTGTTTGGCCACCTTAAGATCATCAGATACAATCACCCTCAGATCCCGCTCATCCTTTGTTCTTAGAAGAATTTCACCTCCAGTACTGAACCTGTCCCTTAGGTTTTTGCATACTAAATGCATTACTTTCCATTTTTTTTTTAGCATTAAATCTTAGTTGCCAAACTTTAGACCATTCCTCGAGCTTTTCTAGATCTCCCCTCATGTTTTCCACTCCTTCCTGGTAGCAAGTGTGCTAGAAAGTCTACAGCATCTGCAATCCAATTTCTCCAGGGTTTTTTATGCCATCATTGTAGCAAAACATGGCTGCCTTCACAGTAATATGTGTATTGACCTTTTCCATTTGTCTAACGTATTCGGATTCCTGATGAATTCCAGGCTGGATGTCTCATTATGGTAGACATGGAATGCCATTCTCTCCGGTGACAGGTCAAGACCTCCTCTCACTTGTCTCTCTTCCTTCCCAGTTATTTCCCAGTCTTGGAAAGCAAACTGAAGGAAATGGCCTGCACCACTTTTGTTTTGGACTTTGGTCAGTGTCCCATCTACACACTCGTCTGATCATCCATGGAACTTTCCTAATGATAGTGGAATAGTGTTAGCTTATGAAAGAGGCCACAGTATCAACACTATTGCGCTTACCACTCTTGGCCGAACAGGGTATAGCATAGGCAGCAGCAGTGCAAGCTTCCCTTACACACTGCCTCACCACAGGACAGGTACAGTATGGGCAGTGATAGTGCATGGGGACCACCTCTAAGGATGAGAAGCTAACTCAGCCGCCATACCTATGCAATCTTTGGGCTCTCTGCTGAGACTGCCAGCAGTGATGCCAAAATAGTGATACTGGTTTTAGCATCTGTCCAGTGAGAACTAGAAGGGCAAGATTAGCTGATTTTAAATGGTGGGGCTCAGCTTTTCTCTTTCATACATGCCACACCCTCCCAGCTTCACTAGCTTTGAACTCTTCCTATCACACTTGCAAAGTCCATGCTCTCTTACCTTTCGTGCCTTCCTCTCCTGGACTCCCCTGAGCAGCCGGAGACCCCCACAGTTGGAAGGAATTAGCAGAAACAGTGCCCCCCTTGGCCAGGAGATGACCGTGGGGTAGAACAGGAGTCACGGAGTCTGACACGGAAAGCAATGCCACCTGTGAAAGAAATTCCAAGAAGAAACTGCATCTTAACAGACAGTCTTGCAGCTGCTTTCTCCTGTGCTTGAGGCTGCAGGTTTCTGCCGCTCCTTAGCAGTCACGACTATACAACTGAAAACTCCTTTTGTACAAATCTCTGTAGTGGCAGTGCTGCCAAAGTCACCCAGTTTCAAAAGGGAGACTTTTTGCCCAATTCCAGTTTTGAACTTACATCCCAGTGCATGGTGGGATTTGTGGTCCACAATTATACCCATTGAAATCAGCACTGCAGACACCAGAATAAATCAGGATGAGATTCTCAGAAATCCATGTCTGAACTAAAATCTCCCTCCTAGTACTGGGTAAATTGGCAGCTCTGTAGTTATGTTATGACTAGGGCTTCTGATTTTAAGTGTTTATGTGCTGGGGGCTTTGTTCGTCAATAATATTTTTCCCTAAGAGGACTTTTCCTAAGCTCGGGGTAGTAGTAGGAGATAGCGGTGTTTGGGATTCCTCCCATTGCTTTATCCCCACCTTTTTAGGGGCGAGGCAATTCTAGGGGTTTATAAACCCTGGGAGCATGCCCAGTGAGTAAGAGGGGAGTTGGAGATTCATCCAGAATCTCGTTATGACTTTGTGGGGGGGGGGGTGGTTTCATTTTACCTGTCTGAAGGGATGGGTTTCTCCCCCACCTCCCCCCGTCACCTTAAGGATTGGGGTCAGAGATCCTTTCACCCAAGCATCTAGCAAAAACGAGGGTGGAGAGGCATTTAGAGACTTTTGAATAAAAGAATCAAGAGCTTCGACCTTTGGATAATTGGATTACAGTTTGAAGTTCTTGCAAATTTGAACCCCATTGTGGTTAGTTTTCTTGGGCATATTTTTTCCACTAGTTTTTGGTTGATTTTGGCGTGTCTTTCTAGCTATCCCACCCTCACTAGTCAGGATAGCTTTTCTCAGGATGAAGATGCAAGAGCAGGAAGGGAGGTGATTAGAAAACAATGGATAGAGAAATCATCTGCTTTTTGTAATCATTGGATCTATGCTGATTCTTATTTTTGTGATTTTGGCTTGGATCCTCTTCTTTGAATTACAGTAAAGAGTGGTGATCTTCTTTTGGAACAACGGTAAATAAAATGCTTACATAAATAAATAAATAAATAAATAAAGACTATCTTTTATTTGAACACCAATTCCAGAATCCAGAGCTTTTCTTTTACCTCTTTCCATCCTAGCTGGACTTGAAAGGGAATAGATGGACCCTGGTTTGCTTCATGGTTTCTGCTTGTGGTGTTGATTCTTGCTTCCCTGCACTTATATTTTACCATCTGGCACCTTCTGGAGTTATTCAGCCTAGAGTGTGAAGTGTTCACAGAGATTGTGATTGATCACACCAGGAGTCCCAGAAGATAAGTCTTCCTCCCCGTCCTGACATGGATCCGGACCCTCAGCATCCCTCATTGAGGATAAGGCACCAGAAAAGGAAGACCTGCTACATTTATAGATTGTAAATTTAGGTGTTTATGTTCCAGCTAATTAGGCGTTCTTTGGGTGAACCAAAATCAGTGTTTATTGGTGTTTTTGCAGAACGGGAACTATTGTTGGGTACCTTTTATGGTTGAATCAAATGCATTCATTTGTGCAGCTGAGGAGTCAGCACGGAAAAGGCATAAAAACAAAGCGGAGGATCCAGGATAGGCAAATGAGGGGTGAGAGAGTACTAGGGGAAGTGGTGCTTTTCCAGTATTTATCTAAAGAAACAATTGTTTTATTTTTATTTTTTTTTTTGCATCAGTTGAAACTAAAATCAGAAGCCCTAATTATAACCCAGGATGAGCAGACCTGGTTAAAAGTAGTAAATCAGTTCCTTTTCAGTGTTACCAGTATAATAAGAAAGCATTCCTTTACCAAGCCAATTATTTGTGCTGCTGGGAATTCAAATCAGTGCAGGCTGAAGTAGGAGTGAATGGCAGCTGTCACTTCAGTGCAGCACTTCTCCTGCTCTTCCTGTGCTGATACTTTATAGATCTATGTTTTGAGTCATTCTTAAGCTCGAAAATTAAATGGCTCACCCCCACCCCCAACATTAAAAAGGCCCCATAGTATCTGAATTAGCGGAATGATTTCTCCAGCAGTGCTCTGCCATTCCAATGGCCTGGCTTGGCTGGACAATTGGCTAACTTTGCATTGTGAGGTTAAGTGTTCTCCTATAAGAGGACTGCGCCTCCGCACTGCTGCACTGTCGGTCCCCAGTTAATATCACCACGTTGTTTTGGGAGGATTCTGGCCCTCTCTTCACCGCAGAGAAAGAGACTTACCTTTGCTTCCAAGGAGCTGAGGCGCTCGGTCAGTTCTGTTACCCGGCTACAGTTTAAGCAACCTGAAAAACCAAAGCACATTAAGCAGGAATGAAGACATCTCACGGAGCCAGTCAAGGCGAGCGGGCTGGGCTGGCTGGCAGTTCTACATCCATGCAGCCTCCCAACTTCATTTAGGAGATAGCCTGGGTGAGGAGTTCAATTTTGCTCTGCTGCTGCTGCTGCTTCTCCAAGTCATGTTGTCTCCCTTTGCCTTTCCCATTCAGATCTGATACTGCTGGGCTATCCATCCCAGACACAGCTGCATGTCCTTTTCCAATACTAATATGAGAACTCATTTGGCTGAAAGGTGCTATAATATTTGAAACTGCTATCACAGACGACAAAGTAAGAAAGTTGAAAAATGCACTGAAACATTGGAAGAGAGAAGGCTTCGTCTGCTCACCTTCACCATACAACAGAAAACTCGCTGATGTGATCCAGCAGGTACTAGATATGACCTTGGATACTGATGGCTGTAAGATAATCGGCCGCCATATTGGCATGCCATAGTGCAGCAATATATAAAAAAGAAATATAAGGGTAGAGACTGGGCCAGTGACGGTACTGGTTTTGATTCCTGGATCTGGCTCTAGTTGCGCAGGCCAGCCACAACTAGGGAGGCAGTGACAGCAACATTAACAGCCCCTCCATGGATGGGGGGCTTTTGGGGAGGAGGAGTCGCAGTCTTCACATGACAGTGACACCTATGAGAGGGATTCAGCGAATATGGGCATTGGACTCCAAAGGGAAAAGAGCTCTGTGTCCTGCCACCAAGGGCTAGTGCTGCAGTTGTAATTTACAGAGAGAATATTTTTAAACCTGATAGCTTACAGAACTACAGTCCTAGCTGGGGTGGTGCTGCACCCCCTATAAAAACTGGAATAGGTGAAAGATATTTGTTTGGGTTCACTGTGAGTATGGAGAGCCTTAAATCCTTGCACAAAAGCAATACAGACTTAAAGTCATGGACACCACAATTTGCTATAAGTAGAACATTTTTTATTAAATGCACTTAGCCATGTTTTAGCCTGACATTGGTCCTGTTGTAATCAGGTGCGCTCTGCTGTATGCACAGGTTAATGTGTAGTTGTGTACACATTTTTCTGTGTACAACTTTACTCCTGATTTAATAAGGAGTTTAGTGCACAAAAAAAATCTGCGCACCAACGTGAATAAAACTATGCACACAATTTAGTGCGCTGCCATGCAAATCCTATGTTAATGAAAGGCATTAGCTATTACTCCCCAGTGCTGCAGGGAGGTGTGCTGGCTTAACTCTGGAAATTTAACTCCTGGTCAGAGGTACCGTAAAGTTTCTGGACCTAGTATTAGTCTAGGGGGCTAAGCCTGCAGTTCAGGGTGTGGGGAGGCTGGATTTGGGAGTAGAGGAGTAGGCTAGTGGTTAGAGCAATGGCCTATAAACCAGAAAGACTCACGGTTCATATTCCTACTGTCACACCGTATAACCTGAGGCAAGTTACTTTACCCTCCATCACCTTGGGTGCCCAAGGCAGTATTTAAAAGAGGGGCTGCATAAAAAAAGGGGAGAATTGTATGTCCATAGCTCTCCAAATGCATCAGGCAGCCATAACTGCAACAGGTGCTCAATATGAGCATCTGGTTTTATCCCGCTTCTTCAGGCCAATTTCCGTGTTATGTTGCTGAAGACGCCCACAGCAAGGGGCACTTAACTATGCATTCATAAGAATTATTTTTTTTTAATCAAGCCAATACATTTATTTTTCAGTACCATAAGCAGTACATTTAAGTGTCACAACGATACTCAGTAGGAGGACACACAGAGGACCATATTTTTTTTTATTTCTCATGAGCCTTTGGCTCGCAAATTGACTTTACTCCGCCTCTGCAGCTGGAGTTAAATTTACCACGATGCAAAGTGTGCATTGGGTGCCCTGCAATTTTCTGCATGGGGGGGGGGGGGGGGGGAGTAATGCTAATAGCCTCATCTACATGGAATTTACATAGGATGGGTGCTATCAACTATGCATTTGTTTGGGTGCGTGTTTTGGAGGCACTATTCTCCTTATTGATTTGTGTGCAAGCCTAGCGTGCCCAAAACACCTGCCCAAATGCGCATAGACTCGTGCAGTAGGCTGAGTGCATTTTATTGCACTGGCCTCAAGATTGCAAGCCCTCTGGAGACAGGAAAATACCTACAGTACCTGCATGTAATCTGTTCTGAAGTGCCAAAAAGAATATAAAAATCACATAAAACACGATTTGTGCACAAAGCATGTTCTCTGTGCTTAAAAATATGTTCTGTGTGTAGAAAACATGACTGATGCACATAAATCATATTTTATGCGTACTAAGCATGTCTTTGTGTGCACATTTATGAGGTTAGTGCACTTTGTTTAAAAGCTCACAATACTTTAGTATACCATTAGCTCTCTGCATTGCGAGTTTAACTTTTTTTTTAACCTGTGAATAAAGAAAAATGTATGCTGAAGTTCGGTGCACGTCTTTTACTCAACGTCTTATTACATCAGGGCTTTTGCTGCTAATGGACATCACAAAATAATCAAATGCAATCCAAATGATGAACATAAACCATTCCCTCCACAACAACAGAAAGGCACTTCTTTATCTGGCTATGATAGTACCCATGGGGTGGGGAATCACTTCTTGGCTTCAGTTGGGCATACTGCAGGGTGGAGAATAAAACTGCCCCCCTCCCCTCGAGTTGCCCTATCACTGAGCTACAATAATGTGGTGATACAAGGGAGAAGGACCAGCCTTGTGCTTAGAGTGATTTGGGCTGGGGACATGGAGACCCAACTTCAAGTCCTGCTTTTGTTACTTTATCTCACCGCGGCTCAAGCACTCTTTTAGTTAGCAAGTTCCTTGGTGTATGGGTGGCCACATCACCCCAGGTCAACTGAACAGGCTGATCGGGTCCTGGTTTTGCCGTATTTCAGGCATGGAGTTGTAGTTCTGATTTTTCCCATTGCTATCCCTAAGAAAATCAAAACTACATGCCTGCAGTGAGGCAAATGCAGGACTAGATCAGCCCGACCAGCTGAGCCAAGGTGAGCTGCCAAGTCCTATTTCAGACTCGAGGAGTCCTGGTGCCTATTTGCAAATTGCTGCACACTGCCCTGGTTTTAGGGTTTCATATAAATGTCAAAAATAGCTAAAATATTCTCCCAGCCTGGCCTATCTGGTTTCTTGCCTGACGTTCTGTTGCCAAGTCAGTGATCACAAGACTTTAAAAGCCAGATAAAATAAAGAATTACAACAGTTTGTACCATGAGTAGACTAACTGCCATTAAGCGACATATTCGTAGGAAATTTGAATCTATTTGGGGGTCCCTCTTTGCTTTGGAGGAAACTTATTTTCCATTGGTTTTGTATCTGTCCCTATTTTCCTTTCAGCTTTACTTTGTTGTATGTTATCCCATAAATTTTGTTTCTTAGGATGGGAGGAAGGGGGGTATTATTACTGTAAAATCATTGTTGTCATTTCTTGACTGTTATCTTGTGATTTGTCTTCTCTTTTTACCTTTTTATAATGGTTTTCTCTTTCATTGACAACAATAAAATTGTTTATTACAAAAAAAAAAAAAAAAAAAGAATTTCAGTTCCCTAACATGCTTTTGTTTCAGGTCATGCATTCCTTGGTCACTGTAACTCCTCTCAGGTGACCAATTCACTTGGACATTAGCCTTATAATGCACCCTAGGCATTTGGTAATGGCTTAGTAAAATCGCTTAGTAAAACCCTCTCTGCTGCGTTTAAATGCTTAATTATTAACCAAAGCCATTAATGACTATTTGTTTTTAAACTGTCACCGAGACTGATATTAAGGTTCAACCTTTGGGTGCCACTGCCAACCAGGCTGTCTTCTGTGCATCCCCGTTTGACTTGTAATTAGTGCAGATAATGGGAGATGCATATAATCATCCCGTTTCCTCCTGCTTTGACTCTGGCCCTGGCAGCCTGCCGGCTGCAGCACCCCAGCCGTTCCTATGGCAACAAGAGCCTCGGCAGGCTCTAGGACCTCATTTGCAGATTTGTTCAGCCCCAGAGGATTCTGGGCACAGGCATTTACTGAGGATGGGAATTTCATCCAAAAAAAAAGCAAAAAAAAAAAAAAAGCATGAGGAGATGCAGAAAACACAGACTGACCCAAAAGAAAAATCCCATGGAATAGATACCTCCTTTGAGTACAAAGCTGGGGAGCTTCTATTTAAAGTGTTCCATGTGTGGCAAACGCTGTTTTATATAGAGAAGGCAGGGAGTGGTTTAAGGAGCACTATGAAGCAAGAAGGAAGGCGGGGGAGGGGGGGTATGAATATGGGAAGAACAGGAGGGTAATGAATAGGGCAACTCTGGTCCTCAAGATCCACCAAAAGGCCTGGGTTTCAGAACATCTGTAATAAATATGCATAGGTAGATGTGCCTACAATGGAAGCAATGCATGCAAATCTCTCTCAAGCATATTCACTGTGGATATCCCAAAAAAAAAAAAAAAAGACCCATTTGTGGCTTTTGAGGACTGGAGTTAGCCACCTCTGGAACAGGGTGACCATGCGGCCCCAAGTCAAGGTAGATAAGCTGAACCAGTCTTGGTTTTATCCCACTACATGCATCTCTATGCATACAATGGGATAGAACCAGCAGGACCATCACTACAGGTGGGCAAGAGAAGTGTGCGCCAGGGACAATCCATAAAATGGAGCAAGCTGTGCACTACTGGTCATTATCCATATACTTCCATCCCGCTGCCCACTCCCCCACTCCTGGATGTGCACATGTGCTCCCCAGGTTGGCTAACAGCAACCCAGCTTCCCCTGACATGGGGGCTGGAGCTGCACAACTACCCAGCAAGAGGGTGGGGAAACAGTAAGTGCCATGGGGAAGGAAAGTTGCAAGGCTCCCCAGCAATGGTCCTAAAAATCAGGATTAGCTCAACCTCTCCCCCATGACAAGGAGCTGCAGTATATTAGGGATGTGCATTTGTTTGAAATAAAATAGGAAATGAAACGATATTTCCTATTTCATTTTATAACATTTTCAAATTAAAAATCAATGAGATTGTATTGGTTTTTATTTCGTTTCATTTTGGGAAAAAAAAAAAAAAGGAAAAACCTTCAGGGCACCCCCATAAATTTCCGGGGCCAGAAAACTCCCTGGCTCCCACTTACTCCATCGATGGGGGTCCTGTCAACATGGCTGGCCTGAGGCGTCAGCCTAGGTTCAGGCCGAACACCAGGGCCCAGTCTGGAGGCCAGGTCCTGTGCTGTGGCCTTGGTCAAGGCCCAGGCCTGACACCAGGAACTGCCCTGGAAACCCATTACTAAGGCCTCAGCCCAGGTCCAGGCCTGATGCCAGGGTCTGGCCCAAAGGATGGACAAAATCGCCAGAGCAGAGAGCACCATGTATGGCCATACATCAACATGGTGCCTTCGCTCAGGAGGAAGGTGCCAGAGTGATGTCACTCCAGCACTTCTTCCAAGTGGAAGATGTCATTTCAAGAGGACAGATGGAAGAGGATGTCTGGGCCTGAGCCTAAGTGTCATCCTTTGGGTCCAGCCTATGAGCTGGGTCCCCAGGGCAGGCCTTAATGTTGGACCTGGGCCAAAGCCTTAATGACAGGACCTGACCCTCTGACTGGACCTAGGCCTCGAGCCAGCCACAGTGACAGAACACCCCACAAACAGGATAAGTAGGGACCAGGGAGGTTTCTGGCCCTAGCAATTTTTGGGGGGTGTGAGAGATGGGGTGCAGAGGGGCCTGGAGAGGCCTCGTTTTGTTATTGTTTAATGTTTATTTTGTTTCGGTAAACTACAGAAACGAAATAAACATTAAGGGGTAGATTTTCAGAGCCCTGCTCGCCTAAATCCGCCCAAAACCGGGCGGATTTAGGCGAGCAGGGCCCTGCGCGCCGGGAAGCCTATTTTACATAGGCCTCCCGGCGCGCGCAGAGCCCCGGGACTCGCGTAAGTCCCGGGGTTCTCGGAGGGGGGCGTGTCGGGGGGCGGGCCCGGTCGTCACGGCGTTCCGGGGGCGTGTCGGCAGCGTTTTGGGGGCGGGTACGGGGCGTGGCTACGGCCCGGGGGCGTGGCCGCGCCCTTCGTACCCGCCCCCAGGTCGCGGCCCGGCGCGCAGCAGGCCCGCTGGCGCGCGGGGATTTACGTCTCCCTCCGGGAGGCGTAAATCCCCCGACAAAGGTAAGGGGGGGGTGTAGACAGGGCCGGGCGGGTGGGTTAGGTAGGGGAAGGGAGGGGAAGGTGAGGGGAGGGCAAAGGAAAGTTCCCTCCAAGGCCGCTCCGATTTCGGAGCGGCCTTGGAGGGAACGGGGGGAGGCAGCGCGGCTCGGCGCGCGCAGGCTATACAAAATCGATAGCCTTGCGCGCGCCGATCCAGGATTTTAGTGGATACACGCGGCTCCGCGCGTATCTACTAAAATCCAGCGTACTTTTGCTTGAGTCTGATGCGCAAGCAAAAGTAGGCTGATCGCGCTTCTTTTAAAATCTACCCCAATATGTTCACAGGGCTGGTGGAAGCACTGGGAGGACTAGGCTGCTGCCTATAATGCCACAGTTTTGGGGAAGGCAGCAAAACTGAACTGGGGTAGGGGTGCTGGCTGAAGTGTTGCCTACCCACAACTAATACCTTTGCACTGGCCCTGTGCATTTACCCTAGTTATGAAGAGGACGACGACTGGGGAGAGATGTAAAGCAGACAGAGAAGACACAAACCCCGTCTGCACGAGCAGCTCCCCCTCTACCTGCAGTGCTTTTAATATATCAAAACTGAAAGACTAAATTACTTTTATAAATACACTAAAAGAAAATAAATCAGGATAAGATAAAAACAGACAAAATATTTTACTAATTCCGACATCAGATGAATCTGTCACGGTTCCTCAGTCATTCTGTCAGCAAAAGAAACTGGATCTTTTCTTTGAGCTGTGCCTGCCACAGCTCTCAGCTCACCTTGGGATAGGAAAATTACTTTACACCGGAACTGCTCTTTGTCTACTGGTGGAAAAAAAATAGCTTTTCAATGACCTGTTTAGCTAGGGGTAAGCTCCACATTATATGGTAACTTGTCATTACTGATGTACATGTTGACTACTGTAAACCTCTCCATGTTGTAACATGTTCTGAACTCATCTGCTGGAAGAGCATGAGATAAACAAACGATGAGGATGATATCCATGGCTTTCCCCAGCTCTGGACAGAAAGATACTTTAGAGATCCCTAAAGACTTAAAGAAAGGGATGGTACAACATTTCTGCATGGGAGTAATCTGCACAGACCCTTAACAGAAAGCTCAGAGGTAACCTGCATGGAGTGGCAGTTACTACTCTTAACAGAAAGCATAGAGGTAACCTACACGGAGCGGCAGTTACTACTCTTAACAGAAAGCATAGAGGAAACCTGCACGGAGTGGCAGTTACTATCCTTAACAGAACACATGGGGGTAAACTGCACGAAGTGGCAGTTACTACTCTTAACAGAAAGCATAGAGGAAACCTGCACGGAGTGGCAGTTACTATCCTTAACTGAACACATGGGGGTAACCTGCACGAAGTGGCAGTTACTACTCTTAACAGAAAGCATAGAGGAAACCTGCACAGAGTGGCAGTTACTACCCTTAACAGAACACATGGGGGTAACCTGCACAAAGTGGCAGTTACTACCCTTAACAGAACACATGGGGGTAACCTGCACGAAGTGGCAGTTACTACCCTTAACAGAAAGCATAGAGGTAACCTACATGGAGCGGCAGTTACTACTCTTAACAGAAAGCATAGAGGAAACCTGCATGGAGCGACAGTTACTACTCTTAATAGAAAATATGGGGGTAACCTGCATGAAGTGGCAGTTACTACCCTTAACAGAAAGCACAGAGGTAACCTGCATGGAGTGGCAGTTACTACCCTTAACAGAAAGCATGGAGGTAACCTACATGGAGCGGCAGTTACTACTCTTAATAGAAAATATGGGGGTAACCTGCACGGAGTAGCAATTACTATGCTTAATAGAACCCATGGGGGTAATCTGGAAGCAGTTGTTACTATCATAAGCAAATTGCTGGGTAGACTAGATGGCCCATTTGGTCTTTTTCTGCTGTCATTACTGTGTTATTATGTTTATATGTTAGAAAATGGGGGTTTGCACTGCAGGGTTAGTAACAAGAAAGAGGAGGGAATTTCCTAGTGATGCTTTTATATACATGTAAGGAAGAATCATGTTGCTTCAATTAAATAGACTAGTTCAGGATGTGTCTGGCTAATTCTGGTTCCTCTTGCAGGCCCGAAGCTGGAGGCTAAACCCTTCAGTGGTTCTTCTGTAGTAAATTCAGCTTCATCCCTCCAGTGGCAGTAAAACCCAAGCTTGTCTCTGCAAAGTTCCCCCAACGCATCTTTGTGCTCGTCAATATAGTGGATCTTCATGAGGGATTTTCAGTGAGCAGTAATTTGCAAGAAAGTAATTAATCCAAACAATTATCATGGTTCAGATGTCACAGTGAAGCAATAGCTGTGCTAATTACAGTGTATTGATTGCATTGCTTAGATAGTCCTCAACTATCTTTGCCCAGTGCAGGTAAAGCTCTTATTTTACTTTATCACTTTTTACTACCTCACAATTCTGTTATTCTAAGTATTGTTTTACAGAAGTAAGCCAGCCAATTGGTTTAGAATTTCCTTTCCACTGAAAAAAGTTTGCTTTTTATACATTATCTATACCTTTAAAATATTTGAATTCTCTGTCCAACCCATCCCCCCCATCTCTCCTTTCTTCTTGGGTGCAGAAAGTGCAGAGAAGAGCGACCAAAATGATAAGGGGGCATGGAACGACTGCCCTATGAGGAAAGACTAAAGAGGTTAGGACTGTTTTGCTTGGAGAAGAGAAGGCTGAGGGGGGATATGATAGAGGTCTATAAAATCATGAGAGGTCTAGAATGAGTGATTGTGAATCAGTTATTTACTCTCTCAGATAATAGAAGGACTAGGGGGCACTCCATGAAGTTAGAAAATAGCTCATTTAAAACAAATCGAAGACAATTATTTTTAACTCAGTACATAATTTAGATCTGGAATTAATTGCCAGAGGATGTGGTTATGACAATTAGTGTAACTGGGTTTAAAAAAAGTTTGGATAAGTTCCTAGAGGAGAAGTCCATAAATTCTTATTAATCAATAAGGAATAGTAGATGGAGATCTATTTAATGTCTGAGTACTTGCCAGATACTTATGACTTGGCTTGGCCACTGTTGGAGACAGGATGCTGGGCTAATGGACTGGCCCAGGTTGGCATGTTCTTATGTTCAGTTAGTCTCCTTTCAGAAAATATAACGTGTGGCAGAATATTTCAATGTTCAGATACTGCTTTCACAAAGATAAAGACAGTCCCCGCCAGCCTTGAGGTAGCCTGGGTTGCACCATCTTTTTTTCACTACAAAAATAGTGGCTGAGCAATAAAGCACTAGTGAGAAAGCATATAATGTGCAACTGAACAAATCATGTAAAAAGAAATATAGGGTGGATATGAGACATTCAAATACCTCAAAGGTATTAATAATGGACAAGAAGCAAACAATTTTTAGTGGCAATAAAGTTCTAGAACAAGAGGTCACGATATGACGCTCTTAGGGTGGGGGAGGGTATCATTAGATAATGTATCTTCACAGAAAGGGTGGGGTGGTGCAAGGAATAGCCTTCCAGTGGAGGTGGTGGAGACAGTAAGAGAATTCAAGAAAACATGGGACAAGCACAGGGGATCCCAAGTTACAAAGGCATGAAGGGGAAAAGAGATCAAGGCATTTTAATACAAATTAACCTGGAGAGAAACAAGAGGGCCTTATGGTCCTTTTCTGCTGTCACACTTTAGGTGTATGTCTATGACCATTTTCTTGTGCAAAGTGTTGTTACTCATAATTCCCTGTGATTGGAGCACAAACATAATAAATTCGTACTACTGCTACTCATGTTTGTAGTGCTAGCAGATGCACATAGTGTTGTACAAATACACATAACAGCTTACAATCTAATCACGACAAACATACAGGGCAAATAAGAGACTCTGAAAATTTCATTTATTATGGAAAACCAACAAGGCTGTGATCAGGAGAACTAGGGGTTAAGTGGCCTGAAAAAGGAGAGTTTCTAGGCTGGATCTGAATAAATGGGTGGGTATAGATGGAGTCTTGATTGTATTTGGGCAATAGTTCCTGTTCCTACAAGCTGAGATACAGTGGGATGCGGGCATAGACAGTTGCTCCAGTTCAAGAAGGCTTGTGGGTAGGAAAGCTTTGGAAGGAAAAGGTCTCTCACCAGTTCCTGAACTCCTCTGTTTGTGCAATTTCAGGAAACAACTTGTGGTAGTACAGCTTATTGTTCTGGTATGATATTTACAGGGGAAAAAAGGGATGGTTCCCAAACAACCACCAGCAGTGGTCTGCAGACCACCTAGAAACAGCCTTAAGCCCTAGCCTTATTTTCTCTTACATAAACAGTGTCGGAGAAATAAGACTGCCTGCCACATGTGTATTTCCTGAAATGAGCTGAAACTAGACAAAATAAGAGTTTCAGGAATGGATGACTGTTCTTTCCTCTGTCAATACCAAAAACAATGGAATATAAATAAATAAATGAAAAAGTGCTGGGCGGATGAGATGGGTCTTTCGTTCCTTATCTGCTGTCATAGTCACGGTTTCTGAGTCCTGGTCCCTATAACACTGGGGTTTTATTGCAGATTCCATCAAGGAAGGAAGTGCATAAAGGAGGAAACCATAAGAGAATGGTTTCAATTGGAGGGGTACATAAGAACATAAGAACATGCCATACTGGGTCAGACCAAGGGTCCACCAAGCCCAGCATCCTGTTTCCAACAGTGGCCAATCCAGGCCATAAGAACCTGGCAAGTACCCAAAAACTAAGTCTATTCCATGTTACCATTGCTAATGGCAGTGGCTATTTTCTAAGTCAACTTAATTAATAGCAGGTAATGGACTTCTCCTCCAAGAACTTATCCAATCCTTTTTTAAACACAGCTATACTAACTGCACTAACCACATCCTCTGGCAACAAATTACAGAGTTTAATTGTTCATTGAGTGAAAAAGAACTTTCTCCGATTAGTTTTAAATGTGCCCCATGCTAACTTCATGGAGCGCCCCCTAGTCTTTCTATTATCTGAAAGACTAAATAACCAGTTCACATCTACCCGTTCTAGACCTCTCATGATTTTAAACACCTCTATCATATCCCCCCTCAGCTCTGGAATATTTTGCCTAGGCAAATTTGGTTGCAAACAAATTATTTATTGTTTAGGAAGAAAGTTAAAACTTGGCTTTTTCCAAAATGATTATTAACAGATGGGAGAAGTGTTAGTTTCTCATATACGTTTTAAATTTTTAATGTTTAACTGATTTTAATGTTTTAAATTTGTATTTTTTTTAATTTATATTTTATCAAATTCTTAACATTCATTATACAATGAAATAAAGAAAAGTAAACAAATGGGAATAGAAAGAAAATATCCAAACCTAATTCCACTGGCTGAGAAGTAGCTGACGGCAATGAGCCACACTCGATAGCTGGGATATTGACCACAGCCGGTAAGAGCTGCATGCTCCCTCTATCAATAGTTGACAATAAGGACGTCGTCTCCCCTGGATCAAAGTGAACTAACACCAATATGTCCAGAGGAAGTATGAGAGGACTGGTTTTGGCCAGGACTAGCTGAGGCCCCTGATGAAAAGGAGATATCAGGAACAGAATCCCTCAATGTCTGACTCTCCCTCCGGACAAGACGAGTATCCATCGGTCCCTTCACTGCTCTCACTGCTGGCATCGAGATAATTGTCTTCGCTTTCCTTTTGCTTCCCATCCAAGGGGGAAAAGGAGCCTTTCCAAATTCTCTCCCGGGGGTGCGCCCCTTTGGTGCGTGGCTTCGGCTGCGTGCCAAGGTTTAAAAAGGTGCGGTGGGCGGGCAAAGATGACGTCGGTTTCCCCGACGCTAGCAGCATTCAGTCCGTCAGCCCAGCACACCCTCAGGTATGCCCGAATCTCCTCCTGAACAAGCTTCCCTTAAATTTGTATTTAAAGCATTTGCTGTAAACCGCCTTGGGCAACTGCATTAGTCTGACTGGTGCAGTATATAAATATATGAAATGAAAATAAATGATATTCCTGAGCTTCATTACTGAAAAATGCTTTCCACCAATGCTCACCACAGAGAGGGATTATGGGTAAAGGTGCTCTGGCAGCCAAAAAGACTTTGCATCAATGAAAGGACTTTGTTATGCTGAAAAAGGTTGACATGAATAATGTTGCTGGAATTTGAAAACTATTGCAGAAAAGCACAAAATTCCTCTGACTGCAGAGGTGACGAATGTCTTTGGCAATACTGGGGTTGAGCACAACTACCAAGAACAATGCTGCCAAGGAGCCCAATTAAACATGGAGACTTCTGGCCAGTTCTAGTTTGTGAATTTGCCTCTCAGTACATTGCGATATTTGTAATCCCTGCATCTACCATTTTAAGTCAGCACTGCAAGTACCAGAATGCTTCAAGATGAAGGAGGTTGTGAAAAATCCAGGGCAGACCTAAAATCTTCCCTTTTAGACTGGGTCACTTGGCAGCTCTGCAACAGGTGAAGGGCAGCATTTGCACTCAATCTTTTTTTTTTTTTTTTTTTTGGCATACTCATACCAACCAGTAAAAGTTGAACTTGACCTCCAGGTACAAACAGCTGTTCTACGGCTGCCAGTAGTTTTCATTTTTTTCTGGACAGATTGATCCAATCCTGGTTTTACAGAAAATGTAATCTCAAATTTCAATCAGAACTACATCTCCATTCAAGCAATGGTAAAACCAGGACAGAAACAGCCTACATGGAAAAAGTAGAGCCAACTGATAATCCTACTCCGTAGCAAAACAGGGGTTTTGCATGCTCTGTGGTTTATTGTTCTGCCTTGTGACACTTTTCTCCAGAGAGCTCTTTTCCTCCTTGCTGGCCTGCAGGTGATGTTTGACCTCTGCACTGTAGTTCAGGCAGGGGCTTTGGTTGCTGCCTTGACTCAAATAGAAGCTTGCCCAGCAGCCTGAGGAAATGCAAGATTGAAACATCCTGCAATGCTATTGGCCAGTAAACTATGTCAGAATGGCCATTGGTCAGGAAGTAATTGTTAGTACTGTATGCACTGATTGGCCCTGCAGACAGAGAACTAGCCCTGAAAGTGCTAGAACTCTCTATTCTGGGCTGGGTCTACAGGGAGAGCAGATCTCTGTTTTGAGGCCCTGTTCTACCTCTGTGGACAGCCTATTTCCTGACCTCCCCAGGCGGCTGGCACTAGATAAGTAGTGAAAAGTGTTTAGTTAGCTTCTATTGTTCAATCCTTGTTCTTTTACCTATTCTGACAGCAAATTTAATGTTTTTCCATTCACTGTTCCCACATTTTGTTAATAAACTTATTAGTTTGTTAGCTCTGCCTATCTTGGTCTGATTAACAATCATGGTATTGTTTGAATTTGATCTGTGTGTGTTTTTCTAGGAATTCTGTGATCCTTGGGTTGTTCAGGGTTTCAGTGTCCCTAGAAACCATGAGGGGATAGCTTATGGGTGGGTAATTTGCCCAGAGGCAAGCAGGAACCAGGATGGCGAGTGGGAGGTTCCTAGTGAAGGAGCACGTGTGCAGGTGCAGGTGGGCCAGTGCAGTGCTTGGCAGGACCCTCTTAAGAACCTCTGCGGAGCCTGGCCAGGATGCTCCGTTGGAAGATTTCGCTTGAGCAGATATTCTTCAGGCTCTATGCAGAAGCAGCATTCAGGAAGGAAGCAGTCCTTTCAAGGGACCCGTAGACCAGCCAGAGAGAGTTCCCGACAGGGCTCCAGAGGTGCGAAGCCTGTCCAATGAAGGCAGGCTGGTCCACTCCTCTCTGGTGGCGGTTGGAGGAAGATTATTCCGGTTTTACGAGGAGTGGACCAGAATCTCTTCGGACCAGTGGGTGTTGGAAGTAATAAGGGAAGTCTATGCTTCAGAATTTTCTCGACCCCCTCATGGTGTCCCATTGTGCTACACCCGGCAAATGGGTGGCAATGCGTGACACTCTGCTGCAGCGATTGGAAACCATCCTCCCGGTGCCACAAGAGGAACACAGTCAGAGAATGTATTAGGTGTACTTCGTGGTTCCCAAGAAACAGGGCTCGTTGTGGCCCATTCTGGATCTGCAAAGGGTCAATGTGGCATTGCTGGTGCCATGTTTTTGGATGGAAACATTATGAATGGTAATTGCGGTGGTGCACAAAGGGGAGTTTCTGGCCTCCTTGGATCTTACAGAGGCATACCTCCACATTCCCATCAGAGCAGACCATCTGAAGTTTCTACGCTTCATGGTGCTAGGGGAGCATTTTCAGTTTCGAGCTCTTATCTTCGGGCTAGCTACTGCTCCAAGAACATTCACAAAGGTGATGGTACTAGTGGCGGAGGCCCTCAGAAGAGAAGGGATACTGGTGCATCCGTACCTGGACAATTGGCTCATTCGGGCGGTTGGAAGTGGAGTGTCTCTTTCCATTTGGCAAGTGACGGAGCGCCTGGAGTCCCTGGGCTGGGTGATAAACTGGGCGAAGAGCCATCTGGAACTGTCCCAGTCCTTGGATTATCTGGGAGCATGATTTGACACCTGGTTAGGCAAAGTTTCTTACCCCAAAAAGGGTGCTCAAGTTGCAGTCGCAAGTGGTTCAACTGAGGGACCTGTCAGTCCCCAAGGTCTGGGATTATCTTCAGGTGCTAGTGGCCATGGCTTCCATGCTGGATTTGGTGCCATGGGTGTTTGCGCACATGCGTCCACGTCAGAAGGCACTTGTTCTGTCCCGTTGGAATTGGATGACAGAGGAGTTTCAGCTGCTGTTGCTGCTCCAGGAGGAATCCAGGTCCAGTCTCTCATGGTAGCTGTTGCGGTCCAATTTAGAGAAGAGAGTGAATTTGGAGGTTTCAGAGTGGGTGGTAGTAACCACAGATGCCAGTCTGAGCAGTTGAGGAGCGATATGTCAAGGATCTACAAGCCCAAGGACAGTGGTCTCTGATGGAAGCATCCTGGTCAATTAACCATCTGGAAACAAGGGCAGTCCGGAGAGTGCTGTTGTTCTTTCTTCCTCTGATTCAGGAATGGGCGGTACATGTGTTCTCAGACAATACAACGATGGTGGCCTATATCAATCGACAGGGCGGAACGAAGAGCCGCTTGCTGGCTCAGGAAGTTTACGAACTCTTTGCCTGGGCGAAACTTCATCTAGCAGCACTTGCAGCCTCTCACGTGGCAGGGGTGGACAATGTGCAGGCAGATTATCCCAGCAGACAACAGCTGGACCCAGGAGAATGGGAGCTGTCAGTGGAAGCCTTTCACTCATTCAGCACAGGTGAGGTGAACCCCAGTTTGATCTCATGGCAATGAGGAAGAATGCCAAGGCGACCACGTTTTACAGCACTGAAGGGAGTTTTGCTCTGCAGGGATCAACATCCTAGTTCAGCCATGGCTAGAGAGGCTTCTGCTATATGTCTTTCCTCCATGGTCGCTCATAGGTCAGTTGTTGTGTGTCACATCGAGCAGCATCATGGGCGAGTGATCCTGGTAGCAACGGAGTGGCCATGCCGTCCGTGGTTTGCAGATCTGGTTCAGCTAGCAGTAGATGGGCCCATTTGGGTAAGTTTCTGTTTAGCGGCTTGCTTTTTGAGAGGTGACATTTCCACTTGAAAGGATATTCCGAGCCAGTGATTATTACTCTTCTTCAGGCTAGAAGATCCTCCAGTTCTTTGACATATATCAGAGTCTGGAGAGTGTTTCAGTCCTGGTGTGGAGTCCATGACACTGATTCTTTGCAAGCGAATGTTTCCCAGGCCTTGGCCTTTTTGCAGGAGGGCTTGTCAAAGTGTTTGGCCTAGAATTCTCTCCAAGTCCAGGTGGCAGCCTTGGGTTGTTTCAGAGGGAGGTTGCAGGGAAGATCCTTAGCATCTCATCCAGATATAGTGCATTTTCTGAAAGGAGCGAAGCATTTGCGTCCTCCAGTCCATAGGTTTTATCCATCCTGGAATCTTAACTTGGTCCTGTGAGTACTGTGTGGTCTTCCTTTGAACCTTTGAAAAGGTCTCCTTTGAAGGATCTTACCCTGAAGGCGGTGTTCCTGGTGGCGACTTGCTCGGTGAGATGGATTTCTGAGCTCCAAGTCTTATCGTGCAGAGAGCCTTTTTTTGCGAATTTCTGATGAGAGGGTCTCGTTGCGGGCAGTTCCTTCTTTTTTGCCCAAGGTAGTGTCGTCTTTTCATCTTAGCCAGATGGTGGAGCTGCCAGGATTTTCTCACCTGAAGCCCATTTCTCCCCATGCGAAGGAGCTTCATCTTTTGGATATGCATCAGGTTCTCCTCAGATATCTCAAGGTGACCAATGGATTTTGGTGTTCGGACCAGCTTTTTGTGTATTCAGTGGATCAAAGAAGGGTTGCAAAGCGGCTAAGAGTATGATTGCTCGTTGGTTGAAGGAAGCAAAGGATATGTAGCAGTGCCTCAGCGCTTTGTTCTCTGCCCCCATCTGCTGGTAGTGATGCAAAACCCACCTGTCCAGGAAGGAAAATTAGCAGGTAAGAACCAATTTTCCATGACCGTTGCTGCTTTATTGAAAAATGTGCACAAAGAGAGCGTTCCAAGGATACTCCAGGGCAGGGTTTGGAAGTCCGCACACATTCATGTATTTTATAAATGCAGCATGTGTATGGACTATCAAAAATGTGCACAAGCATTTTCACCTGCCAATCAAGCTGCATCAGATTCTCTTTTGTCTGAAGCTTTTGGGTGGGTGGGGGATTCTTGAAGCAAGTGATGGAAGGTGTGGGTGAACTGGTGGAGGTCTCAATGAACTGGTGCTTGGAAGTAAATGCACAAATAAATATTTCATAAGCGAGATAATGTGCATACAAGAGCAAGCTTTAAAAAAATACCTGCTGCCATGCAGAAACAGGTTTATTACATGCACATGTTGCAGGTAAAATATATATGCATATGCTTTTATAAAACAAGTGTATGAACTATATGGATCCCTGCAGTAAAAAATGTGTGTTTACTTTCGAGACAGTGCTAAGTGATATTTTATAAACTTTAGGCACACTTACTTATGCATGCATGTGTTAAATCATGCACACACTATTGAAAATTACCCTCCTGATTTTTTAGTAAATCAAGCCCTGTGTGTCTCATACGTGTCTCTTGGTTCTCTCTTCCATGTAGGTATGAAGTGCATCAACACCAGTTTCTTTTCAACAGCAGATTCTCTCCTGATGTTTGTAGTCTTTCAAACTGGTGAAACTCCTCCAGCACTCTCTCCTCCTTCTCCATCTTTCCCTGTGTATAGTCTTCATCTCCATTTCCTGTTGTCTTTCAACATTTGCACATCTGTCCCAGAGGAGGTGGCACATCAGTCACTTCTTCTCGCCATTGAACTGTGACGCATGGGAGTTCTTAATGGGCATCAGATTTCTGAAAACTCCCTCCTCCCCCAGCCCCTTTTGTATTCCTTTCCTCAGCTTGCTCTGGCTTTGGGAGCATAACAAGTTTAGCATCTTTAATCCATCATCCTATAAATGGGAGCTCTCAAGTGGGAATAGTTTCTCTCTAGCAGTGCTTGAGGAGCATTGACAGAGCACAGGGATGGGGTGTTGATGTCTGTATTTAGCTGTATATGCGGTGAGCCTTGGAAGGAAGGAGCCTGAGAAGAAGCGGTCACTTGGCTAGTAAGGACAGATTCAGGAATGGATATTTAAGTTAAAGTTAAGTTCTAAGGATGATGTAGAGCGATATAAAGCATGATTAATAGCAGTTGGTTATAATCAGCGATATAGAATAGTGTAAAGGGATAGTCCTCTGGCTACTACTACGGTCCTTTCTGGCCAGTCATGGGCTGAGGTGTGAACTTTTTGAACTACTGTCGGATTGGCACTGCCTGTTCTGCGAGCAGATCTGGCTCCAACAGTGCCTTCTTAAATTAAAAAAAATCTTTCTCAAGACGAATATTAAGAGGTATATTCCAAAGGTGAGGAGATAGGAAAATCAAATTACATGAGAGCTTTCAAAACGAATATTACGAATAGAAGGTAGCACTAAAACACTAAAAGTTCTTGTTGTGAAGACCATTATTGACGAGAAGGAAGATAGGGAGAAATCACAGAGGCAAGATAAGGAGTGCCCCACCTCATAGCCTTAAAAGTAAGGCAACCAATTTTAAATAAGATGCAAAAAGATACTGGAATTATGTGACAATTTGATGTAAAAATAGCTTACCTTCAAATAGAATTTCAAGAAGTTGTCTATATGAAGCAACCTCCAGGGACTGGTGAAGAGGACAAGATGACAAGAATTTGCAAGGTCCAAAGGCAATATATGGATTAAAAACAATCAGCTCATGCATGGTGCATGACATTAGACCAAATACTACTCAATAAAGGTTATCACTGTAGGGTCCCTTTGGGATTCCTAGGTAGGTGTGGCCTTGTAGAGAGCTATGCATGCCATCTATGTCATTGCATCCTCATGTATGGCCGCTGCAATTGGTTGTTTCCTGTGTCCATATAATAAAAGAGAACCCTAGAGGAGTTGTGGGCATTTGAGTCGAACGTTTAAGGGAGAGGGGTGTTTCTTTTCAGTTGACTTTTTCCTGGAGGGATCCTAGGCCCAAATCAGGGAGATATGGATTTGTGGAGATTAAAAAGACTTTATTTTGGATCTTTAGTTGAAAGGAACTTTTTCCCTTCGTTTTGTTTTTTTATGTGGGTTCTTGTTTATTCCCCATTTGGTTCTCTCAGCCCGAGAGAGTCCATGCCAAGAAGGCAGAACTGATAAAGATACATATCAAGTATCCAGAAGAAGCAGAGGAAACAAGAGAGAGCAGAAGTGGCGCCCACGAGGCGCCGATTCACAGCATCTACAGTATACACAGGGGAGTCAAGGAAGTGCCTAACTGGTACAATAAGGAGAGGAGCAGAGGAAAGGAACTATCCACTCAGAACCTCAGCAATACTCAGGGACCATTTACAAGACATTTTAAACTGTTGTACAGAGTCAGGATAATCCCTAAATTCCAGTTGGATTAGCAGATAAAGGCCCTAAATTTCAGGAGGAAATAAGGGGAATCCCAGTAACAGAAAGGAGGAACCACACCATTGCTGATTCAAGTACTTATTTCTGGATTATGGATTTATCAAAGGAAAAGTGCACAAGTTACATCATCATCATTAAGAATCAGATCAGTGAGTTTATACATTAACATGTAAAAGAATGTCCTGTATAAATTATTTATGCAGATGATAATGTTAGTAGCAACAAGTGACACGTTTCTACAAAGAGTAAAGACTTTTCTAGAGACCAAGATTGAACTAAAAGATTTAGGAGAGTCAAGATGAATCTTAGGTATCGACAAGCAATCAAAACAGTTATACTGAAGAAATCCTAAACAAATTTGGCATGAGTGACTGTAAGCCAGTATCTACACCCACTGAATAAATCACTTCACAAGAATAAGAATCAATCCTGCATGCAAGGACCTGAACTCAGTAAAGAAGATTACCATCCAAGCAACACTCATGTGATTGGGAGAGTGTTGGAAACGCATTTCATGTCACTGTGCTGGATGTATTAGGTTTGCTGGTCCTGAACTGTTTTGAGCTACTAGGGCTTCCATACTGCTCTGTAGTTATATTTACATGCTTCCTATTTGTGTGAATTGTGTGGCTGACTTCCTTCAGCTCCATTGTATCTAGTTAATAAAAGCAGTGCTATTTTACTATAAACAAGAAACCTTCCTGGCTTGTTTGATTTTCTTTAAAAGACATTCTGTTATCTAAACAAATTATCTTGTGCCGGAGCGCACTGTTAACCGGCATTTGGACGCACATTTTCAACACGCTAGCTTTACCCCTTATTCAGTAAGGGGTAATAGCGCGTCGAAAATGCGTGTCCAACCCCCCCCCCCACCGAGACTAATAGCGCTCACAACATGCAAATGCACGTTGATGGCCCTATTAGTCATTCCCGCGCGATACAGTAAGTAAAATGTGCAGCCAAGCCGCACATTTTACTTTAAGAAATTAGCGCCCACCAAAGGTAGGCGTTAATTTCTGCCGGGGCCGGGGAAGTGCACAGAAAAGCAGTAAAAACTGCTTTTCTGTGCATCCTCCGACTTAATATCATGGCGATATTAAGTCGGAGGCCCCAAAAGTTAAAAAAAAGTTAAAAATAATAAAAAAAAAATCTTAAATGGGCCCGTGGCTCGCGGGTTGAAAACCGGACGCTCAATTTTGCCGGTGTCCAGTTTCCGAACCCGTGGCTGTCAGCGGGTTTGAGAACAGTCGCCGGCAAAATTGAGCGTCGGCTGTCAAACTCGCTGACAGCCACCGCTTCCGTCAAAAAAGAGGCGCTAGGGATGCACTAGTGTCCCTAGCGCCTCTTTTTACCGCGGCCCTAATTTAAATAAATTAAGTTACTGAATCGCTCACACAGGAGAGTGACCTGTGAGCGTGCCGGGAGAGCAGGCGCTCTCCCGCTCGGTTTACTGTATCGGCCCGTGTGTGTGCCACATAGAGCCTCTATGATTCCATACCAACAGGGTGTGCCATGTAAAGCCTCTATGATTCCCTACCAACAGGGTGTGCCACATAGAGCCTCTATGATTCCATACCAATGCTACGCTTCCTGCTCAATAAAGCCAAGCTGGAATAATACCTAAGATCCTGGGATAGCTATTTCCACCAACCCGCCCACTTAGATAAACTAAGAGATGCACTTTAAACATCCGTGACTAGAATTCATAAATAAGGGACATGAATCACAAACAGGAACCTCAGAAATATGCAAGAATTTATGTGTGTATGTCTGTGTGTGTGTCTGAGAAAGAAGCAGCACTAGGAACTGAAGTCTCATTTGTCACTGGGGGAGAGGGCTGCAAAGGGAGCAAGACAGGAAACGCAAGGGTTCCTTCCATAATTTCAGTCATCGTGGTTCCCCTCTGTCTATCTCAAAGCACACTGCTTTGGCCACTGCCCTGCTTTTCCTGAGTCACATGAAAAGGCAACTACTAAAATGAACAGAGGGAAGAGAGGGGGCAGGGAAGTAAAGAGATGAAGAATAAGATAAATGGGAGAAGGTGCACTTGCATGCAGGGATTTATGAAGTCAAAAGCACTAAGAGAATTCAAGAAAAGCTGGAATAAACACAGAGGATCCCTTGGTTGAGAAGAAATGAAGGGAAAGCCAGAAAGCAAACGGGCCCTGGAGTATTGCAATAGAAAAGAATACCAGATGGATGAGATGGGTCTGCTGGCCTTTATCTGCCATCATATTCTGTATCTGTGATCCACGATCACAGAACAGAGATACAAAAAAGGACGACATGAGCAGATGGGCCACACTTCTCCTTCTGTCTGATTTGCTTCTTCTCTTTGTCCCTTCCTCGTCTTCCCGCAGCACTGAAGTGCTGTGCACTTCCTAAGCTTAGTGAGACATAAAATTCACCCTGTGCACCATCAGTTTTCCCCTGCCAGCTAGCTGTAAATCACAGCCAAAGGAAAATCAAAGTTTCAGATGTGGCAAACCCACATTTTTAAGCCAAAGCCCCCCTTCAGGGCCAGTGCAAGAGTATTTGGCACCCTTGGCAAACCTGGGGTCATGCATCCAACCTCCCCCAACTTATCTCTAGCACAGCATTCCCTCCTACTGGTAGCAGTGGCTCCAGAACAGTGCTTCCTTTTTTTGCAGCATTAGTTCTGTCACAGCAGCTCTCTGGGCCTCATGTTGGCAGGATTTTGTCACCCCCAAAACTTTGGCGCTCTAGGCAAGCGCCTAGTTTGCCTAATGGAAGCACCGGCCTTGGCCACCATCCCACGACTGCTTCCCACGAGGGAACCCAGAATATCCTGGGACATGGCCCCTTTTCATGTGCTTTTAATACAGCACTGACTTGGAATGAGCTTAAACTTCCTGCTTCCAGGTTTGCATTTATAAGGCATTCTTCATCCAAGCAAGATCCCAAAATACTTTACAGTTCTAATCTTTCAGAAAGGACATGCAGCCTCCTCTGGAGTGGATGGACCTGGCAGCACAGGCTTCCACAGGTCACACAAAATGAGGAAAACAGTATTCTTACTGTTCAAATGCTGTTAGGCACCGGATAACACACAGGTTAGTTTTCAGTAATCCGCTTAGTGGCGAGATTCACGGGTAAAGCTGCAACCATATAACTTTAACGAGGGAGACTACCTGCCTGCTTTCTTTTTGAAAATCCGCCAGAAGTTATGTGGGTACAACAATACCTAAATAAATGTGCCACTAGGAATGCAGCAAAAATTACAGGCAGAGCGAAATCCACATGTGCAGCTGGCATGCACGGGTAAATTTTCCATTCAGTGGTTCTGGCAGCAACTGACATTACACAGGTAAAATCTAACCCAACCTTTTCAAAATGTGCAGTCGGCAGCAAGGCAAGGAGGTGCTTTCATTTTGAAAAGGCATGAAGACATCAATGACATTGGTTCTTTCTTTTCGCATCATTTTCCAAAACAAATCAACAGGAAAAAAAAAGTTAGTTGAGTTTTTTTGTTTTAGCGTGCGCTAACAAAATTTAGCAAACATTAATACAAAAAAAATGAAACCCTCTCCCCATCTAAAATTAAACAAAAGACATAATAAAAGGAAAGACTCTTTCCTCCACGTCCAACAGAGGCTGGAAAGCATTTTAAGGGTTTCTCCTCACTCAGAATTCAACGATCTTACCAACATACGACTGGTGCCCATCACCTCCCAAGTGTTACAAAAATCATCTTCCTCCTCCCTCCTCGAAAACACATTTGATGGCCAACAGGCAATTATTTATTCTGCTTGGTGAGAAGAGAACCTTGGGGTAGCAGCCAACCACTGTGTAAATGGTATATTGACATTCATATTCCTTCTCTCTTTATTATATATAATTTCAAATCCTAGTCTGCTCTTGCTTAAAGAGGGAGGGGTGTGTTGTACACCAATCTCGGTGGAATAAGCTCCTGCCTTTTCCGAGGGCATAAACTACCCGAAAACCTACCTGAAAAGGCTCCAGATCGGTGAGGCAGCCTCCGCCCTTGAGTGCTTGGACGTACAGCATCTTGGACTTCAGCATGGCTGGTGGTCACGGTATCTGCAAAACATTTGGAAGAAGATCCTCAGTGATTTCTGTACCTTCTCCTCCTTTACTCTCCTGGTTTGCAAGTCTAAGCTCGGGGTGTCAAGGAAAAGGACCAGGCTCTCTCATTCCATGAGTACTGTGCAGAGGGCTCATCATCAACCACAGGGTTGATCCAGACTTCTTAGTTACTCTATGGAGGTGGGGCTCTGTCAACTGAGAAATGAACACGAGTACCTCTGTACATTAAAGAAAAATATAAACATCTACATGCCCTCAATAGCACTTCTAGTAGCCACTTGGTCCTGGAGAAAACAAAAGCAATAAAAAAAAGATGTCATCCATGATCTTTCAGAACTGTCTTTCTTCAGATGTGCGGTCAAGAGGGAGATTTGGAGAAAGGGAGCTGTAGTCTCCTATCATTAAAATGCACTGGAATCAGGAATCCTTAAGGGAGGAGAATGTGGAAAATGAATGCCTTTCTGGCCAGGTCTCATCTTCCCAAACAGGAACAGTGACTTCCCAACATCAACAGTAACCTTTCCTATGATGTTAAAGCAATGGCGCCTCCCTCTCACACTAACATCTAATTTACATTGGAGATCAGGAAATTAAAGCAGTTCCACTAGGTCAGCTGAAAACAAAAATAAATAGAGAGGATTCCTAAAGCTCTAGTGAATCAAGATCTGACAGAATGTCAGGTGGTTCCTGCCAGGACACTTCCTGTGTCCACTCTGCTACTGCATCAGCCTCACAGGCAAAGCCAATAGCTAGATGCTATGAAATGGTACATCACTATTGGCTTGGCCTACGAGAGTCACAGGAAGATGTCGTGGCCCCTTGCCCATTTAATTCATTAACTGCAGCCCCATCCATAATGTGTTCAATTAGTTTTATTACATTTTCCAGAAAGCAAGAGACACAGCTGCTTGATCAGACTGAGAATTCACCAGTCCTGCTAGAAACCTCACACTACCCTTAAAAATCACGCAGAAGCCCTCCATAATTCACAGGCGAGCAGCTTGTCCATTCCACCGTTCTCTTTTATAGAGCTGGTAAAAGAAAAAAATTCAGTGCTCCTGGTCCGAATCTGTTCCCTAATCTGAATGCTAAACAGAGAGAGGAGCGGCATTAGGAGAGTTAACAAAAAGTCTGCTCTTCCCCACCTGGCAAGCCTTCATCCCACTTTCTCCATTTCAACTATCCAAAAGCAGGGGCTGTTGCTAGAGCCAGAAACTGGCAGTGGTAGTGGTCAGTAATGGGGTCAACGCAAGGCCTGCGAGCTGGCACATGCTTCCAAGCCCTGTCACAGCCATGCCTTTCCTCCCACCCCTGCACGGGTTTCCTTTGTAACTGGAAGTCTGCACAGGAGGGGGGGGGGGGGGGGCAAGGTTTCCATGGGATCTATGAACATATGGCGGCTTACTGACCCCGCACCAGTTCTATCACTGATTATCACCATCACTGGCTTTCTCAGAAAGTGCTACCCCTGCTCTGCCTAATTTCTCCCTGATTGGGAGTTAGGACTCCTGGGATTCTATCTCTGCTTTGCCACTGATTCTCTGTAGGACCTTGGCTAATGAGTTTAGCCAACTGATTGGGTGATAATAAAAGTAATGTCCCTGTTTCCTCTGGAAGGATTCAGCAAAACCTTCATCTCCTGGTACATGCTGCAGGTTATCCAGAAGCAGGCGTAACTCAACGAAATAAGGTAGGGGGGGGGGAGATTTAGGTAGGGCGGGGGGGGGGGTTAGATAGGGAAAGGGAGGGAAAGGTGGGGAGGACCAAAAAAAGTTCCCTCCAAGGCCGCTCCGATTTCGGAGCGGCCTTGGAGGGAATGGGGAAAGTCATCGGGCCTCCCCTAGGGCTCGGCGCGCACAAGCTGCACAAGTGTGCACCCCCTTGCGCGCGCTGACCCCGGATTTTATAACATGCGCGCGGCAGCGCATGCATGTTATAAAATCGGGTGTACATTTGTGTGTGCCGGGTGGTGCACACAAATGTACCCCGCGCGCGTAACTTTTAAAATCGGCCCCTATATGTGTGAATCTCATGCCACTGGAAGGTGTCTCACAACTGGTCTCATCTCAAGCCTCTCACACTGCAGGACCTACAGGTGGCCATAGCCTCCAAAAAGAGAATTCAAAAAGGTTGCACTAAAAAAGATACAGTGAAGGGTAACCAAAATGATAAAGGGCATGGAATGGCTCCCATATCAGGAAAGTATAAAGAGGTTAGGGTGTTCAGCTTGAAGAAGAGACAGCTGAGGGGGGATATGATCTTTAAAATCATGAGAGGACTAGAATGGGTAAATGTGAATCTGTTATTTACTCTTTCAGTAAAGATAAGGGATAGTGCATAAAGTTAGTAAGTAGCACATTTAAAACAAATCAGAGAAAATCCTTTTTCACGCAATACACAATTAAGTTCTGGAATTTGTTGCCGGAGGATGTGGTTAGTACAGTTAGTGTAGCTGGGTTTAAAAAAAGGTTTGGATAAGTTCCTGGAGGGGTTGTCCATAAACTGCTACTAATCAAGTTGACTTAGGGGTGGATTTTAAAAGCCCTGCGCGCCGGCGCGCCTATTTTGCATAGGCCGCCGGCACGCGCAGAGCCCTGGGACGCGCGTAAGTCCCGAGGCTTTCTAAAAGGGGCGGGGAGGGGGCGTGTCGGGGGCGTTCCTGAAACGACGTGGCATTTCGGGGGCGGGCCACGGTGTTTCGGGGGCGGGCCTGGGGCATGGCGCCGGCCCGGGGGCGTGGTCAACGCCTCCGGACCTGCCCCCGGGTCGGGTGACGGCGCATACTTTTTTTCGCGCCTGGTGCGCGAACAAAAGTACGCGATCGCGCAAATTTTTAAAATCTACCCCTCTGGGAATAGCCACTGCTATTACCGGTGTTAGTAGCCTGGGATCTATTTAATATTTAGGTACTTGTAACCTGGATTGGCCACTAGGGAACAGGATGCTAGCCTTGATGGACCCTCGGTCTGACCCATGTTCTCTTCAAGAAAGGACCCAGCTGCCAAGTGAAGCCTCTTCACTGCTAGCCCCTTTTCTGCCCCCTTTAACTGCGGTTCCCAAAGTTGATCAAAGCAGACAGAACTCTCTCCTCCTTCAGCACTGGCCCCCTGGCACAGGTGGTTGTTACTGTCAAAGACAAGAATGGAAGCCATGGCTTCCATTCTACAGGATTGGGAAGAGAGGCATAAGGATAAAGGAACATCAGAAGTGCTGTGCTGAGTAATGCCAACGGTCCATCGAGTCCAGCAATCTGACAGTGGTCAATCTGGATCACATAAGACGAGAGCAAACCTGGGAGATAAGGGGAAGGAGGCAAGACTTTTTAGAGGCCCAGAGTAAAATAAGGGGATTAATGTAGAGAAGGGGGCAAAGGGGTGGGGGGAGGGAGGAGGGGTCTGGGAGGATGTATTCATAATGGGAGTGGAGCAAAGGGAGGAGGGAAAGAGGCAGGGAATCAAGGTAGGGTTACCAACAGTGCTTTTATTTTTTCTAACCAAAAATGCAGGGAGCTGGGAGCTGCTGCTGGTGCTGATTTCCTGCTGCTGCCAAGAACTGTGGTCTTTGGATGAAAAGATTCAGCTGAAAATGCTGTGCTACTGCACATACCAGCAGTAGGAAGATGGGGCTGGCAGTAATCTGGAGCCCCTTTTGAGCACCCACTGCTCGCCAAACTGAAATCCCAGAAAAACATAATCCCGAAATGAACCTGCCCTGTAAAATGGAAGCCTGTGACATTATGGGCCTGATTTTCAAAAGCATTTACGCACTTAAAACTGGGTTTTACACATGCAAATGCACTTTACCCACATCTGACCCTGCATCCATTCTCTTTCGGTGGAGATGTTTGCTCCCCCCCCTCTTCACATTATGCCTACTTCACCTAACGGAAGACCTGGGCCCGGCACACGTGCTCCTTGTCCCAGTACAGACACTTTGGAACTTCTGATATCGGGGGCAATTTTCAAAGTGGACTCTAGTCTTCAAAAACTTGTCTCTCAATAAATGGGTTAGTCTATTAGGTGCCACCAGCATCTCTGTCGCAAATGTTAATTTGCCATTCGCTAAGGTCCATTGTAGCAAATGACAATCCTTTATTTCATGTGGGATTAAAGAATTACAATTTAAATAAAAGAAAGCAAGCTAAATATCATTTTATGTTGTTCTTTTCATTTGCAAAGCAGTGCTACACCCAGCTCTTTCCAGATTTATTCCCTGCGCACAGCACCTGAAACATCTCGCTCCTTGGATTTTAATCTTACCCGCTGGGGGGGGGGGTTAAAGCTCACTCTTTGGAAGGGACTACCCGTGCAATCTCTGCAGCAGTGCTCTTGGGGTTTAATTGCTACCATGCAGGGAGGCCCTAAAGCAGTCAAGGGTTTATTTAAAGACAACTTAAAGATCTGGCTCTCTTCCATTCGGTTTATTCCAGCTCCAGTCTCCCTCGGTAAGCCTCACAGGAAGGTGATCGTCCTTCCGACCACTTCGCTGACTGCAACGGCGGCACTGCCTTGCATATGAAAATGAGCTGAGCAGGAGTCCTGAAATGTCACACTGATCAGGGACAGAGCAGGATGGGGGGGGGGGGGGGTATTCTCTGCTGCAAGAGAGCCAGGAGGAGACCCCTGAAGAGACCCTCGCGACAAGTCGTGCAGACGCACTCTAGCTATCAGTGACTTTTCCCGGGAACAGGATCCTGTACCCTCCCCTTCTCTGGCTTGCACTCTCTCTCTCTCTCCCCCGACCTCCCCTCCACTTTGTCCTCTGGTGAAATCTACACTCTTGTTCTGCTCCGCACAGCCTGATAATGAGAAACCTCTGTCATCTTCCTGCCCTCCCCTGTGTTGGGTCTTTGTAGACAAGAGCCAGCTGCTTGCGTTTAGGCTTCCCCAGCACTGACACGAGTAAGGACTTAAGGCTGCCTTTGGGTAGAAGAGACCTCTCTAGTCACTGCCCTTTGAACTCAGCATACGCCTCATGATGTAGATCCCGCAAGGCTGGCCTTGTGCCTTGACCCCCTTCTCACACCAGAAAACATCGTATCTTTTCCTCTCTGTTCACACCTCCTATAATATACAGCACAACACAGTTCTTGTTTTAGATTACCAGACACATCTGGCATTCAGCTCATTGTGTCTCAGACCCCTCCCAAAGATTTGTAACAATAAGGGTATTTATTCTTTACAGAGCACTGTAAGCATGCACAGCACTGTACAAAGAGAATGACACTGCTCCCTGGCCCGAGCAGAGCCTCTCCAAGGGCTTCCAGGACTCCTCCATCTCACAGCCGATGGATTTCCTGGCACAGAAGCTCCTTGAAATGTGATGAGCCTGGAGGTGGGATTTGGACCGGGGTATCCCAGATTTCACCACCCCATGTACTAATTCCTTCCAGGCTGCACTGTCACCCCAAAGACAACAGGCAGAGCTCCACAACACATGTGCCAACAGCTGGAGGCTCCTGAGCAGGGAAACTGGCGGAAAGAACCAGAAAATGGGTCACTATTAGTCACAAATGAGAAGAGAGTGCTACTTCCCAGGAACATAGAAAGAGTGCAAACAACAATTCTTTTAAGTGGGCATTAATAAACAGCTATCCACAAATATGTAATTAGAAAAGAAGGCTTTGACTAGTCCCACTGCTTGATTGGCTGAACTTTTCACTACAACACAGGCCTGAAAAACCGAAGAAGTGTCTTTCAGTTTGTGTTTATGTGGAAAAAAATTTATAAATCAGGTTTTGCGCCTTTTTCTGGCTCTGGGATTCTAGTGTACAGTACAGAAGCGTGATAAAGTATTTATTTAACCAGAGTTGTGACTTGCTAGACACATAGCATATCACTTTTGAAACTGATGCTTAATCCCAAATTGTAAAAAAAAAATCAATAGACAATATACAAATAAAACATTCTTCATAAAATCAAAGGAATTTCAATAGAGGATATTGCAAGAACATGGCAAAAAAAAAAAAAAAAAGAGTAATGCAGACAGAGAAGGAGAGCCCTAGTGGTCAGAGAAGAGCAGGGCTTAAATTCCGCTGGTGCACCTCTCTGGTGCATCGCTTATTATGTGGAGGGGAGAGAGGAGAAAAGAGAAAGTCGAGATACAGAAGGAGTGGGTGGAGGGCAGGTAAAAGCAGATACTAGCAGAGAAGAGGAAAGAAGGGACCCAAAAGAAACCTTCATTTAACATGGATTTGCCAATGTAAAAACTTGATTATTACACTCTTCTTCTTCTTCAGGAAAACCTAAAAGTAAATGCCTTCAAGTTAAAATATGAAGGTAGAAAAATGCTCGGGTGGGACTGGTTGAATCCATTCAGCAGAAAAGCAATGGTTTCTTGAAAGAGATGTTTAACTCCTTTATTCAGTATAATAATAAGAAAAGTGTTAAGAAAAACATTTACAAATCCAGAAACAATTCACTGTATACAATCTTACAAAGTGCACTTTGTTATTTTCCAATACCCTGGATCATTTCTGTAACGCTCACATGCTAATCTGATTCTTGAAACGATCAAGAAATGGAAAACAGCCGTGATCGGGAGATTCTGTTCTTCCCTTTCTTCACAACTGCCAGCTTGCACTGTCCCGGCAGGAAGTCTGAGAGACACACAACATATCGCTTTTGAAAGTGATACTTAATCCCAAATACAAGAAAGCATTCCTATTTAAAGCGGCCGCCTCCCCACCCGCACTCTGCCCAATAGCGCCCACATCATCACCATGGTCGTCCTCATGTTTTCAGAGCCGTAGCACTTAGCAGTGATTTGTCACTGTCAGTCTAGGTCTATGCATCGCTGAACTTTTATGTATGTTTTCATGCACCCCCCCCCCCCCCCGTCCTGAATTTCGGAGGGTGTGGGCAAGAAGTCATTTTCAATAAATAAAGATTGGAAAGAAAAATCAATAGACAAGATAGAAAAAAAAATATTTCTCATAAAATCAGAGGTTTTAACTATGGATACTGCAAGAACATCTGGAAGAAAAAAAAAAGGGCAAAGCAGCTGCTAGACAAAGAGTGACATTGGCTGTTTCAGTGGGCTGGGTGCCATGGAAACCAGGATTCAAATCCCACTTCTGCAACTCGTGAACCTTGGGCAAGTCACTTTATTATTATTGTGCAGGAAGAAGGAGAACGAGAGACAGTGGGAGGGGGAGGGGGAGGGGAAAAGCAGGGGCAGAGAGGAGAATGAGGAACCTAAAAAAAAAACAACCTCATTGGAGGCATACTGAGAACATAAGATCTTGCCATACTGGGTCAGACTGAGGGTCCATCAAGCCCAGCATCCTGTCTCCAACAGTGGCCAATCCAGGCCATAAGTACCTGGCAGGATCCCAAGGGGTGGGTAGATTCCATGCTGCTTATCCCAGGACAAGAAGTGGATTTTTGCAACTCCACCTTAATAATGGTGAATGGACTTTTCCCATAAAGGAAAAGGAAATGAAAGAAAATCTAAAGTAGATGGGCATGGGAAGGAGATGAAGAATGCCCAATGCTGCACAGAAGGAAAGGGCATGATGAAGTGCTGAAAGGGGCACACTGGAGTGTGGATGGCTTTAGAGCTGTACAGAAGAGTTTGTCCTTGTGAAAAACTCCCATCTGCGACCATCTGGAGGAAACCAGCCCTGCCACGAGTCACCACTGCTATTTCAAGCAAAAGAAAAACATTTCAGGCTAAACAGTTCCTCCGAGGCTTCCAGTCTGTTCTTGAACTGGGGAGAAGGAGGAGGAAAAGAAGTGAAAGAGGGACCAGGTCAGTGACCGAGGATATGGGCCCCAGCCAGATGCTGCTCCAAAATCCCTTTTTTTTCAGTGCTTGGGCTGTATTGGCTTTCCCATCTCTTCCCCAGCAGTGCGGGAGTGAAGGGAGATAGTGAAAGGGAAAAAAAGGGAGACTGCACAGATGAAACAGGGAGACAGAAAGCGCGGAAGGTGGAAGAAAAGGAAGAACAGAAAAGGCGGAAGAGAGAGACAATAAAAGACAGAAAGCAACAAGGTAGAAAGCAGGGTCAAGAAAAGAAGGAAGAGGAAAGTATAGGGAAAGAGAGGAAGGAAGAAAAAGATGGAGGTAGATAGGAAGGGCGATAAGGAGACAGAGATGAAGAATTCCCAGAGGAAATGGGATAGGAGCAGACCGTCTCCTGGGGCTTGGGTTCTTTATTTAAGAGTGTTCATGTGGAAGTAAAGCCCACCCTGCAGGGACGTCTCTCAGCTCCCGTTCCCTTCAACCCTAATGAACTCATTCTGCAGCTCAGTGACATGCCTTCCCCAGGCTCCCAGGAGGTCTGCTGAGCACACTGACCCCATGGTGCAACTCAGTTTCTCCCTGGGAATGTCAGCCCTGCAGATCTTCTAATTCTCTCCGCCCCCCCCCCCAAAATAAATAAATTCATAAAAGCCTGGAAGGTACATCCTCTGTCTTATAACTTTATCTCTTCGATTATCTTCTGAGCCGAGAGGGGAATCCAATCTATTCATTTAAGGTCAACTCCCCACTAGAAAATAGTCAATGAATTCTGAATCTGCCCTCTAAGAACGATTGCCCTTTCCTCAGCTAGGAGGGGATTCAGTTTCCATTTGAATTTAATCCTAAACCACATTGTTCTTCTGTTCCATTCTGGCCTCATGAGATTGGGATACTTTGAAGGTTGTGAGGTATTTTATAGAACCAGCAAAATAAATCTAATAGCATATGTTATTGTGCCTAAGTTCTCGGAGTGGCTGCAGCAGTGCAGAGGGGCACAGATGTTATACTCAAAGGACCTTTTTCTTAACATGAGCATACTATGCTACTGAGTTCATACATCAGAGAACATGAAATGTATTAAAAAAAAACCACCACATTAGAGGCCCAGAGTAAATGCGTACTACCAATCAAAAAGACACAAAGTGGTCCAAAAACAAGCCAGTATGGTTTAATATCAGAGCAAAGGATAATAATGGTAAGAAAAGCAGTTAGCAGGATGAATTAGCCATGCTGCAGAGGTGATGTCATCAGGGCAACACTAGGTGGAAGCTGTCTCTCAAAGGTTAAGGCTTTTTGCCCTACTGGGCATGTGCGGTAGCTCCCATGCGAATGAGCCTTCCAGAAGTTTCCTCAGTTCTTATCCAAACAAAAAAGACATCCAGGGGATGCAGAGATACTGTCCAGGGAGGAAGGCGGGAATGCATGGCTAATTCATCCTGCTATCTATGGAAAATACCGTTTACAGTAAACAAACTTGCTTTTTTCTATCGATAACTAGGCTGAATTACCTGTCCTGCATGGGGAGTCCCAAACTGAGGGTTGTGAAAAAATACACCTTTGGCCATGTGGCCCGTAACGTATCGTGGGGTCGATTTTAAAAGGCGTGCACGTGCGTCCATGTGCACATGGTTCCTGGCGCACACGCATGGACTCGCCGATTTTATAACATGTGCATGTCGGCTCGCGCATGTTATAAAATACGTTTCCCGTGCGCACATGCATGCCAGATTTTCATGTCCAAGTGCACATGTGCGGGCGGATGACTTGCTCCAGGTGCGGGGAGAGGAGAATTTTGAATAATATGCTCAGCAATGCGAGTAGGGCTTCCCCAGTTCTCTCCCAGTCTGCTCCAATAAAGGAGCAGACTGGGAAGGAACTACCTTACCCCTAACCCTACCCTGCCTCCCTCTTCCCCTCTCCTCCCTGACCCCTAAACTAACCCTACCTATCCCCATTTTTTTGTATTTTTGGACTTACTGCTGCCTCTCCCTAAATTCTAGGCTGGGTCCCAAATTGGAGAGGACACTAAACACCACTGACTCTCTCAAGTGCAACTCAAAAATGCCACCTTATTTTTTCTACTCTTCTCCCCCTTATTCACCTAGGAGCTTACCATTCCAGATAGCCTCAGAGGAGGTGCTGCACCCCTCTCCTAAACTCGCTAACCTCAGAATCAAACTAGAGCCGGTAATAAAATAAGAATCATTACTCATATAAGCAAAGATGATAAGTTGCAAAGGATAATGCATTTGGGCACAAGAAAAGGCAGATACAATGCACTTTGGATCAACACTTGCTAACATTAATCAAGTGAGCCAAGTAGCATTAACCAAAACTGGGCATGCTTGCCTATGTTAAATGAAGGTAAAAGGAAAAAATTAGGTGTTGGTCTGAGCTATGTTACTAATTTGTTAATGTATTATTGTATTTTATTGATGTATTTGATTTATGTAACCTAGATTTTGTTTTATCTATCATTGTATGTTATTGTTGCATTATTATAATATATTTACTCATATTTTTTGCTTGTTTTAAACTACTTTGGATCAAGCTTCTACTCAAAGAAGGTGGTTTATAAGTATAACATAACATCATCCTTCTCATGTATAAAATGTTTGCCTAACCATCGCGCGCCCAGTCTCAATAAGGATATTCAAATGATAGAAAAGGTACAGAGAGGAGCCATTAATTAATAAAGGTGAAATGGGGTTTCCATATGCTGAAAGATTATCCACATGGGGTTATGCTAGATAAAAAGACATTAAAGAGGATAATGCACTATACAAATATATCAATAATCCCTACAGGAATCTCACAGATGATTTATTTACGAAAAAAGCAACTATAACCAAAATAAGGGGATTCCTATATGATTAAAGGGGAATATATTTCATCACTTACAAAGGAAAGGGAGTTTTACTCAAAGAGTGGTAAAATTATGGAACATTTTGCCAAAATTCAAGCTTTTAGAGAAAAAAAAGATATTGGTGGGTATGATAATGTAGCTGCACCCCAGGGAAAGTGGTCATCATATGTGGGGTCAGGAAGGAATGTTTTTATCACTGCAGAACAAGCTTTAGTGGCTCAGTGATTTTCAACCTTCTCCTAAACTAGACCCTGGGTCACTGGAAATTGCTTTGGAGAAATTCTGGGACGATAACACACAAGTAAAGCTTAAATGGCATGGCTGACGAGTAAGGACCTTCATTTTCGGTTTTTATTGTTTTTTACTTTTCCCAGGAATTTATCAGGGTTTATTATGATACAAGCAAAACCAGGAGAAAATCATTTTTTTTAAAATGACTCATTTTTTCAGGTAAATATCAGAGTTATTTTGGTGGACAGAAGCCAAGACAATAAAACATTATCAGATTCTCCCACCCACCCGTTCAGCAACATCCCCATCTCTACCTCCATCCCCTGCCTAGCATACCATTCTGTTTCTCCTCCTTCCTCACTGAGAATCCCCCTCCTCCTAAAGCAGCATTCATCCTTCCCAGTGGTGGCTCCAGGTTTCTTCTCTCTCCCGCGCTCTGCAACCTTGCACTTCTGCTTTTGTGCAGGGCCAGGGAACCTGCTGGGAAGCGCTTCTGGTGGACAGGGCCTGCCTGAAATGCATTCCCGGCACCAGAAAGCAGGCACTTTGGCTGCTAGGGGGGTGAGGAGTTAGACTTGAAACACGGCACGGGTGGCGATGGAAGGGGCAGCGCTTTCACTGGTGGAGGGTGGGACTTGAAGCACAGCACGGGTGGCGATGGAAGGGGCAGCGCTTTCACTGGTGGAGGGTGGGACTTGAAACACAGCATGCGCTTTGGCCCACACTGGCTCCCAGCAGTGGCCGGAGGCCTTGAAAGGCTGCATCTGCTGCTCTGGAGCTGCTTTATAATCAGCCTAAAATTAGGGTGAATGTTGGTTTAAATCGATTGTCACCTTTGGGAAAAATCCGAAAATTTATGGGTGAAAATCGGTTTAAACTGAAAACAAAGGATCTTAGTGATGAGTCGTTATGGAAGAGGTTATCAAGGACACTGGGTATATTTCCATGGGGAGTTTCCTTGGAGATCAATATAAGATGGTGTTCAGAGCGGGAATTGCTCTTATTGCTATAGATTCTCTATGAGATTGCAAGGGGAGTGAAGACCTCCACAGTTCCTTGGTCTGCTCTGCAAAAGCCACGCATGGAAGACCAGCGAACCATTACTGGGCTACTGGGTGTTATACGATGGCAACCTGCAAAAAGTAAGGGATCACACCAGCCTTGACGGAATCTCATGAAACGAGTAAACGGTACCGATGGAACTATGACTGTGAAGAAACCGATGAGAAGATATGAGTACTAAATCTCATCTCAACTGAGGAAAAAGGGAAGGCACTTTTGTACCATGATATATCAGTGGAGATCTTGAGGAAGAGCATTTTGTTGTTGTTATTGCTGTAGCTGCAATATCAATGCTGGGAATCCTGATTTAATCAATTAATTTTAAATATCTCTGACTGCTGGAAACCCCAGAAATAAAAGTTTCGTTTGTTGAAGATACCTTTTCATATGAACCCCTCATTTATCCCAAGGTATGGGTTCAAGAGAGGCATCTGTCAGATCATGGAAGAGCTAAGGGCGCAGATAGAGGGGTCACAGAGAAGAAAGAAGTGTGTTACGGGGTTTTCTCCATCCAATTTGACCTGGTCCAGAGCCCTTGCCTCTGGACCAGGTCTACTATACATCTGCTCGACCACTTTTGATTTTTGAATCTATAGGGATTGGTGCTTAGCTCACAAACAGGCATTGGAGAGACAATCTTTCATTTTATGTGCCCCATCAGGGGCTCACACCTGGATTACCATGCAGAAGATGCTATTAAGCAATCAGTAGACTAGACTTGATGGCCCTCCACGTATGCTTGGAGAAGGTACAGAGAAAAGAAAGAAAGATGATTGGGGTATGGAACAACATCCATATGAGGAGAGATGCAAAGCACTATCATAAGAATTATCTAACGATAATGGCATACATGAACTTTTAAGGTCATACGGGTCCCTTTCTCCAGATGTGACCAAAGTCATATGCAATCTGAAGGTCACAGCTACAGAAGGGACATAGCTTGTCTTGAAACATACTAACAAAGTAAAACAGTCCACGAAGGCACACAAGGATGAGTTGGCCTGTCCAGTTTGGCCAGTTTACTTACACATCATCTCTGAATAATCCTTATAATAAAAGATATTGAGGTTGTAGAGAATCCAATTTTCTCCAGCAGCAATGTGGCTTCCAGAGCCCTTCTTATTTTTAGAACATACAATTTCTAAGTGGTTTGACTAACATGCTAGACCCTAGCAGTTTAATGATAAGGTTTCTCATTTGCCCAATGAACACTGGAGAGAATCCTTTTGCTTTAGGCCAGGATTCATCCCCTGACCTCCGAGGGACACACCCTACAGTCAGTTCGTCATTGTGGTTGCTCCATTTGACTAGTCTGTGGGTATAAAAAGGTAAAAACAGCCTTCATTTCCCTTCTCTGCAAGTCAGCATGTGCTTGTGGGTTTGCAAGCGTTTATTTTGGATGTCCTGACTGCAGATCTAGCAGGTTTTTATGAATGCTCAAACCGATCTGAAGTGCACAGCCGGCAGAGCCTCTGATCAGCTCCTCAAAATGCATGCTGCTATTTTCTATAGATAGAAATAAAACATTTTTTTTAAATGTTCTGCCTTCAAAGCAGATTATATTCAAGTGCTGAAGGCATTTATATGTTTCATATATACTCATAATTCATCATATATATTCATAATTAAATAAGACTACTGATGAAAGATGAACAAATGGACAGTAGCTAAGGTTGAAGCCTTGTTGATTGGCTGGCTCTACTGCTCACAAGTTTCAGCCTTGTGCTAATTCAGCCTCTTGTTGGGTCTATCCCTAACCCAGAAATCCCTTTGTGAAAATACTGACTGCTACGTGACCCTCATATACGTCTGTAAAACCCCAGGAATGCTGCACCCAGCCCGCCCACTTTCATGATGATAACCTATCTGTTGCTTCTATCCCACACCCATCCCTCTTGCTTTGGTGATATGCACTGTGCATGCCACTCCCACCCTTTGTGCTTTGCACACCATCCCCTTTCACCTGTGTTTTGCACACCACACCCACCTTACTGCTTTCAGGATATTTGCTTTACACACTAAACCCATCCCTCCTGCTTTCAAGATGTGTGCTTTGCACACTGCACCCCTCCCTCCTGCTTTCAAGATGTGTGCTTTGCACACTGCACCCCTCCCTCCTGCTTTCAAGATGTGTGCTTTGCACACTGCGCTATCCCTCCTGTTTTCATATGTGCTTTGCACACTGCACTCGCCCCTTCTGCTTTCACAACATATGCTGTGCATAGAGTCAATCAAGGCCTTGTTGTCAAAACAACTGTCTTAGGTAAAACCTAATGTGATGTCAGCAAAGTAAAGATAAGTCAGTGAGAGCATTCTCATTGTAATTTACTAGGCTGTGGTATTTTCCCACAGTTTAATAAACCTCGAAATTATTTTCCCAGTGGTAAAAAACTGCTGGGAAAAATACCATGGCTTTGCTGCCTGAAAGAATAATGCCTGATAGCAGCCCTGTCGCTGGAGCCACCATCATGTTAAAGGGCCCCTGTGGCCCCATCAAAGGCCCCCCAATAAAAGATTTAAAAAACCCAGAGGGTCTTGTGAGAACCTCTGTCCCACCCTACCCTGCTGCCTCTAGAAACGGTCCCAAGGCACTAAAATTTAAAAACATGAAAATAAGGTGCCTAGTGACAGACTCCCCCCATTATCAAACCTACCCCTTTGAAAAATGTGACACCCACCCCGGGCCTCCAAAACCCCAACCCCCAGGCCTCAATATTAAACCCCCACCTTAGCCCACCCCTTCTCTAGTCATATTAGCAAGCTGTGGTGGCTAATGGGGCTCCAAGTCATGTGCTGTCTGAAGACAAATGGAGCCAGCTGGCCACCTATCGACTTATACGCCCATCACGTTCTAGGCCTCATTAGCCACCAGGGATTGCTGGGTATGACTGAGGAGGGAGGAGGATGAAGGGGTAGGCTAAGGTGGGTGGGGTGGGGGCAGTTGTCACCATTCAACTTTTATTTTAATTTTTTGACCTTGAGTGACTTGAGACTGGCTCTAGAGGCAGCAGGGGGTGGAACAGGGAAGGACTCACAAGAGTCCTTCAGTAAAAACCCACAGTTTTTACTGCTTTTCTGTGCACTTCCCCGGCGCTGGCAGAAATTAACTCCTACCTTTGGGTAGGCGCTAATTTCTTAAAGTAAAATGTGCGGCTTGGCTGCACATTTTACTTACTGTATCGCATGGGAATGACTAATAGGGCCCATCAACATGCATTTGCATGTTGCGGGCGCTATTAGTCTCGGGGGGGGTTGGACGCTCATTTTCAACGGTAAAGCTAGCAAGTCAAAAACACGCGTCCAAATGCCGGTTAACAGTGTGCTCTGTTGGAGCGCACTGTACTGTATTGGCCTGTCTGTGAGCTTTCACTTGGTAGATTGATGAGAACTCCTCCTGCTCAATCCTTGCTTTCACTGCAAGGAGTTTGGCCTTACATCTGGCTCTGAGGGGGGCACCCATTACTCATTTTTACTTGTTAACAATCCACACCCCCACCCCCTACTTCCTATAAACATGTAAGACTGTGAAACACAGGCCCCATCCCCATAGCTTGGAACTCGGCTCTCTTGAAATACTGTCAGCTGCTAGAATTGGATGTTTATACCATTCCTTGGGGGATCCAGTGGTTTTCATAGATGCTTTAAATGTGTGTCGGAGCAGAGGAAAAAATGGGAAAGACAACAGGAGGCCTCAGATGTACAGGGCTCAGCCCTTTGAAAATGAAAAGAAAATTTAAGTAGAGGCAGGATGAAAATCCATTGGGGGGGGGGGGAAGCAGGAAAGCAGATGGCAGGGGAAAGATATTATTCAAAACAAACAGTACAGAACTAGACTGGAAGACTGGGCATCCAAATGGCAGATGAAATTTAATGTGGGCGAGTGCAAAGTGATGCACATGGTGAAAAGTAACCCATGTAGTTACACGATGTTAGGTTCCATATTAGGCGTTAGAACCCAGGAAAAGGATGTAGGCATCATTGTGGATAATACTTTGAAATCCTTGGTACGGTGGGCAGCAGCTGACAAAAAAAGCAAACAATGTTAGGAATTATTAGGAAAGAAATGGAGAATGTCATAGTACTTCTGTACTGCTCTATGGTGAGACTGCACCTATAGTACTGTGTGCAATTCTAGTAGCCACATTTCAAAAACGATATAGATTGGAGAAGAGACAGCTGAGGGGGGAAATGATAAGAATCCTATAAAATCATGAGTGGTAAATGTCAATCAATTATTTACTCTTTCAAATACAAAAACTAGGGAACACTCCATGAAGTTAGTAAATAGCACATTTAAAACATATTGAAGAAACTTATTTTTCACTCAATGCCCAATTAAGCTCTGGAATTCATTGCTGGAGGATGTGGTAAAGGTAGCTAGCATAGCCAGGTTTAAAAAAGGCTTGGCAAGTTGAAGAAGTCCATGAACTGTTATTAACCTGATAGACTTGAGGAAAGTCACCTCATATCCCTAGGCTTTAGCAGCGCATGATCTATTTATTGTTTGGGATCCTGTCAGATACCTGTGACCTGGATTGGCTGCTGTTGAAAACAGGATAACGGGCTTGATGAACTCTCGGTTTGACCCAGTACGGCAATTCTTATGTTCTTATGTAATGTCGTTCCCAAGTGGGGGTCTTGTGATATGTGCTGACAGTTTGCAGTGTAGTATATTGCAGAGATTTGTGCCACTCTCTTCTTTCTGGGTTTCTGTTAGAAGCTTGCTTTTCACTAAGTTTTGCTTCATATTAGGTGATTGCCAGGAGGCCAGTACCGGCAGCACAGCAAACGTTTCTTTCAGTGACTCATCCTCCAGGAGTAGTGGCTGTAGGTCTTTCATGCTGTTTCTTAGTTGTATGATGATTTTGGGGTTATAGCCTTTTTTATTTGAATTCAGTCAGGGCTTGAGATGGTCATCCCTGTCTCTTGGGTCAAAGCATCTACGATGGTATTGTGTGGCTTGGCTGTGTCTAATGTGAAGGGTGGAAGCTGGCACTGTGAAGGCAGCTGCATCTGTCGGGCAGTTTCCTGTACATAAGTGTTTGCAGATGGCCACTGTTGATAGAAACTGTAGGTCCGACTATTAGGCACATTGAAAATTGATTAGAGCTAAATGCCTAAACTGGAGGTACCTAGTTTCATGAGAAGCAAATATTTAGGGACCTAAAGAGTAGGTGGCTATAGAGCGAAGTTAGGCTCTTAGCACTGACTTTCAGCCCTAGGTACTTAACTTAGGTTTCTACTTCTACGCAAATAAACTGTAAATCTACATTTAGGCTCCTAAGTTTTAGCTTCCTAAATGTAAGTGAATTTCAACCAAAAATGTAGGCTTCAGCTGAAAATCTTCCTAAAGTTAGGTCAGCAATTCCCAACCTTTTTTGTGTTGTGGCACACCTGGCACAGTGGTCACTTCATCGTGGCACACTATCACCTTCACCATCATCAACTGCTCTTCTCTTCCCTCTCCCCTATGCATCATCACCTTCCCTCCCTCGCCCCTGGTACTATCACCTTCTCTTCCCTTCCTTCTCCACCACTCTCTGGCATCATCATGTTCCCCTCCCTTCTGCACCCCTGGAATCCTCCTCCTCCCTTTCCTTTCCACCCACCCCCTCATATCATCACTTTGCCTTCCCTCTCCCCATCATCTTCTCTTCCCTTCTTTCTCCCCTTCTCCCTAGCATCATTATCATCACCTTCCCTCAACCCCTTGGCATCATGTTCCCCTCCCTTCCGCACTCCCTGGTATCATCATCCTCCTTTTCCTTTCCCCCAACCTTTCATATCATCACCTTCCCTTCCCTCTTCCCCAACCCCTCGTGGCACATTCAGCTTTCCCTCCCCCCACACCCTTTGTCACATTCAGCTGTCCCTTCTCTTTCCTATGTCCTGGAAGCGGCAGAGTCTGTGAGCAGTGCTCACCTGGTGCTGCTGCTGCTTCCTCCTCTGCCGTCTTCCCTCTGCAGCCAGCAGACCTCCCAAGACTACAGGGCCCCGTGCAATTTCAATTGGAGAGGGGAAAGCAGCAGCAACAGATCAGCACTGCTCTGTGCCCCCATCCACCGCTGGCGAGAGGACATCCTGCAGGCCAGGAAGGAAAGGAAATGAAGACTTGCAGCTGTGCCTCAGCTCTTTCCCATCAGACTTTTTTTGCGGTACACCGATTGGAAAACAATGTCATATAGGATGACTCCCTGATGACAGCTGCATGGGAACGAAGAATAGAGATCATCTAAAATTTAAGATTTAACAAAGTGTGGAGGTTCATATTCAAAAGCCATTTAGATGCATAACGTATTAGTTATCCATCTAAATGGCTTACCCAGGTATATTCAGCATTTAACCGGCTGACAAGTTAGGAGGCTAGAATCAAGCCAGATAATTTAGAGGTGGTCCAGGGGCATTACTGGGAGGAGTTGAGTTAGCCGGCTAAAAGGGCTGGATTCATCATTCTTCGCAGAATGATGAATCCCGCGAAAAAAAGGGCGGGGGGGCGGGCCTGTGAAAGGCCGCTGCTGTTCACAAGGCGGCAGTATGATTTTGCTGGCCACAGTGCAGCCAGCTGCAGTCTTTTGCGCAAATAGCGCCACCGTAAAAAGTGGTGCTATTTGCCATGCTACTGCCAGCGAGAATGTTCCTAACATTATCACCGGCAGCGATACTGCAGCAGACTCCTCCCCCTTCCTGCTGACTCCTCCCCTCCAGCTAATTTGCATTATATCGCATGCGAAAAGGCCCTAACGCACGCAATAATGCTTTGAAAATAACCCCCTAAGTCTGGTAGAGTCAAAGAGCTGTCCTAAAGTTAGCTGGCTGTAGTTAGCTGGCTAACTAATTAAGATAGACGACTATATTCAATAATGTGGCTGCACTGGGTTTATCCGGCTAACTTTGCTATCTGGACTGTGTCTGGACCTTGCGATGACCAATTATGTGTTTTTACAGGATTGTTCTGGGGAAGGGGGATGCTATAGATCGTGATGAGTTAATTATTAAAATCTTAGGGAGAGGGAAGGGGAGGACTTACGGGCCTCTGCCTCTGGAGGCCCCTTCAAGACATTCATTTCCTCTTCCTTGCACCAGAGCAGTTCAGCAGAAGAAAGCAAATTCTGTCAGGCCAACAGCTGGGAAGAGAGATCCTGAGAGGGAATGCATCTAATGCAGAACTTTAGGGGAGTTATTGGAATCCTATCTGACAACACTTGAGACTCCCAAATAGCAGGTCGCTGGGGAAAAATGTTCCTGAGGTTCTAATCCCCAGCAATTCGGCAGAGGAAAAGTTCCCTTTGCCCCAGTGGATCTGTTGTATGCCAAAAGCAGTTAGTAAAGGAGGGCAGTTTTGAAAATGGATTTAGTCACCTAACCACAGAACTGAGCAGCTAAATACACTGTTTGAAAATTGTATTCATGCAGATTGGCTAAATATATCCACCTTATTTCATTATACAGCTATAATTATCCAGGCAAATGTAGGTTTTCCTGGGAGAGAAAACTCAGATATACTGAATATTCCAATGAACATGTGCATAGTTTCCCCTGCCTAACCCTATCCACAGAAGCAACAGGGGCAAAGCACAGAGGTACCTTTGCACCCACATACCTTTAGCAAATTTCCACCTTGCAGTATTCACTATAGGTACGTAGGTACAAGAGCTCTCATGTACTGCATGTGGCTTTGTGAATACTGCCCCCATAAAGACCATGTAATGCAGAAAATCAAAGTCTGAATTTCCCCTGAGTACCTTATTTCTTTCATACTTACTGCTCCTTGCAATGAGAAGCAGGTGCACCTGCAGACGCGAGCCAAACTCTGGCCAACCCAAATGACACTCCAGGGTCCCAGATCTTATACACAGAACCTGCAACCTTTTCCTTCCTGGTTTTTTGTTTTGGGTGTTTTGTTTTGGTTTTTTTTTAAATCTCCAGATTCTTGTTAATTCTCCTCTTTGGTCCCCACCCCTGGGCAGATGCTCAAGCTAAGTCTGATCCTCCTCTGCCCTATATTATTTGCATCCATAGACTTTTTTGACATCACCCTCATTAAGATCAAAATTGTTACTATTCATTTATTCCCAGATGCATGGCACATCAAATAAATCTGTCAAAAGGCAGAACAATGGGATGAAAGTTAGCAGCTGTAGGGCAGAAGTGCAGGAAGACAAACAAGAATATGGAAGAGAAAAGCAAACTGCAGAACATAAAACTCAGGGGGTCATTTTTCAAAATGCGGTAAGGCGTTTTCGCATGCGTTAAGGGCTTATCGCATGCGAAAAGCCCCGTTTTCGCATGCGATAGGCCTTTAACGTATGCGAAAACGTGTTTACCGCATGCGATCGCACCATATTGTATGGTGTGATGCAAATTCTAAAAATAGGAGCAGAGAGTGGGCTGGGCTAGCCTGTCTGCGAAGGGCTATTGCACAGCCATAACTACACCTCTTTCAAATGTGTTAGCGGCCGTGACCATGCGCTGAGGTTTCATCACCATTTGCGATGTGTCCCATAAAGCTTATTTCAGATGATCTGAAGGGGAGGGAGAGAGAGAGAGAGACTGGCCATATCATCATGGCCCATAGGCAGGTATTTGTATCCCTAGGGTAGGCCCACCTAGTAACTCGAGGTGGGGATTAGCTAAGTGTGTAGGGGGTTAGGGGCCACTTTGACATGCTACGTGACACCTACGAACAGAACAGTGGTCTCTTGTGAAGATATGATGGCCTTCGGAGTGAGGAAACTCACTCCAAGATGAGATTTGGGCAATGTTCTCTCATTGCCTGGCAATTACCAATCACAGCCTTTCCAACCTCTTTCACCGGACTCCCAGGCGGTGGGCCCATTCAATATGAAGAAGACCACGTGACAGCAACGGGCCAAGTTCACTCACCAGCCACATTTCCAAAAACGGCACCAATTCCTTTTCCTCCAATGATTCTGGTAAACCGACAAATATCAAATTATGGCAAGAGTGATTTTCAAGCTCTTCAAGTCATTCCTCATGTTTCAGAACTACATTTTTCAGCTCAGTAAATTCTTCCTGATGTGCAGTAATAGCATCTTGGTTGTCGGAGACTCTTTGCTCTAATTCGCCAAACTGGGCATCGTACTTAGCCATTCGCACATTCATATCTTCCAACTTATCCACTATTCTTTTAAACTCTGGTTCCAGGGCTTCTACTACTGCCTTTTTGAGTTCTATAATTGCAGAATCTGGCATCACTGATCTCTTCGGGGATAGCAAGGCATCCACCATTTTAGCACTTCCTGGCCTAATTTTGTCCTTTTCTTTTTTGGCCAATCGGGACGACATACCTTCGCGGCCCCACAAGATATTCACCAAAAAGGTCGCCCCAACTAAGCTTACTGCAATAATCCTGTCAGACAAAGAAGATGGGGATGGATTTAGAGGAGAAGGAGATCAGAGCAGAGTGAATCCACATCCCACCTTGCTCAAGGCATCATGTGATTGCCACCCCCCTCTTTAATTAATCAGTTAATTAATCAGAGTGATACATAAATCTCCTCTTAACCAGCCAGGGAACATTTCATTTAGGAGCATAAATGGGAAGTGGAGAAGGGAAAGGCCATGAGACCTCAAATCACAACAACCAGGGAGGTATTATCCCATTTCTCCTTCTTATAATACAGCAGGTGTATTTAGCATTTTCCCGTGGCTATGTGAGTCAGTGTGGCTCTAGCACTTCATGTACACATTGAAGGACACATAACTGCAAGAGCACCAGTAAGTATATGGCTCTCCCTCTACTCGGGCTTATGTGAGCACTGCCTGAGTAGGACTCCATGTCCAGCCAGCAAAAGCAGCATCTTCAAACTTGGGAATCAAAATCTGCTCTCCTTCTTGGAAGTGGACTTTCATGCTAATAAACTCAGAACTAGTTTGGAGATCCCCAGTCACATTTTCCTTGACAGCAACCCAGAGATCCCCCAAGACTTAGACTCCCAATTGTGAGGAGCAGTTGGAAGTTCTTGCTTCCTGACAGCAGGGAACCTCAGTGTTCATGCACATCCCCTAGACCAGTGGTTCTCAACCTTTTTCCCCATCATGACACACCTGACGGACAACGCTCACATGTGTGACACACTGCTCATTACCATCCATGGCAGAAATAAAAAAAAGGCCCAGTATAACGTTTATTGTTAAGAATGACACAAGGGAACTATAAGTACTCTCTCTGAACAGAAATTACATAAATAGTAAACCAGAACACCACCAACTTCCAGCACTCAAACAGTGCCGAGAAGAGGGAGAGCCTCACCTTACCTTAGAATAGGCAACACTGAAAATATTACACCGGGCCTTAAAACACCAATACTCCTCCTATTAGGAAAATGGAACAAGCCAGGCTGCTATAGAGTCCGACACAAAAACTAAACGCTGCAGAAATACCTCACCTCATTCACATGTGCTGACCCTCACCTAACAAAAAATAAAGAGACCATAAAGCATAACTAGAAGCATGCAGACAAAAAGTGAACTGGAAACTGCAATAAGCCAGAGATTCTGTATGCAGTACAACAAAGGAAAAAGAGAAATCACCAGTCTTCATAAAACAAATCAAGAAATATAAAATCTATAGCAGTAAAACCATACTAATAAAAAAAAAAGATTATTTCAAAACAGCTGATGAATGGAATATCCAGTAATTAAAAACACATATAAAAAATTTCCAGACACCAATGAAATATTTCAAAACAGCAGACACAAAGACCCAATAATTAAAAATTAAGGAGGATAAAAAAATGCTCTGCTCTCCATATCTGGGAATGTTTGATTTCCAGGTGCTCTGAGATTATTGTAAATTTGCAGTAGGAGGGAGCAGAGGTTTGCTTGTAACTTTCTCTTTTCAGTCACACACAAGCTGTCAGTCACACACATATACACATGCTCTCTCTCACACTTACAGGCTGATACAGTAAGGTGCACGGGAAAACAGGTGTTCAATGTTGAGTACCCGCTTTCCTAACGCGCACGATACTGTGTATAAATGAGGGGTCATACTAAAAAGGAGGCGCTATGAACAATAGCGTGCCCCTAGCACCTCCTCAGCAGGTTTGGAAAACCGACACTCAATTTTACGAGCATCTGTTTTCTTAACCTGTGCACAGCCACAGGTTCAGAAAATGGTCACTCATAAAATTGAGTGCCCATTTTCCTAACCTGACCTGCCAGCACATTAAAAAAAAAAATTTGTTTTTACCTTTTTGGTTTCTCCAACTTAATATCGCTACGATATTATGCGTGGATCGGGTGCAATTTTTTTTTCTATCTGGGGCGAATGAATTACAGCCTCATCAACATGCATTTGCATGTGATGAATGCTATTAGTTTGGGAGGTTTGGACACACTAAACCCCTTATTGTATATGGGTAGTGGACACATGTCCAAAACACGCATCCAACAGTGGGTTAGACACTGCACTCAGCTGAGCACACTTTACTGTATCAGCCTGTTAGACAGGCTCTCAATCACACACAAACACATGCTCTCTCTCATAGGCTCTCAATCACACACATAGATACATGCTCTCTCTCTCTCCTAGGCTCTCAATCACACACATAGATACATGCTCTCTCTCTCACCCAGGCTCTCAATCACACACATAGATACATGCTCTCTCTCTCACACCCAGGCTCTCAATCACACACAAACACATGCTCTCTCTCTTACATAGGCTCTCAATCACACACATATACACATGCTCGCTCTCTTACATAGGCTCTCAATCACACACAAACACATGCTCTCTCTCTTACATAGGCTCTCAATCACACACATATACACATGCTCGCTCTCTTACATAGGCTCTCAATCACACACATAGATATATGCTCTCTCTCTCTCCTAGGCTCTCAATCACACACATATACACATGCTCTCTCTCTCACCCAGGCTCTCAATCACACACAAACACATGCTCTCTCTTACATAGTCTCTCAATCACGCACATATACACATGCTCTCTCTCTCACATACATAGGCTCTCAGTCACACATTTACACAGATGCTCTATGTCTTTCTCACAAAGACAGGCTTTCAATCATACACTTTCATAAATGCTGTATCTCTTTCTCTCGCTTACTCACATAGGCTCTCAATCACACACTTACACACACGCTCTCTCTCACCCACACACCACACAGGCTCTTACTCACACATTTACATACATGCTGTCTCTCTCACACACACAGGGTCTCAAAATCACATACTCACTGACTCACTCTCTCCCCCCACCGAAGAACAGCCTCGAGAAAGGTGACTTACCGGCCGCGGGGGCTGGTGTTGCTCCTCTTTTCGTTCCAGGCTGCTCTACTCTTCTCCTTCAGGCTGATGCTGCAGGCCCTTGTAACTTAGCATGGTCTCTTCTTCCCACTCGCATGGCCGCTGCACATCACTTCCTCTTCCAGGCCACAGGGGCGGGAAGAAAAGACTATACCGCTAGTGCCGCCTACTGAGTGCTTCTTCCAGGCTGTCAGCACATCAAGCCCGGGCGGAGGAAGAGCTCGCATCTTGCTGTGGCAGGGCGAGCAGCTGGGCCAGCGGGGGGGGGGGGGGGGACGGAACAGGAAGAGTGGCGACACACCCGCTTGTGCTTGGCGGCACACTGGTGTCACGACACACCGGCTGAGAACCGCTGCCCTAGGCTCCCCACCGACAGCTGTCCAGAGATCATCACCCAGCCTTGTTCTCCCCTCTTCTATCAGCCCAGGCATTCCCAGTGTTGTGCTCCATCCTGACACTCTTCTTTCCCCAAGGACCGGACCATATTTGTTCCACACTTATCAGAGGTCTGGTTACAGAGTTGGCAGCAAATTTGCAAAATTTGCTTCTCCTGAATGCCAGACTCAGCGAAGGGTCCAGAGAATCAAGTCTGGGAAACCCTGTGCGGAAGAGTTCAAACCAGTCCTGACCACTGAATCAAAAGAGCTAGAACTGCACTGGGGGAAGAAGCAGACCAGGCCCCCACAAACAGATACCGCTGCTGCTTAGCTCAGTCTCTGGCTAAGCTAAAGCCCTGAAATCTGCTGCAAACAGGGCCACGCAGGATGAACGTCAATCCCACCGAGACAGGGACAGGCTGCCCACGATGAATCCACATCCATTCCTCCCTCCCAAAGCTGCCCGAAGGCAAGGGGGCCCCAGGGTTACGCAATGAAAAAAGTCTCCAGCATAAACACAAGGCACCCAAAGAAAATATGCTCCCTCTCTTTCCACCCCATTATCTCCTGTTGTTCTAGCAGGATCCCTGCATGCTGTCCAGCTGCAGCACTTCACAAGCTCACAAGTAGATGCTGGTGGGGTGGATGTACGAGGCCAAAGACTGGGGGGGGGAGAACCACATTGTTACAGTGGAACTTTGGTAAAGGGAACTTTGCTTTCTGCTTACGAAAACCTCTGATGATATTTATTTCTTTAATATTTGTATATGTCGCTTCACCAGTTCAAATTGACATTGCTGGATGTCTGACTGTGAAGGACTCTCCTGTTCTGCTGAAGAACTATTGGATAGTGCACCTCCAAAAGGGACTTGGTCATGAAAGGTAAATTGGGAATTTCAGAATCCTGGAAAAGATAAGATGAAAAGGGACCTCAAGAGGTCATCCCTGGTTCAGTGTTTCTCAAACGTTTTAGGTCGTATCCCACTTTTTCATTCCTGTAATACTTTTTTAGCTCCTGCCTCCACATCCCAACCGAACCCAACATCAAAAAATAATAAAATGAGCTTTTTTTTTTTTTTTTTAATATATTTCAGTACAATGTACTGCAATTAATATTATATCAAAGCAGACATCTTGCCCCCAGCTTCCCTTCTCTCTGCCCCCCCCAATCTGAGAACCACGGATGAAGTCCATCCCCTACCTCAAGGCAGGATCCACCGCATCTACAATCATCTCTAAATAAATGTGTGTGCTCTGCTCGCAATAGAGATTCTGCTCCAACGTTCAACTGCCCTCACAGTTCTTACAGGACAATTTCGAACAACTGTTTGTACGCGCATTCCCTGCATCCAGCATTCAAAGTGAAACTACCAAGTAAACCATGAACAGGGTAGTTTTCAAAAGCAATCTACCCAGGTAAACTGACTGTCCAATAATCTCCCACCCTTTCCTAGGACAAAAGGACATGAGAGGATCAACGATGCATGCACTTTTACCTGGGCTAAGAGGGGACGGGCTCAGGGCCGGCAACATCGCGCATCATTCTGATTTTCCAAGATTACTCTGAGCCAGTGGCTGCAAAGTGTAAGGCCTTTGCATCGATTTACACCCAGTTAACTGAACGGAAGATTCCGTTTGCAACATACTAATGACGGCAGAAAAAGACCAAAATGGTCCACCTACTCTGCCCAGCAAGCTTCCCAAGGTAGTAACTGCTGCTCCGTGCAGGTGCTGCAGTTCCCAGCTAAATTTCGGATCACACAGCGACCATCTGTGACTCCGCGGAAGCTGCTACATCTTTTCTCACCGTGGTGTCTGAGGGCCGGACTGGCTGACAATCGGGACGATACAGTAAAAACGCAGGAGAGCGGGCAAGTGCCCGCTCTCCCGGCACGCGCACAGGCCACTCTCCTGTGCGTGCTATTCAGTATTTTAATTTATTAACATTAGGCCCGGCGGTAAAAAGAGGCACTAGGGACACTACCGCGTCCCTAGCGCCTCTTTTTTGACGGAAGCGGTGGCTGTCAGTGGGTTTGGCAGCCGACGCTCAATTTTGCTAGCGTCGGTTCTCGAGCCTGCTGACAGCCACGGGTTCGGAAACCGGACGCCGGCAAAATTGAGCGTCCGGTTTTCGACCCGCCAGCCGCGGGCCCATTTATTAAGTCGGAGGATGCACAGAAAAGCAGTTTTGCCTGGTTATGAGAAGGTGGCGTTGAGTTGGAACCGGGCGTTACATATAGGTATAACAGGGGATTTTTTCTCCAGTTGTCTTTCTAAGGCTTGTTGCATCAATATCAATGTTCCGCTGAGAGAAACTCAGTTCAAATTTTTTACTTAGGGTATTTTACTCCCAATCTCAATTGTTAAATGTAATTTGGTACCTTCCGGAATTTGTTTGAAATGTTGCCATATGGTGGGATCACTGGGGCACAGTTTTTGGGAATGTGAACATGAAAGGAAGGGATGTGCAGAAATTGTCATCTGATGTCACGGGTATGGTGCTAGCCTTTGATGTTAAAGTGTTATTATTTAATGATTTTTTGCACCTATACTTTTCCTCAGGTTACACAAAATTGTGGTGCCAAAAGGCACTCTTATTGGCTAAAAAATGTGTCTTATAAAAATGGACGACAGTGACCTCCCTACTATTGGGCAATTAAAGAATATGCTCTTTCAAACCTGCCAACTGAGAAATACTTCAAGCAAATGGAGCTATAGAAAAAACACCGATCTTTCCTGAAAATATGGGATTTATATTTGCAACATCTATCTCCATGAGTGAGAAGTTTGATCTTGGACGATCTTACTTCATAACTGTCCGTGGACAATATTTGTCACCTAGGACATTGTATTTTAAAACTGTCTTCTGATCGGAATTGCGAGGGGATGTGGGACAGAGGTAATAATTGTATTTTTGTGAACTTGTGTGCCAGGGTGTGGCAGAGTACATGCACCCTGGCTTTTGTTTGTGTTAGTTACTAAAACTTTAATAAACAAATTTAACCATAAGATTTTTATTTTATTTTAAGGCTGCACATTTAGCTATTAAGCAATGATTTTCCTGCCTACTTGTTATGGCTGTGTATTGTAGACTTGTTGCACAATATCGATAAATCTGATTATGCTTTGTTTACTCCATTCTTTCTCTTTACTTTCTTTTTAATGTATTCCATGAAAACTTGTAAATAAAGAGTTAAAAAAAAAGTAGAGTATGAATGAAATATCCTTCCATAGACACAAAGGATCCCACTGAGTTGTACTCTGTGAGAGAGGGAGCATTTGGTAGACAATGAGTTGAAAAATAATTTCCTTGGGAAAGATCAGGAGAAGGGGCATGCTTTACAAATCCCACGTTGTATTCCAAATAGCTTGTCTGACGTTGGAGTAAGCTATTCAGTTATTTATCTATTGAATTGTGAAACCATTGACCCCAAAGCTCCAAGTTAAAGTTATGCTAGGACAAAGTTTAATTGAAGAGGAAGGATTATTATCTGTAACCTCTGGAAGGCTGAGAAAAGCAACATGCTTAACAATCCTTGAACTTTTCCATGAGATGTTGTGGAATTGCACAGGGATCTGCTTGTTGACTGTACTTTTCAACCTCTATCTCCCTCCTTTAACTGGTGTCTTGAAGGGGTTGGGGTTGGACTAATTTTTATATACAGACTATGTATAGTTCTACATGCCCTGTGACAGCAATGGAATAATTCCACTGAAGCACTTGCAGTATTGTTTAACAGAGATTTAAAAAAATGGTTGGCCTATAATGACTTATGTTTCATGAAAACTAGGATATTATGGGTAGGAAGAATCCAATTAATCAGAATAGATCTGTAATTAGCTCTGAAGATAAGCTAATTCCATTCAACACAGAAGGAAGGAATCTAGGGGTCCTAATAGACTCTCAATTAAGTATGCGTCCACAGGTACAGCATTTGGCCAAAACAATATTTTACAAATTATAACTGGTAAAACTTTTAAAATATTGGTTGCTGGCAGAGTATTTAGAACTGTATTGCAAACAATAGTTTTAGGACACTTAGATTATTGTAGCAGGTTTTGTATGGGCCTATAGGAGAAGCTGATACAAGTGATGAAATTGATTTACCATGCAGTGGCACGTGTCCTTACTGGATTATAAATATGATCATATTGGAGCAGCACTGAAAGAATTACATTGATTACCAGTAAAGTTTAGATCAAGGCTCAAATTACCTGTAATAACTCATAAATTACTTTATAATGAGAACCTATGTGAACTTCAAAAGAAGATTCAATGATATAATGGAATAACTACAGTACCTGAATTGTAATCCGCTCTGAAGTGCTGAAAAGTGGAATATAAATAAAATAAATAAATATACCTACTGCACATGTCCGCCACCCAAGATAAGCACCAACCAACATGGATGACAGATTTTCATATGCATCACCAACCTTATGGAATGCTTTGCCATTGCAAGTTTGCGAGGAGAGAGATATTAAAGCATTCAGGGAGGCTTTTGGTTGATTATATCAGTTTATTAATTTATATATTTATGATATTTGTATTGTTTTATCTGTTTTATTTAGATTGATAAGAATTATTAAGATTGTGTATTTTAGGAGAAAGTGTCTGATGAATGTGTAATTGTGTTTTAACCTGTACTCCGCTCTGAACACCAAGAGCATGGAAACTGCAGAATATAAGATTTTAAAATACTACTTTAGCTATCTTTATTGACTTTCAAATTGTTCTATGAGCCACACAGAAAGTAAATAAATTGGAACTTGTTATGAAAATGGACCCCTGTTTCGAGGTAGATAGCTACCGTTGAAGGGCGAGGCCACTCGGACTGAAGAGGCTTGATAGAAGACTTCACCCTAGAAGCACGCAACCCCCCCAGGAGGAGCCTGTAGGGGTCCGGCCTCTGGGACTTAGGCAACTCCTCTGAAGACTGTAGAAAGGTCTGGATGCAGGCGCCTCCTGCAGGTCGTGGGTTCCAGACGGCTGACGCCTCCAGCAAGTCGTAGCAGTCTGAGGACAGAGTCGTAGAAGAGTCCAAAGCCGGCCCGAGGTTCGATACACAGGCGGGGTCCGAGTCCAGTCCAGGGTCTAAGCAGAAGAAGGGTCCAAAGCCGTACCAGTGTCAAGCCAGGAGAAGGGTCCAACGCCGTACCCGGATCAAGCCAGGAGAAGACACGTCCCACAGTCAGCAGCCAAGAATCAATCCACGGAGCAGGGGAGCAGAACGGGACGAAGAATGAAGAACCAGGAACGCAGGAACCTCAATACCAAGGCAAGGAATGAATGCTCAACCCTTGCCTTAAGTACAGGAAGCCAGGGGAGGAGTCTCAGGGGGAGCCATGACACTTCCTGTCATGGCTCCTTTAAGAATACCCATCAGCCACGCGCGCGGCTCCTAGGATCAGGGGAGGAGGAGCCGGATCGCCGCGGAGCCACGCTGCCGATCCCAGCGGTGGCGGCGGCTGTCAGAAAGAAGGAAGGGGCTGCCTGCTCCCGCAGGAACTCTCGGCACTACCCGGCGTCCCGGGTAAGCTATTTCCTGTGCACCCGCTGGCCCGGCCTCAGTTGCGGTCCACCGCGGCCGGTGGCCATGACACCCGGGGTCCCAGTCGCGGCATGCCGCAACCGGTGGTGCTAACAGAACTCAACTACTCTCTACTGGATTTGTAAAAGTCAAATATTGATTTCCTCTGCAAATGAACCACGAATTGTGCCACACATTGTTCCTGTGAAAAGCAGCTTGTACATTTCTTCCTGTACAAATAAACCAGACCTGTTGTTAGGAAGCGCTAGGAGAGCTGGCCCAATTGAGGGGAATGTGTGTCCTTGGACCACGGCATGACCTCAGACACTCCAAGGCGGTACCGAGGCAGGCGAGACGTGTCCAAGCATGGGTGGTGGAAACTGATGGTTCGAACTCTCCACCGGACCTGCACACTTCAGGAAGACCAGCAACGCAATGGTGGTCTTTGAATGGTCCTCCGACCGTTCCAAGCCCTTTCGGACCTGCTGCTGGGTAACGGCAAGAAGCGGCAGGCCGGACGGAAGCCATGGATAGACGAAGACCTTGGAACATGGAAGGCTCAGACGAGGAACTTGGAACATGGAGACTCAGACGAGGAACAAGGAAGTTCAGGATCAAGGACTAGGTTGAGGCTGCGACGCAGCGCGCCCTACACAGCCCACCACAGGGCGGACCCACGGGACTGGTCGCGGACCACGCTTGATGTGAGGAAGACTCCAGACGAGTTCATGGAAGTTGAAGCTGGAACATGGCGAAGATTTAGAAGAAGCCTGCACTGGTGCGCGCCCCACACAGCCGCCCATGGCTAGTCGCGGACCACGCTGGAGTGGAGCAGGTTCTAACAGAGTCTTAGGCATGGATGGAGCAGCCACAAGGGAATCCGAGGGCTGGAACGAGCCTCAGGGAACAGGACCATGATGGCTACAGGGAAGGATGACCCTCCGGAGGCTTGAGCTGCGGACGAGAAGGTGGCCTTGTGCCAGGACATGGCACGCCAGAAAAGGTGACGAGGACGAACCAGGGGTTCAGGACATCAAGACAGGATCATCACGGAACATCAGGACTGGATCACGGGACATCAGAAACATGAAGACTGGATCACAGACATCAGGACAGGATCATGGAACATCAGGACAAGTAACGAAGATTCAGGAATCAAAACAGGACATGGCGCTCCAATGAAGATGAAGATCTGACAGAGCGCTGGAAGACGGGACTTCCAGGGACATGAAACTCCGATGCAAGGCAAAGCGGAGTGGAAGTAAAGCCGTTTTATAGGACTGAAACAGAAGACGCCCAGAATGACATCATCAGGTGGGGCCCGGGGCATATCCGGCCGTGGGCCCTTTAAATGTTGTAAGGAAGCGCGACCCCGCGCCTAGAGAGGCAGGCAGAAGCAGGGACAGCCCGATGGCGGCATCCACGCCGCGAGGGACAGGCATGGACGGCACTAGGCCGCAGAGTAAGGCTTTAGCGATGGCGGCTCCCTGCAGCTGAAGACAGCTGACTCGCGGCTCCCTGCCCTGAGGGACAGCGAAGCTAGGAGCAGCCTCCTGGCTGCTTAGGTGGTTGGCAGCACGGCGGTCCAGGCTGTGACTGCCGTGGGACGGCTCCAGTGTCAGCGGCCTCCTGGCTGCATCGGGAATGCGGCTGCCAGCAGAACGGAGGTGAGAGGCTGCTTGCGGCTCAGCCTGCAAGCAGAATCACAACACCTGTTATGGAACCATAGCTTTTGGGGTTGTAGGACTTATTCCTGCACTTATTCCTTAGGACTGGAGAAACCGCTTTTGCAGAGAGAACTGGTCACCCACCCTTACTTTGTGTGTGTGTTCACCTGTGATCCACTTTTTAAAAGGATCCTCTCCCTAATTGGGATGACCCCCGATTCAAGGGTTACGGTAGTTACAAAATAGCTATAGAAATGACAATTGTGTATTGCATAGAAATTAACATGCAAAATGTTCTGTGGCTTCGATAATAGGCATGTTCTTTACTTCATATTGATTGCAGCTGTTGTTGGGGGTTTGCAAAGTTTCAGACACAGAATAGAGGGACATTCCTAATACAGGGGACTTTTTGTTGAGTTTTCTTGAAGAGAACACTCTCTTATCTATGAAACCGCCCCAGTGTTGTCAGAGAATTAGATACCCTCCCCCCCATCACAGTTCATTCTGCTTCCTGTATGTACAAGGCTGCAGTAGGCATGGTTGTGTTTCCAGCTTTAGCTGAGGTCCCACTGTTGGCCAGCAGGACCATTAACGCCTCTTCCATTAGCAGCATCCACTGGGACCAAGAGCACAGAAGACTCCCCAGGAGCCCATCCTTCCCACAGACACTAGCCATGGACGCCGGTAATTATGCGCTACGTTTGGGCTTGTCGCTCCTTTCTTTGCATTTTGGCAACTTTAGACCCTCAGTTATGTCGTTTTGGTTACAGAAGGCCCCGTCCTGAGGTCTGGCTACAAGCAGCGTCTGTTTTCTGCTCCAGGGCCCTTGTCACAGGCAGGCAAATGTTAACAAAGATGTGATTTAAATATCAGCTCAGCTGCCAAATACTTTGCCAGCATTTCGCCTTCCAAAGCTGCTGAGTGTGCGTAACTTGAACTCTCTCCTTTGTAATCACAAACCTGCAAACTCACACAAATATAGACACTTGTACATATCGATACAATAATATATGCATGTGCAAAACCACATATACATACAGATGCATATGTATACACATGTCTGCACACCCTCCTTATGGTGACAGTCCCTTAATTTATTCAGCTTACAGGATACTATGTGTCCTTCATTGGCTCTGATGGATCACATGGATGGTGGAAACAAACAGATTATGCAGCCTCATTATGAGCTGCCCAGGACCCTCTGCAGAAGAGCATTCATCACAGATGGCCTTATGTTTATGCTGGCTATGTATGGAAACGTCCTCCATAGGGACAGAGAAGTAGTAATCAACTTCTGTTCAATGACTGGGACCTTTAGGCACTTGGATATTTAACACCAAGAAGCATTAGAAGCCCTATCCTCATAGCCTTTGAGCTGGCAGTGTAACCTTGTGCTTATACAACATTATGAATACGGAGTAAGCTTCAGATTCCATCGCTGTGAAATGGTGAGATACCACAGAAAGAAATACACAAGAAAAGAAGACACCCGGGCAGAAGGAAGAGAAGAGAAATTCCAGAGCAACCGGAGGAAGTAATCATAATTAGTGAGACACTGGTGACTAAGGAATATAAAATGGGGGGGGAAGGAAATCCCTGGGTGGGTGTAAATGAACCCGCATGGTCCTAAATCCCAGTCCCAACTGAGCTGGAAAGGTGTGAGAGGAAGCTACCAGACCCTCCCCTCCCCCACCAAAATAAAATAAAGCAAAGCAATGGGAAATGTCTGATCAGTAAAATCAATAAGGCCATGACCTGTGTACAAGGAATATCAATAGGTATTACAGAAATAGTAATCACTGTATAAATCATGAAAATGATTTCTCAAAGTTTTACCATCAGGATGCAAGGCTAAAAGAAATAGGGGAAGGCATCTTCTCCCTGGAAACACCATATAGAAGGAAAACTTAAATCGCTGCATGCAGAGGTCTCACTGGTAGACACATACTTCAGAGGTGACAGAACCCTAAAATATTCTTTCAAAGAGCCAAAATATTGGGTAGAAACATACTGCACCAACAGAGGAAGATCTCAGATCAATGCACTCGAGTGATCACAGGAGGAGCACAAAAACTACCAAAATAAGAGAACAGAAATAAGAAACCTTAAAATAAAAAGAGCATAAATATGTCAAATGGCCTGAAAGAGGAAAGTTCTAGAGAAATATATAAGAGAAGCAGAATGGTTACCTAGAACACAGAAGAATATGGAAAATACAACTTCAAAAAGTATAGAATGGCTAGACGTGAAAAGAAGAGAGCTGGAAACCAGGTTAAGAAGAGATCCATCCTGGAAGAGCCCTGGCTCTGATCCAGGGCCCAACTCTGGGCTGACATCTCTCCATCTGTGGTAAGCTGAAAAGGCAATTGATCAGACAGGCAGAATTTATACCACAACAGTTAACAAAAAGGAGACTCAAGTAATAACTCCCAAACTACCAACCAATAACCAACCTACCTACCTACACCCTGCCTGCAGACAGAATACACAATCACATGGACTCCAAAACCCGGCTGTTCAGACAAGCTTTTGATGTAGGGCTGTAATCTATACACTAAGTGCTCCTCGAGTACAGATCTTGCACACACTTATTTCTTTGTATAATACAGAATTTTCTGTGTGTCTGTGTTTTCTTTGTAACTCTTATTTTATGCATGTATCTATGATGTAAACCACCTTGACCTCAGGAAAATGCAATGAATAAATATTTTTAAATAAAATAAATAAAATAAAACATCATGGCAACAGAACAAAACAGCAACAAGAGAAGATTACATGGACCCAAAGACCAGTTAATGCTGAATAACACTTTTGTGGCTAGAAGTGAGAAAAGTCAAATTGTTTGTATAGCATGGACTACTGACTATAAGTAATGTTCTTGGGTCATAAACTGCCTTGAAATGTAAAAAATAAACACATGGCGTGGTGGAGCAAATCAAGTTTACCTTGAAAATGCTGCAAACTACACTCTGCTGGATTAGAAAGATCATCAATATGTCCTTCATAATATCAGGAGCCGCCTACTAATGGCAGTACTTGCAGTAACTTTGAGAAACGGAGGTCAAACCCAATGTTCCCTGTCTTAAAAGTGCGGTTTGTTCCTCCTGTCATGATATGCGCAGAACTTGGAGGCACTCTCCCTCCAAGAGTAAAACCTTGAGAAATGTGCTGCTTCTCTCTCTCTCCCCTTAATCTTTCAGCCTCCATGCTTTCCTTGGCATATATCTATTACTTGTTCTTTTAGTTCGGAATAATTCAGCTATAGTTAGACCGAAAGGAGCTCTAGAAAATCAAATAGCTTCACATAATTTATTGGCATCATCATTGTGGGAATTTATCCCGCCCGACAGGCGCTGCCCAGTGTACAGCAGGGAAACATGGTACCAGCCGCAATAACCCGTCAGTGCAGCTTATGTCACTCCTGTCCCCCTCAGCCATGGATTCTCTCTGTGACCCTAGGCTAATCGTTTTAGTTCCCAGGCACCTCTCTTTACCAGACTCGGGCCTCCCCACCCCAACCAGAGATACCAGCATTTGGATTTCTGAAGCACTAAAAGTAAAAAAAGAATGTAACAGAGCTAAAAAAAAAAAAAAGTGCTATGTAAATCTTAATTATTAGTCTAATTAGTGGGGTATTCACAGAAATGCAGGTTAACCCAAAAAAAAAGGTGATATCTTTTTACTGGACTAGCAAAGCCTTTCTTGATTAGATTTAGGGCCCAGCACTCCCTTCCTCAGGTCAGAACAGAATGAGCAAAAGATAATAAGGGATGGTAAAATGTTGCTAAAAACGCCCACCCCTACTGCCCATTCGCTGATCATTGTCCGACGATTAAAACCGGTTCTTTTCATTAGTGTTTTAGAAATGGCTGTGAGCAAGAGTTTATTTAAAACAGATAATCTGAGTTCTGCTACTCCCATCTGCAGAGCTTACAGCAGAGATCTGCGTTTAACTCAAGCACAGCACAGATCCCCCCCCCCACCCCCACCAAAGGCACTCCCCCCCCCTCTCCCTTCCAAGAAGGAAGTCATTTACATTTCTAATGTAAATATTTGACAGGGGCAGGGGAAGGAAGGAGGGGTGTTTATTCAGAGTAAGAGCCTACAGGGGGTCGGCACAAATGAAGACAAGAGCTGAAGGGAGGTCTGTGGTCGGGAGGGGGGGGGGGGGCTGGAAAAGGCACAGGTTGGGAAAACGGCCAACCTTTCATCCCATGCCATGGGTGGGGGGCTCGCTTAGGAGTACAGAGAAATGTAAACTAAATTATTCTTAACCCGGGACTGATTTCCATGGGAAGGGAAGATGTTCTCAGTACAGGCCTTTTTAAGAAGAGGGATATCTGCACTCGGCCGTTCTTTCGTGCACAAATACCTCCTTAACTGCTCTCAGAAATAGCGTTTTCTTAAAGCATGAGCTTGAGCATTGTATGTGGAATATTCTTATCGAAGCAGTTCTTTGATGTAGTGGCAAATTGCAGTATCCCATAAAATAAATGACAATTACAAATTCTGTAAGCCTAAAGCACTTTTACCAGACATTCTTAGAAGCAGACAGCTTGGCATACTGAACACCCCAGTGCTGGCATCAGTTTTCTCCCCTCTTTGGAAAACAGGTGGGTGGAGCGGAGGGGAGAGCACGTAGAGTAGTGGGAGGGAAGGGGGGGATCAGGCTGCTGACCCAGCCAGGAAGGATTTAATAAACAGGAAGAATTTACAGCTTCCCCTTGTCAGCGCCTTGACAGCTTCCTCTGTCCCAGGGGGAGACATCATTCCTGTAACTGGGAACAAGATAAGTAAAATCACCAACTTCACAGATCTAAACCCTGGCAGCATTGTGCCCGCTCTCTGCCAAATTCCAGGGCTCTAATCCCGCCAGCACCATGCCCACTCTGTGCTAGTCAGACTCCATGACTCCAGCCCCAGTGTGTGATAACCTTCATGGCTTTAACACCATAACAACGTGCCTGCCATGTGCCAGGCTCCACATCTCTAACACTGGCAACACCATGCAAACTTTGTGCAAGCCTCCATAGCTGTAACCCCAAATAATCACACTCATTTTATGCCAGCCTCCATAGTGCTAACCCTGTAGTACTGTGCCCACCCTGCGACAGACTCCACGGCTTTTCCCCTTCAGAAATGTGCCCATCATATGCCAGACTCTGCAGCTCTAACACTAGCAGCACTGTGCTCTCTCTGTGTCAGACTTCACAACTCTAACCCCACAACACTGTGCCTGCCCCGTGCCAAGCTCCATGGCTGTAACGCCAGTAACACTGTACTTACCCTGTACCAGACTCCATAGCACTAACCCCACAGCAAACACCGGCAACATCTTTCTCACCCAGTGCCACATTCCAAGGCACTAACCATGCCCGCTCTGTGCCAGAATCCATGGCTCTAATACCAGCAGCGCCATGCTTTTGTGCCAGACTCCACAGCTTTAACCTCATAAGCAATGTGCCTGCCCTGTGCCAGGCTCCAGGGCTGTAAAACTGGCCACACCGTGCTCATCCTGCACTAGACTCCATGGCACTAACCCCACGGAACCATGCCCACTATCACTGCCTCAACAGCTCTAACTCCGCAGAACATGCTCGTTCTGTACCAAATGCTACAGCTCTGACTCGTGACAGAATATGAACAGTTAAGAACATAAAAACATAAGAAATTGCCACACTGGGTCAGACCGAGGGCCCATCAAGCCCAGCATCCTGTTGCCAATAGTGGCCAAACCAGGATACAAGTACCTGGCAAGTACCTAACACTAAACGGATCCCATGCTACTAATGCCGGTAAAAGCAGTGGCTATTTCCTAATTCAACTTGACTAATAGCAGTTAATGGACTTCTCCTCCAGGAACTTTCCAAACCTTTTTTAAACCCAGATAACCTACCTGCCTTAACCACATCCTCTGGCAAAGAATTCTAGAAATTAATTATGTGTTGAGTGAAAAAGAATTTACTTCAATTTGTTTTAAATGTGCTATTTGCTAACTTAATGGGATGCCCCCTAGAATTATCCTTGTATTATCTGAAAGAGTAAATAACCAATTTACATTAACCCATTTTAATCCTCTCATGATTTCATAGACCTCCATCATATCCCCCCCTCAGCCGTCTCTTTGCCAAACTGAACAGCCTTAACCTCTTTAGCCTTTCCTCATAGGAGTGCAATCCAGGTTATCATTTTGGTAGTCTTTCTCTGTACTTTCTCCAGTGCAACTATATCTTTTTTGAAGTGCGGCTAACACAGAACTCAAGGTGCAGTCTCACCATGGAGCGATACAGAGGCATTGTGACATCCACCATTCCCTTCCTAATAATTCCTTACATTCTGTTTGATTTTTTGACTGCCGCAGCAAACTGAGCGGATGATTTCAATGTATTGTCCACTATGACGCCTAGATCTTTTTCCTGGGTTGTAACTCCTTACATGAAACCTAATATCGTGTAACTACAGCATGGGTTATTTTTCTCTATATGCAAACTCAAACTCAAATCAGAACTCCTCTGACTAAACCAACAAGAGCACCCTCTGCCCTTCCTGTTATGAGCTCCCTTACAACCCAAGGTTTCAGTACAAAGTTTGGGAATTTCAACTTGACAACAACTACGCAATGGAAACTGACTTCTCCAAGATGGTAAGGACCTTCTTTATGCATCTGCCCCAGATTTGCCAATTTTGTAACTATTTCAATAAACACGACCTTGACACAATGATTCATGCATTAATAAATAGTTGCATTGACTACTGTACTTATTTATTCCACAATACATCCCCTAATGCTATTTTTTTTTTTTGGGGGGGGGGGTTCTCCAAGAGATGTATAGCAGTGCTGCTTTTTAGTTGTTTTGGCATGTTTATGGTTTGTGTTGCGTAAGGCTGTGTTATGCTTTACTGTGTGGGGGGCACGCTTTGAAAATTGATGTGTATTTCAAGACAGTGGAGTTGCCATACCAAGTAAAAATTATAGTCAAGAATAAGGCCTACATGTCTGTGGTTTGATTACTGTGTATGTTGACCATAATCCACTGAGACTGTTGGATCAGTGGAATAGAAATTGTGGCAATAAATTAAATTTCAACTGCCAATCGGAAGCCCAATCTTCCAGTCTCACAAGATGCTCTTGTGATTCATCACAATCTGCTTGAGATTTAACTACTCTGCATAATTTTGTGTCCTCTGCAAATTTGATCACCTCACTCTTCGTACCCCTCTCCAGATCATTTATAGATATATTAAAAAGCACTGGTCCAAGTACAGATCCCCGAGGCACTCCACTGTTTTACATTTTTCCACTGAGAAAACTGACTATTTATTCCTACTCTCTTCCTGTCTTTTAACCAGTTTGCAATCCACAAAAGGTCATAGCCTCCTATCCCATGACTTTTTAGTTTTCTTAGAAGCCTCTCATGAGGGACTTTGTCAAACACCTTTTGATAATCCACCGGTTCACCTCTGTCCACATGTTTATTCACCCTTTCATAAAAATGTAGGAGATTTGTGAGGCAAGACTTCCCTTGGGTAAATCCCTGCTGGCTGTGTCCCATCAAACCATATCTATCTAAAATGTTTTGTGATTGTATTCATTAGAACAGTTTCCATGATATTTCCTTGCACTGAAGTCATTCTCACTGGTCTGTAGTTTCCCGGATCACCCCTGGAGTTTTGTTTTTTTTTAATTATCAGGATTACATTGGCCCCCCCCCTCCAGTCTTCAGGTACAATGGATGATTTTAATGATAAGTTACAAATTACTAGTAATAGATCTGAAATTTCATTTTTTATTTCTTTCAGAACTCTGGGGTGTATAGCATGGGGTCTGGATGGTTTGTTACTCTTCAGTTTGTCAATCTGGCCTACTTTATCTTTCAGGTTCACCATAATTTGGTTCATCTGAATTGAAAACCATCTGTGGATAACGTGATGTTGTTAGTCTCAATTATTTCTTATGTGCATCTTTCCTCATTACTCTCTCACCATTTCTCTGGCTTTTGTAGCTTTTTTTTTCCTCCCCTCCAATCTCCTGCCTGTTCCTTTCCACAGCTTGCTCAGATTCTCTTCCCTGAAATAAACGGCAGCCTCCAGCTGCACAGAGCTGGGCAAATAAAAGAAGAAGAAGAAATGGGAGAAAATATGATTTTCACAGACAGCAGCTGTGCTTTCATTTTTTTTTTGTCACTCCTGTTGGAATTTGCACACTTTCTGTGAGAAGGATTCTCTGTATTCTGGCACAGCTTCCACCTTAGGTGCCAAGGTCCTATGATAATGTATCGCGGGGGCGGTACAACATCATTAGACCTGCTTTGATTCTGTAGCATTTCCAGAGGAGCTTCTGCAGTCTCCAGATCCCAACTCCTAATGCAGGATGTGAAGGCCGACACCATGAGGAGGACATACAGCAGCTTCACAGTCATCCCATTAGGGAAAGTCACAGTCAAAAGCCAGACAAGAAGAGAGCACCTTTAAAACCATTTTAAACGTACGACTAGCCATCGTCTTCTGCAGCACTGCCGGTTTATTCAGTGTTATACAATGCAAAGATAAATAGATTAATACTGGCATACAATAGTGACACAAATCAAATAGGAACCAGTACATGATGATCGAAAAAGACCATCTGACCCATCCTGTCCACACTGCCAAGGATATATCCCAGCTGCCATCCATACAGTGTGACTGCCTGTAAGATATCCAGGAATGTTTTGTGGTCTTTCTCCATGGCACTCCACCCTTTTAGGTATGTGAGCATACAAGTGAAGATCCCCTATTCAGATGTCGCTAAGTCCTGCTTCACTTTTTTTGCAACTAAGTGTAAATGGTAGGGGAATTAGCAATAAGATAATGTAATAATGCTAAAAAAAAAAATAATTAGGAGGCCAGGAAGTCACTTAGACTAGATGTTCTGTGCTTATCTCATTCCTTCTTGAAGCCTGGGTAAGGGTGTTTTCTTCTCCAAAGAGCTTCCGTAATGTGATCATAAACTGAGCATTCGCTCAGGGGAAGGGTTTATGGAATTGTGACTCTCAGTCATCAGGGCCAGGTCAACAGGCAGGGGGACAAAGAGAGGGGGAAGTTGCATGGCATGGTGGATAAGAGGGGGGAAGGGGGAGGGTCAGGGAGGATACTGGTGCTCGGCAGGGGGGGGGGAAGTAGGAGAATGGGTGGGGGTGGGAGCTGTCAGTGAAGGAGTATATTTACGGTAATATGATAGGATAAAAGTAGCTTTGTAAATATCAATTACATGAACAACTGCCTGGCGAGGAGATTCCAGTAATCTCACAAGCTTGCATCTTCTTTACAAAGGAATCATCTTTAACCAAGAGCTAGCTTTATTTTCCCTAAAATAATGTAAAGGAAAAACGACTACCATTCTCTGCCTGTAAAACGCACGCCAAATCACCCTCTCCCTCCCTTCAGCCTCCATGCACTCACACTGCCAATTAACAAAGTGGTCTGTGTGTGTGTGTGTGTGGTGGGGGGGCTGGGAACAGCTGGTCTCCATAGAGGCTCCTCCATGCACCTTCCAGCACTGGGTTAAATTCCTCCGATTCCACAATTCTACACATAAAGAGGTTGAAATCATCAGGATTCCAGATCAAGACGCCCTGATCCTCCAGCAAAGACTAAACCAAGGCTGCGATCCCATCAGCAGCCAGACTGCCTTTGATCCCACTGGCTGTTGTCTGTCTTCCCTATCAGCACAGCCAGAGGCTGTATCAAAACACCAGCCACTGCCAACAAGGAGCCTGCGGCAAGCTCTGCGGCATGGCGGGGTCCCCACGCGCAGCCAGCCCTGCCTGCAGCCTCCACAAGCCAAGCCAAGTCAGTCATGCCTCTCAATACACCTTTGTCTGCAGAGAAAGAGATGGAAATGGAGACAGACAGCAGAAAAGAAAGAGAGAGCCGGATCAGGAGAAAGTGTACCAGTTATGGAGAGGGCTAGATAAGGAGAAAATTAAAAAGAGAAAAGAATGAGAGAAAGCAAGAATGCCTCAGTCAGAAAATTATATACAATATATTATATATATATATATATAAAAAAATTTTTTTAGATCTATTTTCAACTTGTTTTTTACTGTTTTTATATTTCCACCACTCCCTTTGCAGTTCTCCGTTACTCTGGTGGCACCGATCTGTTTTTGTCCATCCAATCTATTCATTATAAACAGGTTTAATGCCATGTTTTAACAAAAAAAAGACTAAATGTATATACATTTTTGGACAAAGAGCAAATTAAAGGAGATTTTTTAGATGTGATGATCTGGGAATTTTGAGTGGTTTGGAAGCTGCTGCAGTACTATGTAGCCTCCTGCCTATTTTTACTGTTGGTTTGCAATTCACCTCTCCCTCTCTTGGCTCTCCAGATGGTCTGGTTTGTTCTGGGCAAAGTCAGGTGGTACTGGAGAGTCCCAGAGAAAGACAAAGAATTGGGGCCAAAAGAGAGAGAGTCTAGGATCTAAAGTGGCAGGTCCACTGCCAGATCTATTCAGTCTAGTGACGGGAGTGATTCCGGAGGACTGGAGAAAGGTGGCTGTGCTCACTCTTCATAGACGTGGTACTAAAGAAGAGGCTGGATACTACAGACCAGTTGGTCTGACCACAGTGGTGGGAAAATCAATGGAGACTCTACAGAAGGAAAGGATACGGAGGTACCTTGAATCCAGTAGGTTGCACGATCCGAGGAAGCATGGTTTTACCAGAGGAAGATCATGTCAAACAAATTTGAGCAATTTCCTTGATTGGGTGGTCAAAGATTTAGAGCAGAGCTGTGCACTGGATGTGGTATATACTTAGATTTCAGCAAAATTGTGCCACATAGAATCTCAAATAAAATGTGCAGCCTAGAAGTGGGTCCCAAGGCTGTTGACTGGGTTAGAACCTGGTTGAGTGATAGGCAAATGGAGCTCTCTCTGAGGAAAGAAGAATAATTAGTGGAGGGCCTCTGGAATCTCTTCTGGGCCTAGTTTTGTTCTTTATAATCATGGGTGATATTCTGGAGCAGTTAGTAGGGAAAGTTTGTCTTTTTATAAGATGACAAAATCTACAGCAGAGTGGGCACCCCTAAGAGAGTGGACAGAAGAAGGGATAATAGAGAGCTCAAATAGATGGCGAGTGTTTGGCAGCTAAATATAAAAGCATGCAGGCTTAATGCACCTGGGATCAGTAATCCATGGGAATGGAGTGCAATGGGCAGTGAGTTACTGATGTGCATCAAACAGGAAACAGAGCTTGAGGTGTTCATATTTGAAGATCTCAAGGTAGTGAAAAAAGTGCGACAAGACAAGAGGCCAAAACAATGCTAGGAAAGAAGAGAAATTACCAGTGGAAAAAGGAAATGACAGTTCCTCCTTACAGGTCATTGGTGAGACCTACATGAGGTACTGTGTTCCATTCTTGAGGCCTTCCATACCTCTGAAAGGATATGGACGGATTGGAGGCCTCCAGAGAAAGACTTATGAGATTATACTTAAGGAGAGAAGGGGTGTATGAGAGAGAAATTAAAATACCTCACAAGTGTAAATAAAGTCTAGAACAAGAGATCAAGATAGGAGGCTCAGAGCTTGGGAATAAGATCAGAAAATATTTCTACATGGACAGGATGGTGGATGAATGGAACAGTCTCCCTATGGAGGTGGTAGAGACAAAAAAAACAGTAACAAAATTCAAGGAAGTAGGGAACAAACATAGAGGTTCCTTAGTTATGTAGGAGTGAAGAGGAGGACAGAGAACAAATGGGGCCTATGGTAACACAGCTGGAAGTAAACTGAGAAACCTAGATGGGCTTTGCAGTCCTTATCTGCTATCGGATCCCATGCTTCTGTGATCTTTCTTGGAAGAGAGTGAAGCCTTTGCTCTGCCATTTACAGTTTCTATACCTGTAACGTAGAAATAAAAGGTTAACAAACAAGTTGTAGGCAATACCTCTTTTATTGGAATAACTTAATACATCTTGAAAGGTAGTCAAGAGCTCTCCTCATTTCATTGCATTGTAGTTCTCCAAAGCAAGCCAGGAATGCATTAAGTTAGTCCAATAAAACAGTACCACCTACAGTTTGTTTGTTGACCCTTCTTTCTAAGTATCCAAGTGGGGTACCACGGCAAAATCACACTGGTTTCAGTTATGAAATCCAGACTGTTCTGCACTGCCCTGTTTTCTTCTATAATAAAGTCAGACACTGTTCGAATCACTCCCTACTGTCTGTCCTGCATTAACTGAGATTGGGAAAACCAGTGGTTTTACTACATTATTATACCCTCTGCAAAAGCCGTAAGAGCCTCTCTATACTTGTGGTCCAGTTCTGCATCTCTCAGATCGATTTAAAAATGGACTCACAGTACGTCTCCTGTTACTGGAGGTTGACCGTTATAAACTGGTTATAATTAGTAGGACATACTGCCTCAGGCAGGGCAGTCACAAGACCGCGGTATACAGCCTAAAGATCAGATGGAGCTGCTTCAGCTTTCAGTCCAGCCAGAGGAAGCCTTTTTTTTTTTTTTACATAAAAATGTGTCTTCCTCTGTCTTAGTTGAAATGGCAATTTTCTGGCTGAAAATGGAAATCTCATGATATCTGCCCAGAAATGTGTCAGTCCTTCCTTCTAAATGCTTCCCCAGGTCTATGTGCCGGAGGGCAGAGGGAAGGAAGGGCGGGTGTGGGATCCTCCATCCCTCTAAGGGTGGAATCACCATATCCTGTACTTCTAGGCGACATCTTTTTGGCAAAAGGAGGGGGGTAAACGTTTACTCTGCTATAAAGAGCTGATCAAACTACCCAGGTCTGCACAGTGTGGGCTGCACAGGTCACATCTAGGGAGGATGTGCTTTCAAATCGCTTCCTGCATGCCACCCTGATTTACTGTGCGCTGACAACTGAATCTAAGGCTGGGATGTTTTCTTCCCGTTCCGGAGGACAGAATTATCATTGTGTACTCACATCATCCTCAGGGAAGAATGAACAAAGACCTCCTTTGCTTTCTAATCTCTTCCCACTGTACAAAACTGGTAAGTGTTAAAACAAAAAAGAAAAGGGGGCATTAAGCCATAAAAAAAAAAAACAAAAACCCCACTCACTACATAGCCAAAGATGTACAGACAATAAATTTAATTTAAAAAGAGCGTCTGGCTAGTAGGTGTTTACTATCTCAGGAAAACACAAAATATTCTTAAATGTATGTGCAGGGGTTGGAGGGGGATACAGACCCCTGGGGGCTCAGCTGACAAACAGCCTGTCATGTCCAAGAGTAGCAATCCTGCAACCCCATCCCAAAAAAAAAATGATTTCTTTAAACTATTTATGTCCTGCTCAATCCACAGCTTTAGACGGGTGATGTTTAGTTTTCACACAATATGTTGTGCAGATAAACAAAAAACAAAAAGTGCATTTAACAAAAAGTGTACAAACACAAAATGAGGTCAGGAGTTTTCACCGGACCTTATAATCAGAGGTAGGCCCATCAGTTCCTATTAAATCCAAACCCATAAGCTATAGGGGAGGGGGCTGGAGGTGGAAGCCTGCATGAGTCCAGTCAAACTGAGACATCGACGTGCAAGCCTTTAGCAGCATTATTTGATGAAATCCAGGTCATTCGTGGCTTTGCTGGAGCTTCCATTCCCCCCACCCCATCCAGATTTTATGACCCCCTCCCCCCCAATTCGGGCGCATATATTTAGAGTTGCACTGCCTACGAACATTTTGCATCTGCAAATATCTGTGAAAATCTGAGTAAATCCAAATTTAAAAACACAGTCAATGTCTGGCACAGTTCAGTTCCCATCCCCAGCTCCAATTCTCGGGGCTGGCAGGAACCAGGGATGTTCCACGCTCCCAGGAGGGAGTTCCCAGTCTTCCTGCAAGAGCAACGCCTGCCGAATGGCTCAAGAGAACACTTCTCCCCGATTCCAGAGGGAACCGTGGGGTCCGTGCCTCCTCGTCACAGGCCTGCGATGGGAGCAGGAAGGAGGGCGCTTAAATCACCGCGGATAAGCATATTCCAAACACTCTACCCCACTGCACCCGCAAGGCCTAGGAAAGATGCACTTCAAGTCAACGGTTCCAGGTTTCTTTTGGTCAAAGGCAAAAAAAAAAAAAAGGAGATTTGAACCTGCTGCAGACAGATCATCCTGAAGCTATTCACAAAGCCCCCCCACCCTCCCCCTCCATAGGTTCCCTCTCATCGAGTATTGGGAAGCGGGTGGACACACTCACTTCCAGAGGCAAAATGGTGAAAGAGTTTCCTGGTTAGGAAATGCGCAGCGCAGGCGCTGGCTTCCAGCTTTGTAACGCCTCGGGCTGGATGAGGATGGAAGGTTCCAATTGGCTGCTGCTGTGCACGACTGGCGAAGGAGGCAGAGCTCTGGAAAGCTGGTGACAGATGCATGAAGTCAGGCCAATCCAAAATAAATAAATAAATAAATAAAAGTCTCACCTACAAACCAGTGCTTGCTCACTTTTATTTATACAAATCCAAGTGGACGAAGATGGCAACCACACCACTTCTCTCCAAGCCTCTCTCACCCTCCCCCTCTGCTCCTTTGTGTTTCCTTCTCTTCCCTCCTCCCCCCCTAGACACATTTCTCCATTGTTTTGCTCCTTGGCAAGTGACACAGGTCCCCCGAGGCGGCAGCGGGGGAAGCCAAGGGTAGCTCTTGTTCCTGCACAGACCATTACATCAGAAACTGGAGAGGAGGCTACAGGCGGGCAAGAAAGGGGGGGGGGGGGGTGGTTCCCTCCGGTGCTGCTGAACCCACGTCAGCTCCTCAAGAGCTCACTGCCCTCCCCCGGCCCAGTCCCTTCTCCATTCCTGCCATGCCCCCCCATCCCCTCAGCTAAGTGATGCAATAGTGAGTCTTTGAAAACGAGACAAGGCAGCTGAGTGGTTACCTCATTGAAGCAGGGAGCTGGCACTAAGTCAGTTTTCAGAGTTTGTTGAAACTTCTGAAACTTGCTTTATCAACTGTTTCATTTTTCTTTTTTTTTTTTTTCCCTTTCCTGCCTCCCGCAGCCTGCAGCTGGCTGGTGTTAGTGCATTAACTCTCCGCCTGCAGCCAGCCCTGGAATGGGAAGCCACAACTCAGCGGCTTTCAAACAGGCTGATGGAGCCCTTCCTTTAGCTCACAGAGAGGTCTGGGATCGTAAGCGCAGGCCACAACTGTCAGAAGCCACACTGGCCTGCCCAGGTGCAGCTCTGTATAAAGAGCGGCCCTTTAATTATCTGGTACACCAGAGGGATAGCAACGGGCACGTTCCCAGCTCCACCAGAATTATTACTGTTTACAACAGGCCGCCACTATATAAATAGAGAGAAAAGGGGGCCACAGCATATAAGAAGTTCACAAAGTCATAGCAGGAGCTCGGAAAGGAGCCTACATGCCGAGCGAACCCACGCTGACCTCATCGGGTTTGTGGCAGGGCACCTCAGAGCTGCGGCGGTGAGAGAGCTGGGGGTGGAGGGGATCTAACGGCAGACTTCCCAGAAACTGGACGTGGAGCAGGATTTGAAGATCGGGAGAGAAGGCGTGTGGGCAAAGAGAGGCAGAAAAAGCACAGCAGCAGCAGCGCAGGACCATCTACGGAGGGTGAGAGACGGGGGGGAATTCCTCTCTTCTCCACCCCATCAATCTGCCCAGGAACCAGGGCACAGCAAAGGAGCCAGGCTGCCAGGACTCCGAGCTGAACCAAGGGGTCTCGACACTGCCCTGCAGGGCCGCCCTTGGCTGAGAAGACTGAGGATTTCAGCTTGTCTTTGCAGAAATAAAGGTTAACAAATAAAAACAAACAAATAAGTATAAGGTAATACCTCTTTTTATTTGGCTAAATACATTTCTTGACTAGCTTTCCAGAATTAATATTCTCTTCTTCAGGTGAGAATTTAAATGAGCTTTTGTCTTTGTCTCAGCCACACATTGCTCTGCCAATGGACTCAAAGCTTTCCCATCTCAAACACAGCTCTGGGGGGGGGGGGGGGGGCAGAGCCAGGCCTGGATTTATATCCAGGCCCACAAGACCCGTGCCTGGGGCATGAAAATATGGGAAGGCAGTACATGTCCTGCCTCTCCTCCCCCTGCCCACCGCTCCACAATCCTGCCCCACCTGCTGCGGTTGCCACTGACCCTCCCCTCCCCCTCCCACCCACCTCAGCTCCTGGCCCAATGGCGATCCTCACAAGGAGGTAAGCACAGGGGGCACTAAGCCTGCATCCACGGCTCCCGCCCCCTCTGGGGTTCTGTGAGGGTGTGGGGCATGTGAGCACAGGCCTAGTCCCCATGCTCACTGCCCTGTGAGGATCACCGCTGGGGCGGCCGGGAGCTGAGGTCTGGGGAACGGGAGGTGGCACCACTGCACCGTTCTCAGAGGTTTGCTGCTGGGGCAGGCATGGCCCCAGTCCTGAATCAGTGCACAGGGGTGGCGGTGCAGCAGTAGGGGAGCTTTAAACATGGCACCATCCTTTTCTATTCAAGGTCCGCTCGGCACCGTAATGTTATAGGCGGATAAGAAATATTTCAATAAATAAGCCAGCTACAGGCATCCTGTGCGGACCCGTCCCGCTGCTCCGTTCCCCGTGGCTGGCGTGTGCTTAGCCAGAGTGAGGCAGGGCTCGAGAGCAGAGGCACCATGGGGCCAGCAGAAAGGCAGCAGGCAGGGCCGCCCTTGGGACGGTGCGAGCTGGAGGATGCATGGTTGGCTGTTTGCACTGCCGAGCTCCAGGCAAGGGCTGGCTTCATGCCTCTGAAGTCACTGAGGTGGGCATGGCCTCCCTAGCACCTATGACACTGGCCGGGAAGGGCTAGTCTGGCTCACGGTCATCACTGGTCCACGCAGAGATCCCACCAGTGAATGTATTTTCTTAAGCAAAGAATTGGGGAGCACGGCCCCTCAAGTTCCAGCACCTCTGAAAGGAAGGAGCGGGGAACCGAGGAAATAAGGATGCCAAAGAGTACAGTGGCCAAGAACTGAGAGTTTAAAGCAAAGGTGCATAACCCTGGTTCCTGAGAACCACAAGCAGAGCAAAAAAAAAATCAATCAGCAATGGCTCCAGAACATTTTCTATGGGGGGGGGGGGGGGGCATAAGAGGGGCACAGTGAATTTCATAGTGGGAAAGCACCAAGTGCCTTTCCATCCAACCAATCAAAGTGGTCCAGCCAGACTGGGGGAGGGGTAAACTTGTCTGGGGAAGCTTTCACCCCACCGCCCCCCAACCACCCCTGCAAGCAAGCAATGTACGTATAGAGATATAAATATTTTGGTTTTTTAGGTAATCAGAGGCAGACCTGCTCACTATGGCAACCAATGATTCATAACCAAGCATACATGAACTGCATACACAAGAAGGGGGATCAATGGCCAACCTCTTCCAAGAATAAACTCCACGATCTCTCCTCCTGCACCAGCAGAGGTTTCTCCACAGTACATGGCTAAATCTGATAGACCGAAGACCCAAATGTGTCTGTTTCATGGCTCAGTGAACCTCTTCTAAATATATAACAACGATAACACATTAGCTGGAAAATTATGCAAAGCAGCTTTAGTAACCTGCATAATGCTTAAAAGTCGTGAAGTTGGAATAAAGAAAGCACTTTCCAATTCACAGAAACCGCCATGTGTGTTCTTTTCACTACTCAGACATCAGGAACTATCCTCATTCCTCAAACCCAACATCACCTTCTCTCCTACAGCTCCCTGTCTCACACTGGGAGAAAGCTGTCCCCATCTTTCAAACCCTCACAACTCTCTCTCAGACTGATAGGGAGCGGTCTATTCTTGTAGCTTCAACAGACCCCTTTGTCCCACAATATGAGGGGCTATCTCTAATCCAGACAGCTCCCTCTCTCCCACAATATGAGGGGCTGTCTCTAATCCAGACAGCTCCCTCTCTCCCACAATGTGAGGGGCTGTCTCTAATCCCCACAGCTCCCTTTGTGCCACAATATGAGGGGCTGTCTCTAATTCCCACAGCTCCCTCTCTCCAACAATGAGAGGGGCTGTCTCTAATCCCGACAGCTCCCACTCTCCCACAATGGCAGGGGCTGTCTCTAATCCCCACAGCTCCCTCTCTCCCACAATGGCAGGGGCTGTCTCTAATCCCCACAGCTCCCTCTGTGCCACAATATGAGGGGCTGTGTCTAATCCCACAGCTCCCTCTCTCCCACAATATGAGGGGCTGTGTCTAATCCCACAGCTCCCTCTCTCCCACAATATGAGGGGCTGTCTCTAATCCCACAGCTCCCTCTCTCCCACAATGGCAGGGGCTGTCCCTAATCCCCACAGCTCCCTCTCTCCCACAATGGCAGGGGCTGTCTCTAATCCCCACAGCTCCCTCTGTGCCACAATATGAGGGGCTGTCTCTAATCTCCACAGCTCCTTATGTTCCATCTTGGGAGGGGCTGTCTCTAATCCCCACAGCACCCTCTCTCCCTCAATGTGAGGGGCTGTCTCTAATCTCCACAGCTCCTTATGTTCCATCTTGGGAGGGTGGCTGTCTCCAACCCCAAGACATCCTTCTGCCAGACACCAGGAAAAGCCGGGTTTTCTTTTTCTGCCATCATTACTATGTTATCCATCCATCCACAAGAAACACAGAATTACAAATAGTGACTTTTTACACATCTTCCAAAGCTCTAATAACTTAACATAAAATATTCCAGGCTGGGTCACACCAAGATCCCTCGAGCCCAGCATCCTGTCTCCAACAGCGGCCAGTCCAGGTCACAAGTACCTGGCAGATCCCAAAAAGCAGATCCAATTCCTGTTATTCATTTCCAGAGATAGCAATGGCTTTCCATAGTCTACCTGACCAATAATATTTTATGGACTTTTTCTCCAGGAACGTCCAAACCTCTTCTAAACCCCGCTATGCCAGTCACCTTGATCACCTCCTCTAGCAACAGAGTCCATAGCCTGACTATGCGCCGAGTGAAAGAGTCCTCCATTTTATTTATTTATTTATTTAACACATTTATAGGTATATTATCCACTTTCTATGATTTGTTTTAAGTCTGCTGGTTGATAGTTTTACGAAGAATCGCCTTATTTTAGTATTATTTGAAAGGGCAAATAAATGTCCTTTATTTATCCCTTCCTCCCCACTTCTATCCTGTCTCCTCTCAGCCGTCTCTTTTCCTGGCTGAAGAGCCCTGGCCTGCGTAGCCTTTCATCATCATTCCCTTTATCATTTTTGTCACCCACCTCTGCACTTTTTCTTGCTCTCTCTCGGGCTGATACAGTAAAAAATCGCGGGAGAGCGGGCAAGCGCCCGCTCTCCCGGCGCACACACAGACACTCTCCTGTGCGCACGATACAGTAATTTAATTTATTTAAATTAGGGCCGGCGCTAGGGACACTAGCGCCTCTTTTTGGTCAGGAGCGGCAGCTGTCAGCGAGTTTGACAGCTGACGCTCAATTTTGCCGGCGTCGGTTCTCGAGCCCGCTGACAGCCACGGGTTCGGAAACCGGATGCCGGCAATATTGAGCGTCCGGTTTTCAACCTGCCCATTTTAATTTTTTTTTTACTTTTTTTACTCTTCGGGACCTCAGACTTAATATCGCCATGATATTAAGTCTGAGGGAGCACAGAAAAGCAGTTATTACTGCTTTTCTGTGCACTTCCCCAGCTCTGGCAGAAATTAACGCCTACCTTTGGGTAGGCGCTAATTTCTTAAAGTAAAATGTGCGACTTGGCTGCACATTTTACTTACTGTATCGTGCGGGAATACCTAATAGGGCCATCAACATGCATTTGCATGTTGCGGACGCTATTAGGTTCGGGGGGGGGGGGGGGGGGGGGTTGGACGCGCATTTTCCCTTACTGAATAAGGGGTAAAGCTAGCGTGTCGAAAATGCGCATCCAATCGCGGGTTAATAGTGCACTCTGTACTGTATCGGCCTGTCTATGTCTTTTTTGAGATGAGGCATCCAGAACTGCACACAGTACTCAAAAGTATGGCCGCACCATGGCTCAATACAGAGGCAATATGATCTTCTCTGTTTTATTCTCCGCTCCTTTTCAGATCATTGCTAACATTTGATTTGCTTTCCTGTCACCGCACACTGAGCTGAGGATTTCAACGCATTGCCCACAAGGCCTCCGAAGTCCTTTTCCTAGCAGGGGACTCCTAATGCAGAACCCAGGGATTATTTTTCCCTATGTGCATTACTTTGCACTTTTCCACATTAAAATTCATCTGCCGTTCGGCTGCCCAGTCTCCTAGACTCACACGGCCCTTCTGCAGTTCCTCACAAGCTGCTGCTTTTTAAATAACCTCAGGCGTCGTTCCCTTTTCCAGATCATTTATGAATATGTTAAACAGCACAGATCCCAGTACCAATCCCTAAGGTACTCCACTAATGGGCCCTCTCCATTTGGAAAACTGATAAGAACATAAGAACATAAGAAATTGCCATGCTGGGTCAGGCCAAGGGTCCATCAAGCCCAGCATCCTGTTTCCAACAGAGGCTAAACCAGACCACAAGAACCTGGTAAGTACCCAAACACTAAGAAGATCCCATGCTACTGATGCAATTAATAGCAGTGCCTATTCCCTAAGTAAACTTGATTAATAGCAGTTAATGGACTTCTCCTCCAAGAACTTATCCAAACCTTTTTTGAACCCAGCTACACTAACTGCACTAACCACATTCTCTGGCAACAAATTCCAGAGCTTTATTGTGTGTTGAGTGAAAAAGAATTTTCTCCAATTAGTCTTAAATGTGCTACTTGCTAACTTCATGGAATGCCCCTGAGTCCTTCTATTATTCGAAAGTGTAAATAACCGAGTCACATCTACTCGTTCATGACCTCTATCATATCCCCCCTCAGCCGTCTCTTCTCCAAACTGAACAGCCCTAACCTCTTCAGCCTTTCCTCATAGGGGAGCTGTTCCATCTCCTTTATCATTTTGGTTGCCCTTCTCTGTACCTTCTCCATCGCAACTATATCTTTTTTGAGATGCAGCGACCAGAATTGTACACAGTATTCAAGGTGTGGCCTCACCATGGAGCGATACAAAGGCATTATGACATTTTCCGTTTTATTAACCATTCCCTTCCTAATAATTCCTAACATTCTGTTTGCTTTTTTGACTGCTGCAGCACACTGAGCCGACGATTTTAAAGTATTATCCACTATGATGCCTGGATCTTTTTCCTGGGTGGTAGCTCCTAATATGGAACCTAACCGTGTAACTACAGCAAGGGTTATTTTTCCCTATATGCACCACCTTGCACTTGTCCACATTAAATTTATCTGCCATTTGGATGCCCAATCTTCTAGTCTTGCAAGGTCCTCCTTTAATGTATCTTTTAGTCCTACCCTCTGTTACCCGGATTTTAACTGGTTAACCCGACCTCAAGAGGATACTGTCTCCTATCCCATACAGGGACCTTGGGCAGCTCAGCACAACATACTGAATTCCTCTGAAGTGACAAGAAAGCTGCTTTTCCTTACCTTCTTCACAGTATGTCCCTGAGAATCCAGGACAGCACTTCCACTCCAGTGTCGTCACTGTTTTATACGCCACTTTGTAGGTTGGTCGCACTATTGTTCGGTAACTGTAAGAGAAAAAGCCCGTAAAATTGAGTTTCCCAGGTTAGTCCTTCATAATGGGAACTTGTACTGGTACCCGTGTTTGGTGCCACCTGTGGAGCAGAAACAGAAAGGACTTCGGGTCCAATGCGGCTTATTTCTGAATAGCAGGAGAGTGATCTTAGCCCAGAATTAAGTGGGTGTTGCCATAACATTCTCCCTTTATTCAGGACACACAACAGTGTAGAGAAAACCTAGGGCTGAATGAACATTGAGATTGTGTTTTCCTGGGATGTGCTACAAAGACACCCAAAATTCAAATAAAATGGTAGATTAAAATGCCCCTACCATCCCAGAAGTTGATTGTCTCTGGATATGGGTTAAAGTAGTGTTTGTAGGGTAAGACAGCTACATCATATTTTTTTGGCACCTTAGGGGCATATTTTAAATAGGAAAAAAAGAGGAAACATAGAAAACCATGACCAACAGAAAGTAATCTATAAGAGGATGAATTGGTAGTTGCAGAGAGCGATGACAGACCTGTAGACAGAGGATGGCATAATAGATAACACACACTGCAGATAAGTGTACAAAGAGGCACTCCAGCACTGCTCTCACCTGCCTCCAGTGCAACTCATCGGCCAGTGACAGTTCTGGTAAACCCTCTGAAGATAGGTGCCATTTTGGATATGGCAGGACATGGTCCTCGTCACTGTGTATGAACACCAGTTCCTGAAAGAGGCCACAGTGTACAACGTTACACCAAATCATGCCATCTCATTTCACATTGTGTGCAGCAGCAGTTACTACGAGTTACACCAGGAAAACCCAAACTCTCTGCATGTCATGGTGACTTTAACTGGCCCATGGTGAGAATTTTTCAAAGATGATATTGTATGTGAATTTCTTAGGCCAATTCCAGCAGCAATAGGTAAATGAAAGCACAAGACCGTCTAGTCAAAATCACAAATTGCTTTCAAAACAACTTTTTTTTTAAGAAATTCAATTAACGATCATGAAAGGAATACTTTGAAAAAAAAAGACCTGTGACTGAATTTCTTAGGCCCCCAACAAACAAACATTTGCATAAAAATCCATCTGTGGGCCAGACTTATGTTGGTCCAGTAAAAGACACCACAACCAGCATTTTCTGGAGGGTCAATAGAGCCACCCAAACTCTGCACTCTCAGCTGAACATTAAGCAAATCCCTTCCCTTTTGTAATCAAGGAAAATGTAAAGAAATAAAAAACAAATCTGTAGTCAGGAAAGGAAAGCACCAATGGCAGGGTCTAATAGAGCCTTCTTGGGAGCTGATGCAATATGGGTGCTCATATTGAGCGTTCATTTTCCTAATGCACCCCCATCCGCCTCTCCTGGGCGCATGATGCAATGGGGAAACGAGCTGCTGCGTGAAAAAGGAGGCGCTAGGGGAAATTGTGCGTCGTGCCTCCTCGGCAATGGGCGCCTGGGAGAGGTGGCTGTAAGTGCAGGTTAGGAAAGTGGACGCTCAATACGAGCGTCTGTTTTCTCCCGCTACCAGCACATTATACACGCACAATATACAAGGCCTGGATCGTGTATATTGTGCGTGTATACTGTGCGCCATGAAAATTTTTTTTTTTCCAGGTAAAGCCTTTTTTTTTTGGCCTTCATACAGCTGTCTGTGGTTCCTCCTACTTAGTACTGCGCTGATACTTTGTAGGAGGAGCCACAGAAAGCATGTTTTTTGGGGGAGTTTTGTTGAGCCCTTAATGACTTAATGCCAGCCCCAGAGCTGGCATTACATTTTCTACATTAAAACAGGGCGAGTTGGGCGTGCGGTCATTTTTTCACTTCCTGGGGTAATGGCTAATAGCCTCATCTACATGAATTTATTAGCCTCGCGCTCGATTGGACGCGCATTTTGGATGCAGTCATCCTGTTATTTCATTGGGCATTAGCTTAGCACCCCCAAAACGCATGTCCAGTAGCGAGTTAACCGATGCACTGGCGTGAGCGCCCGATATTGCATTGGCACCTTGGAAAGTATAATGTTTTTAAAGCTGCTACAATACTGTTGGAAACAGTGCAGTGACATAAAGTGCCTGGAGGCAGGATATTTCCACTGCGTGTGCATCACAGATTCTTGAGACTGCTCAGTATTGTCAGCCGGGCGCATGCCACTGAATTCGGAAATTTTGTCTGGGGGGAGATCACAGTAATGGGGTTCACCAAAGTTACCTCTCATAGAAGCACTAAACACCATAATTTTGAAACTATGAATCAGTTGTTTGTAATATTAAATACTGCATCTTCTTCCAGCCCAAGTGGGAAGGGGGGGGGGGGGGGGGTAGGGATCTACGTTTCTCGAGAGAAGAGGCAGAAAGCGGCAGTGCTCTCCTGGGATATGCCCAGATTAACCATGAAGGACAAATCAAATCAGAAATCAACGGCCTGTGTGGTTGTGAATCAGCAGGCCTGTGACATCACGATGTGTTCCTGAGGGCCACATTATGATATCATAAAGAAATGAGGGCAATTTTGTGTTGTAAGGGGGTTAACCAAGTCTCCCTTACCATATATGTCAGGCTTCAGGGACGCTGGATGTAGAAGTCAGAGAGCGAGAGAGGAGTGTATAGTGTTCTCCGATACTCCCCACTGGGAGGTGTCTTACAAAGAAGTGTGATTTAACAAAACTCATGACACGGCTTTGGCTTCTGCCCAGTCTTCTGTTCTCAGAAAGTGGCTGAAGCTCAAAGTTAGAGATAGGGAAACTTCTTGGGATCCAAGGAGGATCCTGAGATTGAGAGAACCAAAAGACGTGAAGATTTTACCTTAAGGTTTGAAGAGTGGATTTCTAGTTGGACTCAGAATAAGGACAGCCAGATTAGGAGATCCACTTTCAGAGCTGCTGCCTGGGAAAATCAGTAGGATCCCATCCATTCAAGAGAGTGTACCATAGCGCAGGGCTAGATGAAGGTCTGGGAGCACTGAGTGTACTGTACAGGCCTCCAGCACTAGGTTAACAGGTCAACACTGAAGAATATTATCAGAGCCATATGACGTGTCAGAAATTCATTATCAGCTGCATAGTTAGACTGAGTTGTATGAAAGGAAGTGCACGTCAGGAAGGAAGTACACTGGGCGAGTTGTATGTGCCATAGATTTAGGAAGTGCAAGTGCTTGAGGATTTTTTTTTTGGGGGGGGGGGGGGGAGAGAGGAGAAGGGGTAACAATCCTGATGTTGCCCTGTTGCATGTATGGAATTGTAGTTCCGGATTTCCCTATGAAAAATGGGACTACATCTCCATACATGCAATGGGGTGAGGCTCTAACCCTATGTTCCACACATTCAGTCTGGGACACTGATCTGTTGCACTGGGGAAGGATTTCAATAATTTTCCCATTATTGCCAAGTTATCCTTCAAGGAAGAAACATCATGTTACACAAATTTCACAGGGTGACAGATTTTAGCAGAACAAGGGACCCGGCATTAAGAAGCCAGGACTGAACTCAATAGTTCAGAATGGCACCAGACGGCCTTTGTTCCTTGACCTTCTCTGCAGTTCCACGTCTTGGAGACAAAGCACGATTCAGTTTTCAAATAGGAGGCTCTCTGAAAATAAATGCTAAAGACCAGCCAGGGCTATATTATGATTTGCTTAATCAACATAAAACATTATTGTGAAATAAGCAGAAACGTACAAACAGTTGGTACTTTTTTCAGTCTAGACTAAATGTTACAGAATTTTCCATGCTGGTTAGGTTTCTGCTGGTGGCTCATGAGATGAACACAGTGTATACTTTACAAATATTTTGTGTCTGATGAAGCAGCATTATGAAAACCAGACTCCCAGGTTCTCCTGGCCCTGCTTAATGGGATTCCACGTTCGTGCACTGAGCCTGGGGACATGGCCAAATCAACGTGTGCATGCTGATCTTTGAACAGTGCTTGCACCAGAGAGAAACCTTGCACTCAGCAGAATGCCTTCTACATCCATAAGTCCTGAATTGTCTAATATAATGGGATTAACGGGAGGTTAACACACACAAACACACAGATGACATCTGGAGAAGGGACTCCGGTGGTCTCTAAAGCTCATCTAGAACATCATGTTTAGATCATTCTTCTGCAGACCCAATAAAAGGTGTCACAACCTATAAAGCGTGTCATTTTCCCAGGAACAAATGCATCTACTACAGTTCTCATCTTTGAAAATTTAAGGGCACAGCTTCCTATTTCTACCTGAATTTTCTTCCACTTTCTAATTTTGAATTCAACAATGTTGGCCTGTGGAGGAGGGGGGGGGGGGGTGAGATTAACAGTGGGGTGCCATCGAAGTTACTACCCACAGAAGAACTACAAATCTTGATGAGGAGATTAATCATTTATTACAAACGTTCAATTCTGCATCTTGGTAAAGATTTTCGTGTTTGAAAGAAGGTACTTCTAGCATTGGAGTCAGCTGTGTGCCAGGGCTGATAGGGAGTGGGACCCCAAGAGAGCAGAGTGTGGGGTGCCTCCTGCTGGCACTGGAGAGCTCTGTCTCAGAGACTTTCAGCTCCCATCCAGGCCAGCAAGAAGCACCAGGATCACCCAGGGAAATCATCCTGGAGCACAAAGCAAGAATGTTCTTCTTCCTTCTAACCCAGTGCTACAGCATTGCAGAAATATAAACCCAACGCGCCGCTCTGCTGCTATTTGGAGGGAAACAGAGGACACGGAGAATTTTAAAAGGTCATCTAAATTGTTCAGTTTCCTGTCATCTAGATGCTACATTAGGAGACCTTCAATAATCAGATAGTCCAAACTGGGACCTATGAACAAAAATCAGCTGCCCATCAGGGATACTTTGCCCACATGAGCACCAGAATCTTACGTGGCTTTTCTAAGATATCGTTTTGAATTAATGATGCATCTTTCCTTCTGGAGATCAGGGGAACACCTTGGGATGCAGCTGCTGAGTTTCCTTTGTTAACGTTTTACAATTTGAACACTGCGCAGAGCTACAAGCCCTGCTATTCTCCCAGCACGTACAAGGTTAATCCAGTTTACTCCTGCAGCTGGGCAGAGCAGATAATCATCTGGCCCTGCAGTTCTCCAGATGTGACTTCCCCTTCCTTTCCACAGCTTTGTACAGTGGCCAGCATCAGTTTCATCTGATGTAAGGTTTCAGCGACAGCCATCAAACCAGCTGGGGCTGCCCGCTGGGCAGACCCTCCCCTTCTCCACTTAGTTCCAGTCTCCCACCACAATAGCTTCTTTGATAAAACTCTGATTCCCTTTTAATCTTGCATGCTGTCTGCTACTGAGATATTGCCTTCTCTGGTCCTCTGCAGCCCTAACACAGCTTTCCCTGTTCAGCATGCCCCCCCCCCCCCCCAGCTAGTACACAGTGACTGGCACAGGGGTGGAATGCAGGGCTCCGTTCAGACCTCTGGGCAGATCCCTCTATTTATCCACCATGGATGAAACCCTCTTTTCTCTGATTGAATCCGAGTGGCCCGTCTGCTGCCGTTCAACACCAGGTCACAAAGCCTCAGGTCTGTAAGAGTTCTGTGCCAGGCCACCAACTCTTGCTCCCGAGTGATGGAATTTCAGGCTTCTCTGTGTGGGTTGTGGCGGTGGCTCGTTCTTCCATGTTACTGTAGCTCACAGAAGGACGAGACGTGTTCAAGTCCCCACAGGGCCAAAAATATGAAAAACAGACTGTTCTAAACTAGTCAAGCCAAGTCTGCTGCCCATACAATAAATACTGTAATTCTACAGAAGCTTTTGCCTCAGACTCCTACACTGTTCCACCAATGCCAAGAGCTGGCACACCACTACCCAAAGCATTCCAGCATCCTGTGCAGAGGCTCCTGACAAGAGAGGCTGAAATAATGCAGAAGCTGGGAGCCAACCCACACTATTCCCTAAAATTATTCCTGCTGAGAGATGCCGGGACTGTGGAACCTGTGAGCCCCATCACAACCAATAGTCTTGCAAGGCTGGACCATTCCCCACAGTGGTTCCTGCTGGGGAAAGGCTGGGAGTGCAGGAGCTATGAACTTCCCCATAACCAGTGCTCCTGCATCACTCTCTACAGCGACTCCCGTTGGGAGAGTTACAGAAGGGAATGGTGCAGGAAGCCTGGCTGTGGAGGAGCTCACAACTCGCGGGAGCCCAGCTTCTCCCAGCAGGAGTCACTGAAACAAATGATGCAGGAGCACAGGCTGACAGGGAGCACAAAGCTCCTGCAGTCCCAGCCTCTGCCAGCGAGACTCCCTATAGAGACTGGTGCAGGAGTGTTGGCTGTGGGGAAGCTCACAGCTCCTGCGGTCTCAGCCTTTCTCCAGCAGGAAGCACTGTGAGGACTGGTCCAGGTGTAGGAACACTGGCTGCAGGGGGAGGGGAGGGGGGGGGGGGGAAGGGGATAGGCTCACAGCTCCTGCAGTCCCAGCCTCTTCCAGCAAGGGAATGGTGCAGCTGCAGCAGGTTGGGACTGCAGGAGCTGTGAGCTCCCTGAAAGCCTATGTTTCTCCATCATTCCTTTCAGTGACTGCTGCGGAGTGGGGCAGGGACCATAAGTGCAGGAGCTGCCCCGGGGTTGGGGGAGGTGGGCAGGATTCTCACTTGGTTTTGCCTCACACCAGTCAGTGCCTCATGCCCTCTGTCCTCCAAAGGGGCATCTTTTTCAATGACAAGCTCAGTGAGACTGGAAGGGATGCTCTCTCTCTCTCACCGCCCCACCCACCCCCAGCAGCTTTCTGGGGTCAGGGGGTGGAATTCCAGAGCAGATTGATACTGTGGACAGAGTACATTTCTCTGCAGGACTGAGCACACAGCCCCCGCTGGGAAAATCTGGAAGTTCAGAAACATCGCAGAGCCTCTCGTTCCAGAAACAGCCCAGTGACTTTGTTCGAGAGTCGGGCTAGGTGGGGACCGAGAAGAAAAGGCCCCGGGTTAGTGGCCATTTATTTTATTTCTGGACTTCTACATCTGAAGAAGTTAATTACATCTGTTTGGGGAACCTCACATCAGCGGCCCGTTTCACATGTCTCCCTTATAGCTTTGCGCCATTAGAAAATACAAAGAAAAGTGCTCTGTAGCTGCCGCCCAGGCCCTCAAATCTATGCAATTTTGGTGTCTTTTTTTTTTTTTTTTTCACTTCCTGACCAGTTTTGCCCATTTGTGCTGTCTTTGGGGCACGAGGAATTTCAAGTTGGTATTTTGAGCATTACAGGTAAAAAGGAATGAAAGACAGAAGTTAAGAAAGCTCTTACGCCGGCAGGTCCGGCTTTAGGCCTAGCAACATAGGCAGCAAAGACCCAGGCCAAAGAGGAGTGCAAGGTTGCCAAGGAGGAGCCCGTTCCCCTTCAAAGATGTGCTGCTCTTGCATTCCAGGGCTTTGGGGGGGGCGTGAGGAGGGCGGAGGGACGTTCCTCACTTTCCATCTCTAGGGGCTCCCGTCCCCTACTCTCCAACCCTGCCTATAGGCAGAAAACTCTTAAACAGGGCCCTGGACACAGTCGTGCAGTCCCTGACACGGTGCCTTTAAAAATGAAACGACCCTCCCCTCTTCTGAACTGGAAAGGAGAGCGTGGCAGATTGGAGAGATAGCAGACAAATTACAACCTCTTGACACTCTCATCCTGGGCCACTTTCACTCAGACCACCCTAAGAAGTCCTCTAAAGGTGGCATTAGTAGGACAGTGCTGCATGCTACCATGCGGAGAGGGTTACCACCGGTTCCATTTCCAGAGCAGGTCCTCCGCACCCTGGGGTAATCCAGGGCCGGGGATGCTGTGGGGGCGGGGGGGGTTGTGGTTATCATTCAGGGCCACACCCGGTGACCAGATTTAGAAGGCATGATAAGGGGGCTCCAGAAGCAGCCCTGGCGCTCGGCTCCCACCTCAGGATCGTTCCCTGGCAATACTTGCCAGGTTCTTATGGCCTGGATTGGGCACTGTTGGAGACAGGATGCTGGGCTTGATGGACCCTTGGTCTGACCCAGTATGGCATGTTCTTATGTATACTAGGAACAATGGGAGGGAAGATCTACTGAAACAGGAGAAAACGCTCCACATGGTTGTGAATGAATGTTTATGGTGCCAGAATCCCAGCCCTGGTTCCGAGTGAGTGGTAAGAATCAGAAGAAAGGAGGAACTGAACCAACAAAATAGATGCTGTGGTACGTGAGCCCGCCTGTGACATCTGAAGAACAGACCTAAGGGGTCAGGCTCCTGTACCACAACGTCCTTTGATCATGCTTTAGTCTAATATCAGGTACCACAGCCTACCGAGATTCCGGCTGTTTCTAGGATCAGCGCAGAATGTTTGGACTGGGACTGCGGCCAAGTTTTCTCTTTCCCTTCAGTGTGAATCCTGGTTGGGCCCTGTCTGAAAGAGGAGTGAGAGGAGCCTACCAGGAGCAAGGGAAGCTGGTGGAGGTGGCAGAGTGCGCAGGGGAGATCCTTCCCCCCCCCCCCCCAATCTGCAGAACCTGGCACTCTCCCTAGCGTCTGCTGTCTACCAGCACCAATGGCGTGGAAGTGCCACCGCCTGATCTGCTCCCCCTTTCACATCAAAATCCTCCGACAATAAGCTCTGTGCCGTGAATAGGACGTGGGCCAGAAAAGAGAGAGAGGTTTTTGTTGTTTCTTTTGTGATGACAATTACTCAGAATGAATAATACCAGAGGAGAGAAAGGGTGGTGGGACAGTCGCTAGCAGTTCATTGTTTGTGGATCAGCGGCGCTTTCAGAGATGGAGTGTCCATGGAGAGGACTGAATGAAAAGAGAAAGAAGGGGGGAAGAGGTGCCATGAAAAAAAAAAGAAAGAAAGAAACGGAGCCCTCCCTCTTCTGAACTGGAAAGGCGAGGGCGGCCGGGGCTGCGCTCTAGAGAGGCATCTGTCAGCGCCTCTCAGGCAGCGGACAGATTACAACCTCTGACACCCTCGTCCTCCATCACACAGCTGCACTGCAAGGGAAGCGTGTCAGAGTCTCACCAGGCTCCCCCACACAGGAATAATACACTCAGAGGAGAGGCTGGGAACGTGCGGGCGATTCAACTTCACTTCATGGCACCTGCAGAGAGGTGGCAGTGCCGCGGAGGCAAGGCCGTGGCCGGCCTACGGCCGATAGGGCCTGGGCCATAGGCGCCATCTTACCAAGGGGCACCGTCTCGCTCACACTTTAACAGATAAGCTGCCTCCCCCCTCCACCCCAACACACAGCCTGTTTCGGAGCCCCCCTCCCGCAGTCAGAAGCAGAGCGCCATTCGTCCGTCCGGTCGAAAGAAGAAACATTAAACACCCCCCCCCTCCCCAGCAGTCAGGAGGTGCAGCCCGCAGGAGTTGCACCCTAGCAGCAGGAAGCAGCGCGGCTGTGGAGCCCCCACTGGCAGCACCAACCTCCCAGGCTCCCACCCCAGCGTTCAACAGGGGTGCGGCTGAAAGAAACAGAATCAGCCCCCTCCCCGGCAGTCAAACCGCCTCCCAACCCCCCCCCCCCCTTCTCACCTCAGCAGTCAGGAGAGCGGCCTGCAAGAAGCATCCGCCACCTCACTCCCACCCCCCCCGGCAGCTGCCAGCATGGCCTACGGGAAAGGGGCAGCATCGGCCTCCCAGACTCCCTCCCCACGATCACAGAAAATTGCCTCAGCAAGACCTTTGTTAGGAACTAGGAAATTTGATCGCATTACACCCTGGCTGATCTCTCTGCACTGGCTGCCAGTACAAGCTCGAATACATTTTAAGGTATTAAGGCTAATATTCAGTATCATTCATTCCAGTAACACTGGCATGACCAGTGGGAAGTACAACCATACACACCTCAGCCAACACTAAGATCTCAAAAATAAAGGACCGCTGACCGTCCCCACGACACGGAGCACACATCTGGCGCATGTAAGAGATTGTGTCCATAGCGGGTCCAAAGCTATGCAGCCTCCCTACCTGAGATGCTACGGTCAATACCAGATTTAAATGGGAGCTAAAAGCATGGCTATTCAAAAAACCTGAATGTAGAAAGAAATAACAAGAAAGTCAAAAGATACTAACCGAAGCACGAAGAGAATGAAAGAATCAATGCAACGTCATAACTAAAATGTGAAATTCGTTATATTATTTTATTCTATTTTAACTTTCTTTAACCCTCGACCATGTCTTAGACCTTGAGTCAAATGTATCGGAACAACTTGATTGATAGATGTCAATGCCTATTTAGAAAAACTACCTCCGTTACCCGCTGTTATTACTTGTCGATTTATAACTACGAATGTTACTTTTGTAAACAGTTGTGATCTTTTACATGGAAGGATGGTATATAAAATGTCTAAATAAATAAATAAATAAATAAATAAATAAAATAAATCATAAGCAGGAGCAGCAAAAAACAAGAGTCTCCTGGCTGTCTGGGCTGCAGAAGGAGATCTGTTGCTGCCGCTGCCCCTTGTTCTTCCGGGAGCGGGGGGGGGGGGGGCAAAAAAGTAAAAAAGTGGAAGAGCAAGAGAGACCGAGCACATGTCTGAATGAGAGCACGAGACAGCATGTGTGTGTATGTAACTGAGCATGTATGTGAGCATGAGACAGCGTGTGTGTATGTATGACTGGCCATGAGGCAGCATGTGTCTGTGTGTGTGTGTGTGTACATATGATTGAGCATTTGAGATAGAGGAGAAAGTTTCAATGCAACAACCCAAGCCCCCTTACAAATCTGCAACAGTCTCAGGGCATCTGGAAATCAAAACTTCCAAGTATAGAGAGTGGGAGATTTTTTTTTAATATCCTGATTAGTTTTAATTTATTGGGTGTTACTTGATGTATCCAATGATTTGGAATATTTTATTTCCATTTCTAATATTTTTAGATGAGTTTCTAGTTATTGGATGTTTTGTCGGCTGTTTTGAAATATGTATTCTTTGTATTAGTATAGTTAGCTATTATGACTGATGGTATATATTTCTTGATTTTATTGTTTGATGCTTTATGAGGTTCTGTTTTTCTATTATTGCACTGCATACAGGATCAAGCTCGTTGCAGTTTTCAGTTAAGTTTTTGTCTACAGGTTTCTGTTTATACTTTATGGTCTCTTTATTCTGAATTTGGTGAGGCTCTATTTGTATTCTGTATGTATGACCAAGGTGAGTTATTCTGCTAGCATGTAGTTTCTGTGTAGGGATCTGGCTTGTTCTGTTTCCCAACTAGGACCACAATGATTAGAAAAATAAAAAGTCCAGCCAGCAAGGGTAGAAAAAGAATTTTATATTCATTTTAGTGAATGAAATATAGTCCCAGAAAACACAACGGAAGCCGATCCACCAGTGCGTCCATGTGTGCGCGCTGGGTAGCATGCACACATGGACGCGCATGTGCAATTTTTAAAAATCTACCCCATATTGAGTGCCCGTTTTTCCAACACTCACACAGCCACATCCCCTGGGTGCCAGATGCAGTATTTAAATGAGGGGCTGCGTAAAAAAGTACACGCCAGGGGAGAATTGTGCATCCCTTGCGCTCAAAAGCATCAGGCACTTACAATTGCAAAAGGCGCTCAATACGTGTGTCCGTTTGATTTTGCTGAGGTTGTTGAAGAAGCCCATAGCGAACTGCCCCTTGCTTTGGGCATCTAAATTGTGCATCCAGAAGAATTTTTTTTTAATCAAGCCAATATACATTTATTTTTCAACACTACAAACAGTAAATTTAAGTGTCAAAGATACTAGGTAGGAGGAACTACAGAGGACCATATTTTAAAATTTCTCATGAGCTCTTGACTCGTGGATTGACTGTACACCATCTCCGGGGCTGCAGTTAAATTGGCCTCGTTAAAAAGTGTGCATTGGTTACCCTGCGATTTTCTGCATCGGGGGGGGGGGGGGTGTTGGGGGTGGTAATAGCTAATAGCCTCATCTACATGGAATTTACATGCGATGGGCGCTATTGGCTACGCCTTTGTTTGGGCGCGTGTTTTGGATGTGTTAATCTCCTTATTGCATTGGATGCTAGTCTAGCATGTCCAAAATGTGCATGCAACTGTGATTAAACTTGTGTCCTAGACTGGCGCACTTTATTGCATCGGGCCCCATGGTGAGGACAAGCAAAGCATGCTTCTTTATTTTCAATTCTGCAGCTGCGTTGCCAGGCCCTATTTAAGCCAGCTGATTGGTGCTACGACTGGGGCACAGCTGATTGGTTCTTGAGATGCCCAGCCCTCCCCCTCGATAGCACAGGGCTAGCTGTGCCAATGGGAGGTGTCAGCCACGCTGAAGAGAGGTAGAGATTCCACTGGGGCTTGGAGGCAGCGGTGCCTCTGCAGCCTGAGGAAGTCTCAGATGCTGGGTTGTGTTGTTGCGGCCCAGAGGAGCATGGGGGATGAGGTTAGGTGGAATGGGAAGCATGAAAGAGGGGTTGAAGGATAGGGAGAGGATTCAGGCAAGGAATTGGAGGGAAAAGATAGGCTGGGGGTGGGGGGAGACAGAGTATTTGGGGGATGGAAAGCTTCAAACAACAACAAAAAAAGAAACTTCCAAAAAAAAAGTAAAAATTGCTAACACAGAGCAAAAATAAACGGAGAAAACAGCAAAAGTGAAAACCAAAATATTAAGTAAATTATAAGGAAAAATATTTTCCCATGGCTCCTAAATATTTTGAGTGATCCTAAACTTTTCAAATATTTTCCCACCCCTTGAGAATTTCAAACCCTATAGGATAGTTTACTTCCCTAAGAGAATCTGAACTACAAATCCCTGCATGCAATGGGATAACAGCAGGCGTGGATCAGCCTGTTTGGCTGGCCTGGGGTGAGCTGCCAGCCCAAATCTCATCCTCAGAGGGGAGGAATATGCAGAAACCAAGCCAGGAGCTTTCATGGAAGGTCCTGAGGAAGCAGGTTTACACACAATTGAGAAAGAGGCAATGCTTGGAGCAAGGCTTGGACCCAGCAGTTAATAATGTAACATACACTGAGGAGGAAGGGGAGTTACAGAAACCAAAAGGTTATTCAAAGAGGTCAGTTAAACTTTAATTTATGAAAGTCATCCATTGTATGTGACTGTGGGAATATTGCTGTGATTTCAGAAAGCCTAAGAATAGTATCCCAGTTTTTACAGCAGTGCCTCCTCACAGCTAAATTTATTTATTTTTCCCATGAGTAGAAGGCTATCTGTGAGGGAGGAGGATCGGAGATTTATTCCTCCATAGGAATAAATGGCAGGACACATGGAAAGCAGTGCCTCCCCCCCACTGTAGTGCTGGTACTGAATTTATTTATTTATTTTAAAGTATTTATATACCGTTTTTCAAAACAAGGTTTTTTTTGTCAAAACGGTTTACATTGTAAAAATGAAAATAAAATAAAATAGAGTTAAAAATTAAAGATAAAAGTAAAATAAAATTAAAATACAATAACTGGTATATACCTCATGGTAACAAAAAATCTAATTAAATAAAATAGAAGTGGAGCTGGGCCATAATACATTTTTTATGGGAGGGAAAAGGTAGGAAGAAATGAATGGGGAGAAGGGGAGGCATAAGGTGGAAACATGAGTGATGTTGAGGATGTGGAAGAGATTGTTAGGTTACTGAGTGTTGATTATTTGAAGTAGTGTGTTGTGGGCCCCCTCTCTGCCCCTCCCCCTCACCAATATGACCTCCCTACTCCTTGTCCCCCCAATCTAAGCAGGAAAGCTATGGCTATGATTTTCTCATGGTCTGATCCTAAAAAAAGACGGGTGGAACTAAAAACAAAACTCCATTCTCTAAACTGAGGCACCTTGGCACAATCCCAGCAGCGGTCTACAGCATCCTTCTCTTTTATTATTGGTCAGGGGCTCACTTCCAAACCTCCCAGCCGGAGGCTCAGCCTCGGTCAGAGAAGACCCTGGAGCTGCCATAGCTGTATACTCGGAGGGCAGCTAATTTGAGAGGTGATTCTTGAGACTTCCAATCCTGGGAAACCATTATCAGTTCAAGGTCATGCCCTTCGGTCTGGCCACTGCATCTCGCACCTTTACCAAGGTAATAATGGTGACAGTGGTGCTAAGAAAATAATAGTTCCAGTCCATCCTTATTTGGACTGGCTAGTGAGGGCCAAGTCAAGGTCAGTAAGCAATCTACCCTAAGAGTATTTGAGAAGTTAGGGCGGGTTGTGAACATAACCAAATGTCGGTTGCGGCTTTCCCAATCCCTGATGTAACTGGGGGCGCGGTTCAATAGATATATGGAAGGTCTTCATAACCCTGGAGAGGGTCGCAAAGCTGCAAGCACAAGTGAGGAAATTGACAGCAAGCAGGAAACCCAAGGTGAGAATCTATTTGCAGGTTCTGGGATCAATGGTCGCTTCCATAGATCTGGTTCCCTGGGTGAGAGCTCATATGCGCCCTTTGCAAAAAGCACTATTAGCACAATGGTCCTCGCAGCATCAGAGCTACAAGAGACCGGTTCTGCCAGCAGACACCAGGAGGAGCCTCCAGGGGTGGTTGAATGGCACCAGTCTGCTAGAAAGGATAGATCTAGAGCCACCGAAGTGAGTGATATTAATGACCGACATAAGCCTAAGTGGCTGGGGAACACATTGTGAAGGCCAAGTAGTACAGGGCAAGGGTTTGGTAATGGAAACCTCCTGATCAATAAACCATCTGGAAACAAGAGCAATCAGTGTTCGCCAGGCTACTCCCCAGGTTGAAGGGAAGAGCTGTAAGAGTGCTATCGGACAGTGCAAAAGCAGTAGCATATGTGAACAGGCAAAGGAGCACTCAGAGCCCACAGCTGAAGAAAGAGAGGAGAAGCCTGATATGTTGGGTGGAGCTACATCTAAAAGGACTGATGCAAGTCATATGACTGGAATGGAGAAAAGGCAAGGTGGATTATCTCAGCCAACAAACACTGGACCCAGGAGAATGGAAGTGTTCTTGAGAAGGCATTTGCGTGCATAGTGAAGACTTGAGGACAGCCCCACTGGGACCCGATGGCAACCCATCAGAATACCAAGGCCAGGAAATTTTTCAGACAAACCTGGGAAAAAGGTTCAGAAGGGAGAGATGCAATGATTCAGCCATGGCCAGTAAGTGAACTGCAGTAAATGCTCCCGCCATGGCCCATGATGGAAAGATTATTTTGCAGGGTAGTGGACCAGAACAGTTGGGTTGTACTGGTAGCCCCAGACTGGTCCGGGTGTCTATGGTACACAGTCCTGCTAAAGCTGACCAGAGTGGGGCCTCTCAGGGGCCCTTCTCTGCCAGAGCGATGGAAGATCCAAGTCCTTACTATCGTTTGGCCTGGTTACAAAAGGAAGAAGCTGAAAAAACAGGGCATATTTGAATGCAGTGATCTTAATCCTTCTAAGAGCAAGGAAGCCATCTATGTCCCTTGCATTTGGAAACTTTTTGAGACTTGGTGCAGGAGGAGGGGTATTTCCCTGTTCAAGACATGAGTGTGGACAGTACTGGATTTTTTGCAGAAGGGCCTGAACAAAAGTCTAGCATTAAACTCATTGAAAGTGCAGGCAGCAGCATTAACATGCTACAGAGGCCAAGTGGAAGAGTCATCGATGAGTGCTCATCCAGATGTGGCATGCTTCATCAGAGCAGTAAAGCATGTACATTCCACTATCCAGCAGGGAGTGCCAGCATGGGATGTAAATCTATTTTTGAGAGCCCTAGCAAAGGTGCCCTTTGAATCCCTAAGAGAATCATTTATTAAGGTCCTGCCATCGAAGACAGGATTTTTAGCAGTAATTTGCTCAGTCAGAAGGGTCTTGGAGCACCAGGCACTGCCATGCAGAGATCCCTACTTGACCTTTAATAAGGTCAATCCAGCCAGTCCCAACCTTTTTTCCTAAAGTGGTGTTAGATTTCCACATGAACCAGGAGATATCTCTTCCAGCATTTAATAGGGAAGAGTACATCTGAACAAAGAAAAACCTACATCTACTGGATGTCAAGAGAGCTCTGCTGTGGTACCTTAAGTTAACAAGCGATTTCAAGAAATCGGACAAACTATTTGTGCTGTTTCGGAGGCCAAAGAAAAGGCAAGGTGGTGTCTAAGGTAACCACTGCAGGACGGATTAAGGAAACAATCATGGCAGCCTACATTGGGGAAGGCAAGTAGGTACCATCCATAGTGAAAGCCCACTCAACGAAAGCCCAGGTCTCATCGTGGGCAGAGGAGAAGTTAGAGTACCCACAGGATATCTGTAGGGCATCTACATGGTGCTCATGGAATTCATTTGTAAAACATTATAAACCAGACTTGAAGTGAAGAGAGAACACAACCTTTGGCAGACACAGCTTGGGCACATCCCACTTGTCTAAACTGGTCTGGCAGGACAAAGAGGAAGGTGAAATTTAAACTTACCCATTAATTTCCTTTCCTTGAGTCCTGACAGAGCAATCCAGAACCTACCCAGGGGAATTAACAAGACAAGAAGCTTTTTCTTTGTTATGGTGGCACAATTTTTTTTTGTTTTTCTTTTTGTACAGAGAAATTCAGCTCTCAATGCTGAATTACTCTCTTAGGGCTGGATTTTTTAACGTCGCAGAGCTCTTTGAATCACATGGTAACGGGGGGGGGGGGGGGGGGGGCGGGCCAGTGAAAGCTGGCAGCGATCGCACCACCACTGTGTTATAGCTGCCGGCTTTCGCACCCAATAGTGCCACCGTGAAAGGTGGTGCTATTGGGCACGCTACTGGCGGCAATAAGGCGTCTTACCTTTTCGCCGCCAGCAAAGTTTCCGCAGCGTCCGCCCTGATGCCGCCTCGACTCCTCCTCTTCCGGTGCCGACGCTGCCCCAACTCCACCCCTATTTAGCTATCGCATGCAAAAAGTCCCTTTTTGCATGCATACACTTACAAAATGACCCCCTTAGTGAATAAAAAAAAAAGAAGGGGTATTCTGAAAAAGATAACATGAAACCACACTTCCTTCACAGGGAAGTAACAAGGGGATACCATAGAAAGAAGAGCAAAAGAGCCTGATTGAGATCTGGATATGTATCAGAGTTTATTTTCTTTTGGTTTTCTCTCTCTTCATAATATTTCTCTGTTTCAGTAACACTGATAGATATATAGAACAAAAGGAAGGAAATGTAGGGTACCAAAGGGAAAAGAAGCTAGAGCAATAGGCTACTGACTCCATAACCTGCTATCCCAGAATATATACGTAAGCATGTCAGAAAATGAATGAAGTTCTCTGTCTCCACCTGCGGGTGAGGGAGAGTAATCCCACTTGCCTGGACTGGTCTTGTCAGGACTCAAGGAAAGGAAATTAAATTTCACCTTTCTGCATTTCTACTGTGCTCCACACTAGAGTGCATCACAACAAATTACATACCAGGTACTAAAAGTCCCTGTACCATAGAGCTTCTAACAATATGTTAGGAAAGTGGACATTATTTTGGTACTGGGGGTTAGCATATTATAGGTTGCTTGTCCATGTTTTATATCATCTGACCAGGAGTTGAATTAAAGCATAAGGTGATCAATTTGGTAGCTGAATTTCCACTGTCACCTTGCATTTGAGTGGATCGTTATTTTAATGCAATATACTTCAGTATTTTAAATGCCTTTATTGTTGATGTTATAAAATATATGTATTATAACTACAGGGTTTTTATTTTATATTATTTTATTAGTTTTTGTAGTATTTATTTAATTATGATTTTATTCTTATTGTTTTATTTTTGTGTGCAAAATTAGGAGTATTTTATTTGTAAACTGCTTTCACAGTGTTTGTACTGATTATGCAGTATATAAAATAAAATATTATGGTATATGTGTTTGTGCAATGGCCCATAGATTTCTGTTAAAATATTTGGAAATGTTGTGTATTTGATTTGTTTTTAAATTGTTTGTGGCATGCCCTGAGAGCATGAGCGACACAACTCGTCATAAGTAATCTAAGTGGCAGTCTGAGGCAATGAGAGTTATAGTGACTTATCCATAGTATTCTACATCTCTCCCCATATCCCAGTCTTCTGCTCACAGCAAAAGACTATAATCTTGCTATAATCTGAGACTTTCCCAAATTGTTCATTTGTGATTTACGATTGCTTGGGCCAGTTTTCCCAGGTTTTTGATAGTTCTGGATCTCTGTCTTGGCTCCTGGTTAAAAATCCATTTCTACCTGTAGGAATACAATGAGTAAGGGAGGAGAAGGGGTAGGTGTCTCCATCTTAATTTATAAAACCGTTGAGAAAAATCAAGCATTATGATTTCTCAAGAAGGGATCATGTGACTGTATATCAACCTCTTTTAACACAGTCAACATGTCATGAGGTACCATCCAGTGGGAAGGCAGCTTTAACAATGCCAGATGACATCACAATGTGTTGAGTGAAAATAAAAATGAAAGGAATTAATGGTTGAACATGTCTAGTAGAAACAGAATTTCTGTAACTAAGAACATAAGAACATAAGAAAATGCCATACTGGGTCAGACGAAGGGTCCATCAAGCCCAGCATCCTGTTTCCAACAGTGGCCAATCCAGGCCATAAGAACCTGGCAAGTACCCAAAAACTAAGTCTATTCCATGTTACCATTGCTAGTAATAGCAGTGGCTATTCTCTAAGTGAACTTAATAGCAGGTAATGGACTTCTCCTCCAAGAACTTATCCAATCCTTTTTTAAACACAGCTATACTAACTGCACTAACCACATCCTCTGGCAACAAATTCTATAAGAAAGTCAGTCAGTCCAGTGTTCACATACCAACATAGACCCTCAGATGTAGGCAAACTTTACTGCCAATGCAGCAAAGGCTTTTGTGCACAAAAAAAAACATTTTCAGCACAGAAAGCATGTTTTCTGTGCATAAAATACTGAGTATAGGTTCCAACTTCTGCCCATAGACTATCATTATCCCTTCACTCCAACTTGATCTAGGATGAAAACTTCCAGCACTAAGAAAACACCAGTGCACCTCTCTACATTGGGGGCGGTAATAGTTAATGTCATCATTAGCATGAAATTTCCATGCAAGGATGCTAAATTGAATGCACGTGGTGCATAGCTCATATTTTATGTGCAGAAAACATTTGTGCCTTTTCTTTGCACACATTTTACAGTTTGTGTGCATGTTTTAACTCCCGATGCATTAGCATAGCATAAGGAATTACAAAAAATTAGCTTGTGTGTTAAATGCCTATGTGCTTAATTTAAGAGCACATTTTTAACACTCAGATTTTTGCATTGCTTCCTTTGATTGTAAGCCCACTGGGGCCTGGGAAATACCTACAGCACCTTGAACTACCACTGAAAGGGTGTAAGCTAAATATAAAAAAGAAAACTATTGTTTACAGAAAGCCAAACGGAGAGGCTGGTGTGAGAACAAACTTTATAAAGCAAACTAATGTTTAACCAAAGCTTTTGGGCCTACTGAGCACTACTTCATTCCCTTCTCAAAGCAATGTTTTAGCTTCAGTAAAATCACAATCTTGGTTGATAATAATGCAATAATACATTCTTGGGGATATGATAGGCACAAAGTCAGTCGTAGCTATTGTGTGTGATGAAATGCTTTACCACATAACCATGCTCTATGTAGCACAAGCCAAAGAGAATCAAATCATGTACCAGTGGTGCAGGTTTATAGATTACAGCACACAGTGCTAAGTGCAGTCACAACAGAACAGATAAATGTACTTGAGGAAAGGCTGACTGACTTCTGCTAGAGCAGTGCAGCAGCCAGCGAGACAAACAAGGATCGCCAGTAAAAGTGCATTTTAGCTGGAGGCAAACACCATTCTCCAGAAAAACATGTAAAGTGTGATCAAAGGCAGGAGGGAGCAGAATGTGTGAGACAGACAGAGTTAGGGGTCTGTAGAGACAAAGCCAGACACAGACACACACTTGCACTGAAGGAAACCCACCACGGACAACATTCTCACGCTTTTCATGGGTGTAGTTTGCCTGCTTAGTTTTGGGGGGGGGGGGGGGGGGAGGGAGGGGCAAGGCAAGGATAGGGAGATGACACTGGCAGGGGAAAAGGGAGACAATTTAGCACTCCCCCTCCCCAATGCCCCCCCCCCCCCCGCTACACCTATGCTGCTTTCCCACAGACCCCCTCATTCTCATACAGACTTTCACACAAACTAAGAAATACAGAGCCCCTCCCCCCCAACGCACATATTCTCACATCAACATGCCATAAGTTTCAGCAGCAAAGCTTTGACATGTCAGGTGCTTCTGTGACTTTTGGTCTGCGGTCCCTGATAACATCACATCTTTTCCAGTCAGGTGACAACCCAACCTCCTTCCCCCTCACACCCCCCCCCCCTCCCACCACCACTGTTCAAGACACTTAACCTCTCTCCTCCCCAATCATTTTTACAAAAGCAGTCTTATCAGAAGCTGCTCCTTCCCTTCCACACCCACCCCAACAGTCTCCAGCTCCAGGAGACCCAAATAACTTCCCAGCCCTGACCTGAATTTTAATCATGGCTTAGCATTTCTGGCTCCAGGCAGCAGTTTATTTTTTGTTTCCCTCTTGTTCAAGATAAAGTTGGCTGACGCTTGTTGAAAAATGTGTAGCAAATCGTTCCGCTGGTAGAGTGGAAAATTGAGTCATTCACTGCAGTTCCTTTACCACCAGGAGTTGGGCATTACAGTCGGGTTAAAGTTCACTCTTCACAAATGCACTTCAGCCATTTAAAAAAATAGGACCCACAGATGACATTTTTCCAGCTGCGTTAACATTTATTGCTGTGTGGTTAGTGGTATTAAGTAGCGTCCCTCCCTCCTCCCTTTAAAAACGAACCAGGAAAGCCTCCAGAAACCTGTTGGGACAGAGGCAGCCAGAGAGCTAATCGTATTGAGTTCAAAATTAATAGGACACTGGAAGCAGCGTTCATAGACCCTGGGGATGAGGGCATCACGGTCATTGTTTAAGGGTGACATCTAGTGGCTGGATTTAGAGATCATGGTTGCAGAGTTCTGAAAGGAGCCCTGGTACATGGCCCCCAGTCCAGGTCCATCACTACAAGTAACTGGATTTATGAAAGCTCATGGCTCCAGATCCCAGAGGCTTTGCTAGGTACCTATAAGATCTGGGGTACCGGCCTATAAGCTTTCCTTTTCCCCTGAGATTTTGATAATTAATCACAATCACCTTCCCCTCCCCTCAAGGCCAATCCTATAAAAACACATACATGAACATCACACAGATTATCTTTTTATGTTCCCATACAGCTATCTCTAGACAGAAGAACCTTCTAAGTAACAAACCCCTGACCAGTTTCAACCATTTAGTAACTACCACTAAAATTATTCGAGAGGATCAGTCAATAAAAATTCTTCTCTTGGGAGTGAAGTCTGGGGTCTACATAGGATAGGACAGAGTCCCAATAGAAAACCCACACCTCAAGTTCTACAGTACCCTGCATTCACAGAAGCTCCCTCAACAAAGGGTGCAGAGCAGATCGAGAACATTCCCCCTTATCACAGAAAAATAATATTCAAATTCTGGCGTCACCTCAGTAACAGCAACACAAACTCCATCCACTACCAGGAACATTGTAAAATACAAAAATACTGCAAAAAAAATGTACTCAGAACCTATAGGAAACCTGCCATATACCGTAAACCCTAACTGCCAGACTCAAACAGTAAAAACTCTATACCTAGGAAAAGGCAACATTGCAAATATTATACCAGGCCCTAAAACACCAATACACCTCCTATTAGGAAAACAGAACAAGCCAGGAACAAAATAGCAACTCACTCTCCAGGGACTGCAGATGATCTGTTGCTGAGGCGAAGAGAGGACATCTTGGGGGGCCCCTTTTATAGGGTAGAAGTGATGAAGTCATCAGTGGGTGCCGTGAGTAGTTTTCCACCGCAGGCCTTTTAAGTTGCGCACAGTCCAGTGCGCACATGGCCAAGAGGAGCTTCAAGGAGGAGCGGCAACAGCGGTATCCTGCGACGAGGGGAGGCGCTGGCTGCTTGTGGCATTGGGCGAGTGGCGCAGCTTGTGGGGCCTCCCTGCGAGCCATGACATGTAGCAGTACATAATCCATATTTCCAGAGAAGCACCTATACAGAGCACCACAGGGGCACACGATAGACTAAAATAACCACCTGAATTTTACTCCTGCCCTAATTCAGGCATTAAATTTCCCTCCTTGAAAAACACACGCTAAAATATCTCCCAGCTAATGCAGCTCCCTGCATTGCCCTGTAATAGCCAATGCCTTCGTTTACATGGGGTTCACATGCACCCGTGTTAAATCATACCATGGATTTTTAGCGCAGTTTTTTTTCAGTGCTAGAACCCTTATTACATACTTGGGTAAGGCTAGCACCGAAAACCCCATGCTATAACATGAGTGAAAACCTGACTGAGCTGGCGGGTCATAAAAACAATGATATCACATAGTAACGACGACAGAAAAAGACCTAAATGGTCCATCCAGTCTGCTCCGCAAGCTTCTTATGGTAATAACTGCCGCTCCGTGCAGGTTACCCCATGCCTTATGTTAAGGGTAGCAAATATTAAAAATCAAAACCAAGCAACTGTCAAACCCATAACTAAATTACTGCTAGCAACATTTTTACAGAGTGAGCAGCCTACCTGCTAATTCAAACAAGGCTGCCGCTTGAACGTGCTTTGCTTTTGGACTTGGCCGTAGAAGCAGCCCTGCGCTTTTTCCCTAATGTCTGCGTATCAGTACCCTGGACCGTAAAAAGTCAGGGCCCGGCATTGGCTGTCATCGGAATCCAATTCCCCTTTTCAACATCTCCCCCCCATCCCATCAAAGCAGAGGGCGATGCTGCAGTTGCGTCAAAATCATGAAAGCTAAGGTTAAGGGTAGTAATCCCCAGGCCTTCTGTTAGGGGTAGCAGCTGCCACTACAAGCTGGTTTAACCCCCCCCCCCCCCCCCCCCCCCATGCACCATTTCCTTAATTTCCTGCTCTAGCCTTTAAGGATCCACAGTGTTTATCTCATGCCTTTTTTAATTTTACCGTTTTTGTCTTCACCACCTCTTCCGGAAGGGCATTCCAGGCATCCACCACAGTCTCCGTGAAAACAAATATTCCCTGGCTTTGGTTCTAAGTCATCCCCCCCTGAAGTTTCATATTGTGACCCACCCCGGTTCTACTGTTTCCTTTCCTCTGGAAAAGGTCTGACGTTCGTGCATCATTAAAAACATTCAGGGATCTGAAGGTCTGTATCCTATCTCCCCCTGCAAGTCCTCTCTTCCAGGGGGTACAGATTCAGATATTTCGGCACCAAACCCTCCAGGTTCTGTTGTGGGGGAGGGGGGGGGAGGGTAAGCCTCTCAGAAGGCAAACACCAGAGAAAGAACGGGCATGGCGGTGAGTGGCAGGGAGCGCCCTTCTGCCCGCAGTGTATCTCTTATCTCAGGGGGTGCTCGCAGATCATCCACGAACTCGCACAGCACAGACTGGCCTGGGTGGGGGAAGGAGGGCGGCAGCAGGGAAGCTGCAGAGAAGGAGAAGCACATAATCAAAATGTTTCCAGCAAGCATGGGCTGGCATTAGTTTTTCAAACCAATCTCTCATGAAGGGGAGTAGAAAGCCATGAGCTCTCACGACCATGTAGGTCCCTCCAGCAAAATGCCAGTCCAATACAAGACACAGCAGCCTGAACCGGAACCGATATGGTTACTCTGACTCCGAAAGAGTGTGTGTGGCGTCCTATTACACAACAGCTAGGACGGCAATGTTTCGCAAGCTTTGGCACGAGTATGTCTGTGTGGCGCTACCATTTGAAAACTCTCCAACACTTTACAGCTATGTCTTCTGGTTCCTCTAAAAAGAACATTGAAAAGAACAGGATGGTGTGTGAGTGAAGTCTGCCTTGCATCCTCTCAGATCCCCACGTGGGTGGCTCTCGCTCTCTTTTTCTCTCTTTTTTTTTTTTATAGTGGCAGTGTCGGTCCCACTACAGTGCAGCCGAGGAGACTTCAGGAGGCTTGTGAATACAGCACTGGTGGGGCGGGGGAGTGCAGAGAGCCTGCCATGAAGTCAGAGGCTGGAGGGACCATTACGCATGACCTGCCGCCCTCCCACCACTGCAGGCACCTCTCGCTCTGCCAAACACCTGAGAAACACTCCCCCTTTCCAGTCCTGAGAACTCCTGCCTCCTTAGAAGCTGAAAACAGATGCACAGGGCCCAATTACAGGGCTTTAAAAATCAGAAGGCACCAAAAGAAATAATTCCAGCTCTCTGGTTTTGGAATACTTTGAATGCATCTTTCATCTAGAGAAGATCTCAACCAATTTTAAAATGTTATGGGTGAGAAACATATGCAATAGCCACTTCTAGGCTGGGTGGCCTGACAGTATATTTTTGGCAATGGAGGGGGGAACAGGGCCAACAAACCATAAGCTACAATTTCAGAATCTAGCAAAATAGGAACAATGGAAAGCAGCAGTGGTACTGAAACTATTTTTGAAAGATGTTCAGTGTTTCCCCAGTCAATACAGAAAAACTAAGAACAGCTCAACAAATGTACCTTTAGATTGTCATGTCTGCTCAGAGGAACTGCAGATATACAGTAGGACTTCCCTCTTCTGTGCTTTAAATATTTCTCTTGTAGCTATTCCCAGCAGTTCTACACTGACAGACACATTGTACATTAAAAATAAAACTATAAACTTTTCGTGCCAGCTTGTTGGCAGCATGGAAGGTCCCCAGTTTGATAACCAAGTTGGGTGGGGAGAAGGAGTCATGGTCATTGCTTAAGGGCGACACCTAGTGGACAGATTCAGATTCCATGATTGCAGGGCTCCAGAAGGAGCCCCGGTGTAGGGTCGCCAGCCATGAACTGTTGCTGCAAAGCCGCAATGATCAAACTAGGTACCTCGAAGGGGGAGGGGTTTGAGGGAGGACATACAAGTGGTTGGAAGACTCATGATGCCAGATCCCAGGCCTGGCTGCAACTAAGCTTGAGACCCAAAGAAGTAAGAGGAAACTTTCGAGTCAAAAAAAAAGTTGTACTTTTCTCTGTTTGCCTTGGTTTTCTTGACAGCATATTTATAGTACCTGGATTGTATGAAAGTTTGCCACATGCATAAGGGGGAGTTTCTGGGAGCCATGAGAATAATGCACAAGGCCAGAGCAGTGGTACAGTGTGACCAGGAAGGTGACCAAATTGCCCAGTAGGTTAAAGGTTTCGCTGCCATGCTGTCATTTTTCCCAACAGCTTTCTGCTCCATTGCTGAAGACAGAAGTTGCTCACTATCTGCAACACAGCACCAGGGGTGGCAGGCTGGGATGGTTAGCCCTGCTCTGGAAGAGAGCCGTGAAGGGAGCATTTCATCTCCAAGGTCATTCGGCCCTCGACTTCACTCACAGATGACAGTTAACAGGAACGGCTCTTTCTTTCACCCTGCACACAAAGCAGGACACCAGTGTCCAAGTCATCTCTTGCTATGGAGCAAACTCTTAACACAGTAAGATGTTTTAGACCAAATAAAGACATTTGGCCATCATATTCACTTCTCTCAGGTGTCCTAGAACCCGGTTCTTCTGCATGCATTCGCTGTACATGCCACCTCCCCACCCACCACGATATTCTTTAGAACTGCAGAATACAACCGTTCTGTAATTAGCAAATTCAGCCATCCTAGGAAAGATGAAAACAAGAGTGGCTGAGGGGGACTCTGTTTTGTGTGCTCCCTCCTTGGCCATTAGTAGGCTGGGTGATGTGAAGGATTCAGGCACCAAAGGCTGGGAGTCCTTGTAGCCCTGGGGTGTCCCAGCAAGCCATAGTTTGTGGATCTTATACTGCTCAAGGTGCAGGGGCCATTCAGGAGTTGCTGCATCAAGGATCGGTGGTGTGCAAGCAGGTTTGCTTCTGTATCGAGGCCTAGGTTTTGAAAGGAGAAGGTTGAAGAGTGAGGGCTACTCAGAAGAGGCGATTGCAATGCAACTTCAGGCTTAGAAATATTCAGCGTCCTCGGCTTCTGTCAGGGACTGGAAAGTCTTTGAAGTTTGGTGAAATGCAGCAGGGTTATGTCCTTCTTGGAGAAGGGGCTGAAAAGGGGTCTGGCCCTGAATTCTCTCAAAGTGCATGTGGCGGCTCTGCCTTGCACTGGTAACATTGGGGGTTAGATCCTTGGCGTCTCATCTGGATGTGGCTTGTTTTCTCCGAGGGGTTAAGCAATTGTATCCTCCAGTTAGGAGGCTGGTTCCCCCTTGGAATCTTAATCTGAACTTAAACGTTTTGGTAACAACCTCATTTGATTCCCTTAGGAAATCATCACTAAAAGATCTTACATTGAAGGTGGTATTTCTCATGGCAATTTGATCGGCGAGGTGGGTTTTGGAGCTGCGGGCTTTATCCTGTAGGGCTCCCTTTTTGTGGATTACTTCAGGTGTTTTACTGCACATAGTGCACTCTTTTTTCCTGAACGTAGTCTCTGTTTTTCATTTGGAAGAGTCACTCGAGTTGCCAGTCTTCAAACAATGTGCGTCTAGGAGCGGGTCAGAAGACCTCCATGTTCTAGATGTTTGTAGGATGTTGTTACACTATATGAAAGTGACCAACTGTTTACACTTGTCAGATCATTTGTTTGTCCTATTTAGTGGGCTTAAGAAAAGCCAGATGGCTTCAAAGGCTACAATCGCTGGATGGATTAAAGAAGCCATAGCCTCCAAGTACAATTGCAAAGGAGCCAGAGGGTCGTAGAACTCACTTTACTAGGGCCCTGGCGATGACATGGGCAAAATGTAATTTAGTGTTGCCAGAAGAGTTTTGTAGGGCCACTACATGGTCCTCTTTGCATTCCTTTTACAGGCATTATCTGGATGTGCAAGCTCCCAATGTCACTTCCTTTGGGGTGAGTATTTTGAGAGCAGGACTTTCAGATTCCTGCCCAGTCTAGGGATGGCTTGGGTGCATCCCATGCATCTGGACTGGTCTGGTAAGGATGATAAGCAAAGTAAAATTGGGTTCCTTACCTGATAATTTTCTTTCCTGGAGACCTACCAGACCAGTCCACACATGGTCCTACTCATCTCTGTATTGTGACCTTTTGTACATTGTACAATCTGAGTTTGGGAGCCTATGTCCTAACAGTTTAAAAGGTTCACAAGTTGTTTATTTCATTCATTGGTTTACCCCTGTTCGCATAGTGGGGGTGGTTTGTGAAATTAATACTGAAAGGCTGTATGTGATACAGTTCCTTATAAGGCTGTTTCCAGCAAAGCTTTCATTCTCTGTCTCCATCTGCTGGTAGGGGAGAAAACCCATGATTTTCAAAAGCATCTACATGTTTAAAACTGCATTTTACATAGGTAAATGTACTTTATCCATGTTAAGTGGGCTTTTGAAGATATGCCATTGAATTGTCAATAGGTTTAACTTACGTTAAGAGCACTTAACTCGTGTATATGACTTTTAAAAATAGGTACAATAGCATACCATATTTACATGCATAACTCCTTTGAAAATTCACCTGCAATCATCTGGACTGGTCTGGTAGGACTCCAAGAAAGAAAATTAGCAGGTAAGGAATCTAACCCATCATACAGAAAGGCCAGAAACCCGTAAAGCAGAGAATATCTGCATGGAGACTCTTGGTAAAAAAAAAGGTCCAGGATCTGGTGATCTGGTCTAGGACTTAAGCATCACCCTTGATCTCAATTTCCCAATGATAATCTCATATCAATTTCTTTCCACAAGCATCAGATTATAACTATTTACCATGAAGGCTGATCCTCCTCTCCAATAATAAGCCTCAATTAACCAGGGAATGCCCTGTGTGTTACACAGATGGACCTCTCACCAGTTACCTCTAGTACAGAATGCATCAGCTTGGCAAAATCCATAGTCCATGAAGCATGGGAGATCAATGGTGTTTTGGCTCTCAACCCTATTTCAGATGTGGATGTTCACAGCGCTAACCTCTATTTTATTTATTTTGGATTTTTTTAAGCTCATGCCTTATTGGTAGCTTAAGGCAAGGGTTACAGACAGGTACTGTAGTTAATACTGTAGTTATTTAACTTTGCCTTCTCTCTTGCTGAGTGTTAATTCAAAGCAGGGCCTCCCAAACCTGTCCTGGAGACCCCTACAGTCAGCCAGGTTTTCAGGACCTCCACAATGAATATACAGGAGATAAATCTGCATGCCTTGGAGACCCAGCGTATGCAATTTATCTCCTGCATATTCATTATGGAGATCCTGAAAAACCAATTGGCTGAGGAGCCCCTCGGCAGGCTCGTGAAGAAGCCCTGTTTTAAAGGGAACCACTGAAGGATGCCTCAGTGAGAGTGCATTTGGGCGGAAACAGATCAAAACCCAAAACATGGTGGGAAGTGTTTGCTAGGAAAGCAATGACTGGAAGCCTTCTCTCTTTCTACCTTGGATAATTATAAAGAAAAGAGAAGGTAGAGAGTTGGCATCTGCAGTTTTGGAAGAGGGAAGAATGACTTTGTGAAGGTATACTGCAAAAAAAATAAAAGCTTCCTTTGGTTTTTTTTCCTTGATGTGCAGTATCAACTATCTGTTAGGATAAGGAAGTAATGAGCAGGTAACATGGAGCAGATGTTAGTGTGCCTGTGACTGAACACCTGGGGGTACAGGAACATTTTTTAATCACACACTGTCCCAGATGTTACAGTAGAGCTGCCGCCCACTCTCCCCCCTCCCCAAATCTTGCCATTCCTTTAGCTGGGCTATTACTGTCCTTACATGTTTTGTCAGGGTGTTAATGATCCCTGCAGCTCCTCCTCCCATCCATCTTCCATAAACATCTGAAAGAAACTCTGGCATTCATACTCTCAAAAATATCTGAAACTATTCACACTCCTGCTCATGCCACAGTGCTTAACTACAAGTCAAGGGATATGCTTTTAGCAGTGTGCATAAGCTACTTGTGCAATTTTAAGCGCACACAAAATAATCTGACCTTCAAACAAAAGATACCTGCCTAAATTGGGTTTGAATACTGGAGTTGTTACATGGATAAACACACGTGTGGAAATTTAGCCATTTTGAAAATGTGGCTTAACTTTTGAAAATGTAAGTTGCAGGCAGAAATTCCCAACATGCCCTTGAAACAGTCTCTGCACCCATTCAAAATGCCTCTTTTTTTTTTTTTTTTTTTTATAGTGTGGCCAAGTTTATGCACATTATGAACTTATGCAAATGTTCTCAGGCAGCTGAAATATCATTCGAGCACGTGCGGGCAACTTATGTTGAGAATGCCTTATTTTTAGTTGCACAAGTCTTGACTGAGCTTTTGAAAATTTCTCCCTGAATGTCCATTTTTAGTCTCAGCAACCAGATTAGCTCCATATAGAAGACATACAGAGCTCTCTGAGAGCTAACATCTGCAGCTCTGAGCCATAAGTGGCAGTCCTCTCTCTGTCCCAGTTTCTGGAGAATCTCCAAAGCCTTAATTTAAAACGCTATTTCCTCAGCGTTCAAAACCAATGTTTTGTTTCTCTCATTTCTCCGTCCTCGGAGTGAGAATATTTGGAACTGAAGCAAATGACGGCTCTGAAGATGTATTTAATAGGGATCTGTCCATTCAATACCCTGTACTGCCCAGGGATAACTCATGATTTAACGGAACAAGGCTCTTGCTTCCTTCAAAATAGACAGTGGAAGAAAACTACTTCCTGACGATTCATTTATAATTGGGCTTAACGTGCAATCACTAATACAAAATTCTCTTTACCAGAGAACCAAAATAAGATTTCCTCTAATGAAGTTACCTGTCCGCTGCACCAGACTTCATCCAACCAACATTCATTATAAGAGCTCTGCATTTCAGATGAGGTTAATTCACTATAACAGGGGATTCACTAACAAATGGGTCACTATATCATGGGCAAGGCTGGTAAAATCCTAGGTCACCAGGTCAACCATATGCGACTGGGAGAACAGTTTTGAGCAGTGAGCAATGGAAGAGTTGGGCCAGGGAGGGTGAAGAGCTACTGTCACCGCCACCATCTGCAGGTGAGAGAGGAGCCGCAACAGTGCAGGCAGGACAGAAGTTGCTGCAGGTTGGCCACCAAAGAGAAGAGGCAGGAGGGGCTAGAAGGGAAAGAAGGGAGAAAGATTAAAAAAAACAAAAAAAAAACCTAAGCCCAAAAAAAAAAAAAGAAACCACACAAAACACGAGTGAAGAAAAGGACAAAAACCAAAGCTATAGAGACTTTTTGATCTGACTTCTAAAATGTTGGGCTAGTAACACAAGTTTTCCAAAACTATTTCCACCTCTAACTATAAGAGTCACTAGACTAGAGCAATTTCTATACTAGCGATAAGAAATCTATAGCAGGCATGCAAAACTGGCATTCAAGGTCAATTCTACTAGCCCGCATGAAAGAGAGCAGAAATAAATGTGAATGAAGTCCCATCAGCCTGATAATTCTACGTATTTGCACTTTATGCCACGAGAGAGTAAGAATGTCCCCCAGCGGCACTGCCTTGTACTGTGAATGAATGGAGTTACAGCACACTGTGCAGCTCCACAACACCCACGTCCACAATCCATACCTCATTCGGTGTCCAAAACCCTGCGGCTAGCCCCAAAGTCTCCATGCAAAATGCAAATGCTTCAATAGTCACCCAGGGCCTCCAGCACCCAACCAGAGTGGAGAAGTAGCCTAGCGGTTAGAGCAGCGGGCTGAGAACCAGCGTTCAAATCCCACTGCTGCTCTTTGTGACCTTGGACAAATCAGGTCACTCCCCACTGCCTCAGGTACAAAAAAACTTAGATTGTGAGCCTTTTGGGCACAGAAAAATACTTTCTGTACCTGGATGTTGCTAATGAAAAGGTGTGAGCTAGATCACAATAAATAAAAAAAAAAACGAGCCTTCATCCAATGTCCCCACAGCACCATCCCAGCCTAGAAATTCTTCCCCGAGCATCCAAGCCTCTATCCACTGCTCAGCCACCCGTTCAACACCCCAAGCCTCCACCTTCCCCCTGCAACTCAATACTCAGCCTGAAGAAGAAGATGATGTGGCTCCATATTGGGGACAGTAGAAAGGGTTCTGTTACCTTCTGCTACTGAAGAGCTGCTCCTTTCCCAGGGGGCTGTACTGGTACTGGGCGGCTGGGCTCCAGGTGGCAGTGACCATGGGCAGCAACGAGCAGAGGCAGAGGAGAGCCCGCAGCCTCCCTTTGCAGCAGGGCCTCATTTCAATCCCAAGACGGCAGCTGAGGGGCGCAGATACCAAAAAAAAAAACAAAACAAAACCTGGCCAAAGGGGCCCTAAAAAAAAATCACCTACTTGGAGAGCCCAAAACACAGGCACCCAAAAACTTCACCTGCCCACAGAGGCCAAAAGTCAAACCCCCTGACAGCAGGGCCCTGGAAACAGACACGGACCTGCTTAAAAGGGGCCCCAAAACACCTGTCCGTATGGGAGGGGGGGTCAAGAAAAGGTCACCTGCCCCGGCACAGGGGGAAGGAAGTTGATCCCGCCGCGGAGAGCCCTCCGTTAACAGCGCTGGTGGATGGTAGGGTCCTTGCAACACTGCCCCGAGATGAGCTGCAGCTTTCTAGGGAAGCCAGAGCCCTTCCCCCGACTGCGCCCCAGCGGGGAGGACGGTGACGTCCAAGGTGCAGGCAGAAACATCCTCCAGGGCTGCGGGACAGGAAAGGCACAGGCGGGCAGAGCCCAGGCGCTGGCTGCGGCTGCTGGGACTCCGGCAGTAGGCAGCCCTGCAGGCAGCTCCAGTCCGGCCCCCTTTTCCTACTGGATTAAGGAACTCAAACAATCGCAGGGTTTTCTACAGTGAGCTGCTGCTTCCTCCTCCCCCTCCTGCTATTCCCCTGCAGGACAGGGGCTGATTTAATATTTTCTGCACGCCAGAGTGCCTCCCTTTCTCCTGCCTTCTTTTTTTTATTTTTTTTTTCACTGTCTTTTTGCTTCACCCCCCTTCTTTCTCTCTTCCCTTGTCCTTTCTGACTTTTCTTTTCTCTCCCAGTTTTGTTCTCTTCCGGCCCCCTTTCCCCGTTCCCTTTTCTTCCACTCTCTCTTCCTTCATCTCTCCCCCCCTCTCTCTTTCATCCTGCCTCTCTTCTTCATTTCTTGTTTCTGAATCCAAAGTGCTTTCACCACATCAAGCACTCTATGCAATATTTTGAAAGATCACCAGGCAATAACCATGAAAGGAGTCTGAATGGCTTCTAGCATATGTAGATTGCATGTCTAACACATGTCCTACTGCTTCATATGTATTTCTTAATTTATTTATATACCATCATTCTGAATTAACAATCCATGGCGGTTTACAATTTAAAAAAAAACCCTTTAAAACATAAATTGAAATACATTCATAAATAAAATAAATCGCTTTTCAGAACCTTCTATACAATAAAATATATTGTCAGGTTTTTTTTTGCAACTTGGCCTTTGTGCTTCTTATTTGCCTCTGAAGTAAAACATAACTTTTCTTTCACTTTTAGTTCAAAATCTAGCAGAGAGAGTCGAGACCAACTGCAACTTTGCTTCAGAGGAAAACTGGTTTTAATCAAACTTTTGTTTCTCCAAAAAATGAAAAAATACTTAACATACCTAAAAACCCTCATGAAGCTTCAGGCAGGCAAGTTTGGTATAAATTCTGTTACCCAAAAATCAAAAGTGGAAAAAAGCCAAGCCTCACCACAAAACAAAAAAGATGAAGTGAGGAGGTGACACCGCCCACGAATACTGTAGCCCTCAGCAGAAAGAGTCCATTGCAGAGCACTCTCAATATAAGGCACTGTTATAACTGATGTTTCTTTCTAACAGATAAAAGCACTCACTTTCTATGCCATAATCTTGCCTATTAGAAAACTCAGTTGGAGCTGCATGGCCCCGGTTGCGTTCAGTGGTCCACAGGCTAACCCTGCAAACCGTTGCCCTCACCTCTTGGGCTGGGCCCTGGCCGCGACGAAGCACCCTTACGGCGGGACGCTGCCCCTCCCCACAGCAGGCCCTGCTCCTCTTCACGGCAATATGCTGCTGTCCTGCCTCACAGCCAGACACTGCCAGCTTCCTGCCGCCGCGCTTCTCTTAGACGTGCACGTGGCCGACACTGCTGAATTTAAAGAGCCTGCGGCAGGAAAAGCCCTGCAGCGCGGATTGATGACCTCAAGCATTTAGGCCTATAAAAGACTCTCCAGACCTTCACTTCCTTGCCTCAGCAACAGGTCTCCCAATTCTAGAAGGAGTGCATGTTGCTTCAGCGGCCTGTTTTCAGTTCCAGTGGCCTTGTCTTCAGTTTTGTCTCCCTCTCTGCCTGCCTGTTCTTCTCATCTCCCTGCCCTGCCTATCCATCCCGCTATTCCCTTCAGAGGGATATCTGGTATTGACCACTGATTGCCTCTGGATACTCTTGACTGCCACTGACCACTGCCTGCCTCTGGATAAGCTTGACCACCTATCACTGACCACTGCATGCCTCTGAATACTCTTGACCGCCGCCTGCCGCTGACCACTGCCTGCCACCGGATACGCCTGACCTATGTCTACTCAGAACCAGCTACCTCGACGGATCTCTTCGTCATCAGCAGAGGTCCTCACCTAAGACCTGCTGGCCCTAGCACCCAAAGGCTCAACCCGAGGGGAGAGTGGGTTGGTAAATGGGAAGCTCCAGCTGGGCCTCTGCTTCATCCGGGTCTGCCCCTGCTGATGGTGGGGACCTACAGAGCTCCTCCCTGTAGATTGCGTCAACCCTGCCTTGGCCTAAGGGTCCATGAACACAACAGTTCCCCTATCCGCCAGCTTAGCGAAAATGCTACATTGGTACCTTGTACCTACTTCCTGGACCCCCTCCCAAAATAAGGTGACTATAGGGCTTCATTTCAAGGAGGGGGGAGCAACATGAACCAGTCATGGTTTTGTCCCATTGCATGCATGACGACATACTACATCTCCATGCATGTAATGGTTCAGCCTGTCCTCCATGTGTTACACCTGTCGGTCGCAGACGGCTGTGACCGCTGTTGCTCAACTCTTTCTTCACAGCCTCGACTCCATGGGGAAGACTGGCGGCCTCCACCAGCTGTCGACAGCCTGCCTATAGCTCCCAGGCCTCCCGGGGCGGCATAGACACCGCCAACCGCCATCTTCAAGTTGGAATCCCTTAGGCACGTGCGCGCACGGGCTAGTCTTAAGCACATCAGGGCGGAAACCTCGGGGGCGTCCCCTCCGGATGACGCCATTCCTCCAGGACATTTAAGCCGGCTGGCCCTGCCTACCGATGACTTGGCAACGAGATCCCTCTTTGCCAAATCTGCCTTGCTCACAGAGGACCCTTCGTTCCAGCTCCTGCTTCCTTGGCGTGAGACGTCCTGGGTACCCGCTCCTCTGGAGCCCTCTCTTCATCTCTGGCTATCTGCTCCTCGGAGGGCCTGACGCTCAGGACTTCTGCCTGCCCCATTCCCCAGGGCTTCTGGGAACCATCGCTACACTTGCCATGAGTACTCCGCACTGCGGACCATTACCATCTCTACGGAGGATCTCATCGGTGTACCCCGCTCTGCGGATCAATACAATCTCTTCTGAAGACTTTTTTGGTGTACCCTGCTCCGAGGATCACTACCATCTCCTACTGAAGACCTCATCGGTGTACCCCGCTCTGCGGACCATTACCAACTATACTTAGGTATCCTCCCTGGGTATCCCCTATTCCACAGACCCGTGACACTTCTGGGTCTGTGCGACTTTAACTCTTGCATCCCCCGTTCCGTGGGTAGAGCTGCTCTACCTCTTTAATAAAGACTCTAGACTTTCACTGTTCTGACGTCAGCTGAGACCTCGCCTCCCAACGATGAGGCTTACAGGGCTCCTCCCTGTGGGTGGTACCATCTCTCACCTCGGCCCAGGGCCCACATACTCATTAATCCTAACACCTTGATACAGAGTTATACTGTCATTCTACCCCCTGGAGCTTCCAGCATCACAAGCTCCAGCAGATTTTCTTTCCTACTGGGAATTCTGGGCATCCCAGAAGATGCTTCAGCAAGGCAGGTGGCTGGAAAGGGATCATGCTGGGTGCAACAATTGGGGCTTTCTTTGCTGTCCATCTGGCCACAAACTTGGCCTTTCCTTGCCTCTTGTGCGGACATTAGGGGATCCAAAAGGGATGTGTATAGGGGCAGAGTCAGGCAGAGATGGACTGAGGGCTGTCAATTGCAGGTCACATTTGAAAAGTTTGCAGAAGTCCCCAATTTCTGCCATCCCCTCAGCTCCCAAAGCATCATCAACAAACTCCCAGGCTCCACCTCCAATGGGGGTCCTCAGATCTCAACTGTGCTGAGACAGAGAAGGCCTGAAAAAGGTGAGTTTTTAGGCAGGATTTCAACATGGTAAGAGAGGGAGCATGACGCACAGCTCAGGAAGGTTATTCCTAGCATTCAGTGAATGAAATGTGGAAAGCACAGAGCTGGGAGACGAAGACAGAGGAGAAGGGCACAGTTAAGAGCATCTCTCCTAATGAATGAAGTTTGGGAGGAAGGGTGTAGGAGGAGAAAAGAGAGGAGAGGTAATGAGGAGCTGCAGAAGGAATACACTTGTGGATGAGTAAGAAAAGCTTGAAGTATACGCAGAAGCAGATGAAGAGTCAGTGTAGTGATTTGAAGAGTTGTAGGATGGTAACGACACCGCAGAAAAGAAGTTGCAGAGCTGGATTTTGAATAAGCAGAGACAGGAGCCCAAAGCTGGAAGGTATGACAGCCATTCTGCACCAGCAGGCACAGAAGCAGAAATGGGAAGATGCAGGTTCCTGACTTTGAGCCAATCAGACCTTAGTTAATTCCTGAGCCAGTTAGGAGGGGGTGAGACAGATAAAGGGAGTCAAGAGTGTGGCCCACAGAGCTATTTATGAAAAAGGGAAGAGACAGCTACAGAGCTGGCTGCGCCTGTAGAAGGAAGCAAAGAGAAGAGAGAAAGGGGGATTCTGAAGCCTGCGGGATTTGAAGTGACTTGCTGGAAGCTCACCAGCTCAGTGACATCACCCCCCCCCCCCCACACACACACACACACACACACACACACACGAACATGCAAACCTCTTCTCCATGGAGCTATGTTACAATTTCAAACAACTGCAGGTCCACTGATTGTGCTTAGAATGGGGAATAAGAGGAAGCTAGGAGCCAGTGTGAACCCTTGTTGGGGCTTGTCATTTTACCTGGCACACAGAGCTGCTGCTGTGCCTGCAGCCAGTTCCGCCTGGAGAACTTTCGGAAAGACAAAGACAGTACAAGCAGCCCTATGAATGCCTGAAACTACCCCTCATCCCCTTCTGCAAGAAGCCTATGACTTCATAAGTTTGGGCCTTGCCCAGAAATTGTCTGCTTCAGCTAGTTAGGAAATCTAACCTGGGAGCTGGACACTTTCCAGTTTGGAATGAGCAATTTTGAGTAAGCGCGCCAACAACAAAAATCTATTTGTTTCATTTATAGTGCTGGATCCAGACCCACAAAGTTTGAAACATATTACTTGCTAGCATTCACACTACTGACACTTATAACTTACTTGTTTTTTTTACATGGTTGCTGTATTTTTCCTGTCTGTATTTTCATGTTGAACTGCCTTATAGTTTAATAAATAAAGGCTGCTGATTTAGTGACTGATTTTTTTTTTCTGTCTCTGAGAAGGTGGATAAACAGGAGGGACTGTTATATCAGCAAAGGTGTGCCTCTATTGCTCTCCTTATATACTGGCATCAATCAGGACAGACTCTATGCTGGACCAATAAGGTTTTCCAAGGGGGTGTCTTACTGCTTGACAGCTTGAGGGTAAATATCCCCTGGCCTTTCCATGATTCTGTATCTCCATGGCTCCTCTGCAAGTCCAAAGCCATGCGGTGCCTGACAATACCTAAATCAATTGAATAATAGACATAAGAACATAAGAAATTGCCATGCTGGGTCAGGGAAGAGGGATTCCGCTTTGTAAGGAACTGGGGAAAGGGGAGACTTTTCCAAAAGAATGGGCTCCACCTTAACCAGAGTGGAACCAAGCTGCTGGCACTAACTTTCAAAAAGGAGATAGAGCAACTTTTAAACTAGAACAAGGGGGAAAGCCGACAGTCACTCAGCAGTGCATGGTTCGGAGAGATGTATCCTTGAAGGATACTAATGAAACGGAGAGTTAGGGCATCCCAACAGAGAGGTTCCATTAAAAGCAAACATAGTCCATATGCCTATATGTAAAAAATCACCGAAGCTAATGATTTCCGAATTATCCCAAACAACTGAAAAGCAGGTTGATAAAACAAACAAAAATCACACTTTGAAATGTCTGTATGCCAATGCCAGAAGTCTAAGAAGTAAGATGGGAGAGTTAGAGTGTATAGCAGCAAATGATGAGATCGATATAATTGGCATCACAGAGACTTGGTGGAAGGAGGATAACCAATGGGACAGTGCTATATCAGGGGACAAATTATATCGCAATGATAGGAAAGATCAACTTGGTGGGGGTGTGGCACTTTATATCTGAGAGGGTATAGAGTCCAAAAGGATAAAGTTCATACAAGAGACTAAATGCTCAGTAGAATCTATATGGGGAGAAATCCCATGTGTGTTGGGTAAGAGTATAGTGATAGGAGTATACTACTGTCCACCTGGACAAAATGGTCAGACAGATGATGAAATGCTAAGAGAAATCAGGGAAGCAAACCAATTTGGCAGTGCAATAATAATGGGAGATTTCAATTACCAACAGTCAATGGTGCAAGAATACAACTTTGAAGATCCACCAGTATTCAAAATGCAATTTAATTGTAATTTTTTGCACAATATATAATCGGCAACTCCACATGAATCAAAGAGTCATTTGTATAAGTCCCCCGACACGGTCCCGTGTTTCGCTATTGCTGCATCGGGAGGGACCATCATTATAATTAAATCTTTCAGATCAAAGCTCCATCTTGGTTCCCAGCCCCATTAATCCTCATAGTACCTGTCCTATGTGGCACAAAATATTTCCTTTCTAAGCGGTAGGGATGTGCATTCATTTCTTCTGTTTCGTCAGGTACTCACATACCTTGCTGACTTTTAATACACACAAAAAATGGATAGTATGCGTATAACTCATTATAAAAAATAAACACATACTATCTGGTTTTTTTATACTAGAAATTCATCGAGGTTTATGCGTGTTTGCTGAAACAGAAGAAATGAATGCACATCCCTACTAAGCAGTGTGTTATAAAGAAGGTAGCTGATAGGTCCAATTTAAATAATCTGAGTTGTATTCCACCTTTTCCATGAGTTCTCAGCTTTTCACTTGTGCTTATTCCTTGGTTATGGGGATCGCTTCCATCCATCTTTGTCTTATCAGCTTTCTCCAGCTCAGCCCAATTTCCTGTAAAACTCTTCATTTCAGAACTGGATTCGTAAGTATCAAACAGTTTGGCAAAGCCAGGAAAACAAGGTTTAGAAACCCACTCTCTCATTTGTCTGTTATATCCATGTTCCTATCATATATTTACCTGAATTGTTGTAAAAATCTTTGCCAACCTTAGAGTCTACTATTGGGCCTCTCAGCTGGCATGTCAGAGAGAGTGGTTGTCAGGGGAGCCCTTCCCAGTGTGGGTTTCACGTGAATCCTTTCAGATGCAAGGAGTGGCCCTGGCTACCCTGCCCTCCACTTCTTCGCATATAAAACTCATCTGCAGAACCAGCCCTCTTCTGGCACCCGCACTGAAAATCTGGCAGGCACTTAGTTCCTTTTGGGTACAGTTAAGACAGCCTCAACACCAGGCGTCGCGCGACAAAGGGGCTCTCCCCTTTGTGCACCCCTTTGTGCAATCCTTTGTGTATATGTTAAAATTTATTTTTGTTTCCTTTGTTAACTAAGCTGTTTCATTGTATTCGACTAAGGAATTTTTTCCTGCTTTTTCACTGTAAACCGGCATGATTTGCATTTAATGCAAGAATGTCGGTATATAAAAGTTAAAAATAAATAAAATAAATAAATAAATACTACTGCAGGAAAAAGTTCTCCAGTTTCCTCACTTAAGAATAATCAGAGTATTGCTGTGAGCTCATTTTTGCCGGATCTGGCGCTTTTGGCTGAGTAATGATCTGAGATTTGTCTGGCAGGTTTATAGTTGTTCCATCATTCAATCTTTCAGAACACTAAGACGGAAATATAAAATACCTAATTTTGTAGGTTTGCAAATCAGACAAGCTTAAAGCATCGGATTGATATGGAATGGTCTCCTACAGTAGCTGACAAAGTTGAATTGGTCCTGTCTCATAATCATGTTTTGCGATCTAAGAGCACAATTTTATACATCAGGGCTGTAAACGCAGACTTCAGCCTGCATGCTCAAAGCTGACTTCCGTGTGGACTGCACGCACCTTAGCGTGGCATAGGTGCGCACATTTCCACCTGCCAGGGAGTAGGTGTCAATGCTCACGCGAACATTTATGCGCAGGCTTTCGAAAATCGAAGGTACGCACGTAAATGATTTCCCTGCCCCCGACTCTGCCCCCAGGAACAACTCCTTGCAGTGCACGCATAAGTGTGCAAGAAATCGCTTCCATGTGTACTTTCATGCATGCAATCCCTGATGCAATTTTCCAAAAGCGCATTTTATGCATGAAAATGCATTCGAAAATAACCTCCTATGACAATTCCTCCTCTTTAGAAGGGCATTATTAACTATGGTGAGAATACTTTCATTTCTTTAATTTAGAAGTAGAACAAAATAGCGTGCATCAATCTCAATACTGATGAGTGAAGGAAAATATAGAAATCATCCCACAAGGTCTTGATTTACATTTTTTTTTCACAAGGTCCAATGCAGCAAGAAACTTGTAATACTCCCTAGGGGTGTAGTAAAGAAAAGTGATATGGTGATGTTAATGTCGTTTGTGTTAATGTACACATGGATGTAATCTGTAAAAAATGTCATCAATAAAAATTAAGTGACAAAAAAACAAATCAAGCAAACAGGGAAACAAATGTTAACAGACTACTGTAAAAGCACAGAGAAAAAGGTGATTGCCCCAACCATACGATGATCAAAAACAATAAATGACGGACTGTGTTTTGTACAACTGCGTCAGGAGGGAGCAATAATCCCAGCTTCTAGGTCTAGATGCAAACAGTAGAACAGCTTCACGAGTCGAGAGTGTGTGGGAACCGGATGTCACACAGGTAAAGAGAATTTTTCTTTATTTGTTTATAAGGGATATTTGTGCATTCGGTAAGTATCACATCCAGCGTTTCAAAGACAGGCTCGACTAGTGGATCTGTTCTTCTGTTTGCTTCTAGATGCAGAAGCTGGGATTATTGGTCTCTCCCGACGCAGCTGTGCGAAACACGGTCCATGTCTGGGGGGGACCTTGGAAATGTATAGTAAACCCATAATCCTTCGTGACACCACGTATCACACATACAAAACCAAAACTAAGAAACATATATCAATCAAAATAAAACAAAAAAAACCCAACAAAACAACAAAAAAATGGCCAAATACTAAAAAAGAGTATGTATCATCTGACAAGTAAAGCTGCCTTCTATTGTCTGTGATGTCGGCTTAAAAACGTTATGTATATCCACAATGCAGTGCTAGACACTGATCACATCCAGTCCGCAAAGCCTAAAAATTCACATCTTGGAGGTAGATTTTAAAACTTGAGCCTTGATTCCCCTGCACATGACCTTCTTGACTTTAACCATTTTTAGCTACCAATGAGCCTGATTTGTGCCTTAATTAGGGGGCCTATATTTAGCTGTTTAAGGCATCTTACAACAGCTGAAAATATTTATTTATTTATTTATTTAACACTTTTCTATACCGACCTTCATGGTAGGGACCATCTCAGATCGGTTTACATCGAAAGGAGGAACTGTAACAAAAACCGTAGGTAACAGGAAGAATAAAGTTACATTCAACGAGGGAGGTAAACTTGGAAGCAAAGACTGCTAGAAAGAAAAGTCTAAGGAACGTAGTGCTTAGGATAATAACAACCGTTAGAGAGTCAGGGTAGGCTCTTATTCCGAACTTGGAGATAGTAAGGGGATCCATTGTTCATGATGGTGCCTAAATAACATTTATTTATTTATTTTATTTATTTGTTGTTTTTATATACCGACATTCATTGGAGTATATCACATCGGTTTACATTATAACTGTGAGAAATAGTAAGGCTAAGGTGTCTTACTATTGGTACATTGTAACATTGTGAAAACATAAAAGCATAAATGCCATGCTGGGTCAGACTGAAGGTCTATCAAGCCCACCATCCTGTCTCCGACAGTGGTCAGTCCAGTTAAAAAAAAAACAAACCTAGCAGATCCCATAAAGTAGACCAAATTCCTGTTATTTACTCCTAGGGATGGCCAAGAGCTTTCTTTAGTCTACCTGACTAATAATGCGTTATGGACTCTTCCTCTGGCAGCAGAGTCTGCAGTTTAACAATGCGCAGAATGAAAAAGTACTTTCTAAGATCTGTTTTGAATCTGCTGGTAGTTTGTTTTAGTATTTTTTGAAAGGATAAATAACTGTCCTTTATTTACCCATTCCACCCCACTTCTATCCTGTCCCCTCTCAGGGGCCAATGCAACATAGTGTGCTCAGCCTACCCTACAGCTTGATGCACAGTTGGACGCGCGTTTCGAATGCGTTAGAATAACTCCCGATGCAATAATCGGATCAGCATGTCCAAAACGCGTGTCCAAACAAGCGCATAGCTAATAGCGCTTATCACATGCAAATGCCATGTAGATGAGGCTATTAGATATTACCCCCGAGGCAAAAAATTCACCGTGCGCCTGACACGCACTTTTTAACACGGAAAATTTAACGCCAGCCTCAGAACTGGCGTTACATCTTGCCGCGCATCAAGGGCTCAATTAAAAAAAAAATACTGCTTTTCTGTGGTTCCTCCTACTTAGTATCGTCGTAATACTAAGTAGGAGGAACCCAGAAAGCAGCATCATGAAAAAATAAAAAGGCTTGACGGAAACAAAAAATTTCGGAGCACACAATATACACACTCCAGGCCGTTTATACTGTGTACGTATATATTATGCTGGTGAATTAGCTGCCACAGGATAAAACGGACGCTCGTATTGAGCATCTGTTTTCGTAAACTGCACACGGCACCCGTCTCCTGGGCGCCCGATGCCAAGGACGCGCTAGGGATGCACAGTTTATCCTTAGCTCGTCCTTTTTAGCGCGGCGGCTCATTTGATTATTGCATCAGGTGCCCAGGAGAGGTCGATGTGCTTGCGTTGAAAAAACGGGCACCCAGTTTGGACGCCCGGTGTTTTTTTGCGCGTGGTATTGCATCGGCCCCTCAGTCATCTCTTTTCCAGGCTGAAGGGCCCTAGCCTTAGAATTGGAATGACCTAAATTAAAGCGACTTACTTAAGAGGTCTGCACTGAATATCAGCGCTGAGTTCTTAAATTTGTTATCACATCCTGTTCTTAGGGTTCCTGTGGTTTAAGGTGCCTAAATTTAGGTACTAAGCCCATTACAATTTTTAAATTCAAAAGTATAGGCGGCTAATGCTATGCCTTTTGTATATTGGCCTCGGTGCTCTCAGATCCTCCTGACAAGATGGGGCAATAACTTCTACAGAAGGCTCCCTACTCTCCGGCACCGCATCTCAAGTTAAAACGTTTTAGAGATGGGCTAGGGGTGAGTTTCTGTGGCTGCCTTCCCTCACTCACCCCATCACCTGCTTTTCTTATATAGATTGTTAGTGGCATAGAGGCCTGATTCTCACAGCTTTAACCAACTAGAGAAAACATTTTGGGATGGATTTAAGAGTCCCATCCTAAGAGGTGTCATTCCTTGCAGATCTGCTCAGTTGATACTCCTGGGGGAATTCTGCACACACAAATTTTAAATTATGCATACTATATATTGGTCAAAATAAGACAATGTACATCACAGTCGTTGAGTAATTAATTTAAAATGTAATACAGAAAAGTTATTACTCAAAGATGCAGAGTTTTAAATATTTTGAGCAGAATTTCCCTAGAAGTACAATATAAGAGAGTGTGCCTACCACCTCTCGCCCTACTCCCCTGGCCAGACCTCTGCCCTCTCAAGCACCAACTCGTCTGCTTTCCACTATCTCTCCCCTCCCCCTCCAGACTCAACTCTATTTCCACCCATCATCCCTCCACTCTCATAGTTTGACCTCTCTCTCATATAGCCCCTCACACAGTCTCCATTTGCCCCACTCATACACACATCCTCACACAGGGTCCCTCTCTCTCAAACTCACACACACATACACCCTCACGCAGGCTCCCTCTCTCTCTTGTACGTACATACATACACCCCCTCACAAAGGCTCCTTCTCTCTTTTCCACACACGCACATTCCCCTTACATAGGCTCCCTCTCTCTCACACAGGCTACCTCACTTTCATTCACATACATAGACACACACACAAACCCTCTCTCATACATACCCTCAACTCATACTTACAGGATCCCAATCTCTCACGCACATGCACACTCCCTCACAATCTCTCCTCACATATACACTCCCTCACTCAGGATCCCTTGCTCTCTCACATTCACATAAACACATACACACAGGCACCCTATAGCACACTTCCTCGCTGTCACATAGTCTCACAAGTGCTGCTTTCTTGCCTCTCATGTTGGGTCTTCTCTGCCACAGGGCTTGCCTGTCTTCGCCGCGAGTGGGATGGGCTCTGCTCATGGTTCTCTGGCCATCCTGATCTTCAGCCACGAGTAGGATGGGCTCCACTCACTGCCCACTGGGCCTTCCTCCTGCATGGGAGGGGAATTCTGCACTCCACAGTAGTGCAGAATTCCTCCAGGAGTAAGTTGAAGTTGCCCCTTCCTCAACTAATACCACCTATCACCCACCTGCTTTAAATCTTCTCAACCTTCATTTCACCATTTTAACTCAAAATATTTTTTTGTCTGCATGTCTTGTCCATCTTGATCAGACTGCAAGCCCCACAGAGCAGGGGCTCTCTCTTATGTACATCTGTAAAGCTCTATGTACCCCTGCAAAGCACTATGCAAATGACAACACCACCACCACCCTCCTTCCAGCAGCATTCGCTGTTCTTTGAAGGTGTCCCGGGCTTAACACTGCTCAGCTTCTAAGATCTCACAAGATTAAAGCGTGAGGCAGTATTTAAAAAAAAGGTAATTTTACATATTCACTGCTGAAACCATTTCTATTGCCTGAGCAGCACATGAGCTTCCAAAATGGAGAAAGAACTAGAATGAGGTTATTATTACCCAGTTACAGTTGGGCAGGAACACAGAAATCAAATGACTTGTCCAAGGTCAGTGGAGAATTTGTGTGCCCTGATCTCATGTCTTAGGATTTCTCTGGACTTCTCTAACCCCATCTGTTTACCCAGATGTAGTGATGTACAGAAAGGGGCTCCAGGGAACCCCTTCTTACATGGTTTTATGCAAGCAGCATTAACAGAGCTGGCTAGAGAAGTAAGCAGCACATCACTACACAGATCTCTGTACATAGGGGAGAGGGTAAGTTGCACAGAACTATGAGGGTATAAAGTGTGTAGGCATGAGCGGGCATTGGGGATTTCCTGCTTTGGGAAATGTTGCTGAATTGTAGATAACATGCAGGCCAATGTAATAACCCGTGCATTACACAGAAACATAGACATGACGGCAGAAAAGGACCAAACGGTCCTTCCAGTCTGCCCAGCAAGCTTATGGGAGTATCTGCCGCACTGTACAGGTCACCCCCATACTTATCAGTTTCCCACACTGTAGAAGTCAGGGCCCTTATTGGTTGCTTTCTGAGCCCAATTCCCTGTTACCTCTTGCCATTGAAGCAGAGAGCAATGTTGGAGTCGCATCCAAAGCATCAGGCTTATTGGTTAAGGGCAATAAAAGCCGCATCAGCAAGTTACCCCCATGCTTATTTGTTTTCCCAGATGTAAAAGTCAGGGTCCTTGTTGGTTGCTGTCTGAATCCAATTTCCCGTTTCCTCTTTTCTCCCTGCCGTTGAAGCAGAGAGCAATGATGGAGTTGCATCAACAGTATAAAGTAGTAACTGCCACACCAGCAGGTTACCCCCATGAACTTTTTTCCTCATTTCCATCCTCTAGGGATCCACAGTGGGGTCCACAGTGTTTATCCCATGCCCCTTTGAAGTCTTTCACCATTTTCATCTTCACCACCTCCTCCAGGAGGGCATTCCAGGCATCCACCACCCTCTCCATGAAGAAATATTTCCTGACATTGGTTCTGAGTCGTCCTCCCTAGAGTTTCATTATGGGACCCCCTAGTTCTACTGATTTCTTTCCAACAGAAAAGGTTTGTGGATTGTGCATCATTAAAACCTTTCAAGTATCTGAAGGTCTGTATCATATCCCCCCGCACCTCACCTCCGGGGTATATAATATTTAGGTCCTTCAACCTCTCCTCATAAGTCATTTGATGGAGATCCCTACCCTTTTGGTCACCCTTCTCTGGACCGCCTCCATACTTTCTCCATCCTTTTTGAGATACGGGCTCCAGAACTGAACACAATACCCCAGTGAGGCCTCACCAAGGACCTGTACAAGAGGATTATCACCTCCTTTTTCTTACTGATTATTTCTCTCTCTATGCAGCCCAGCATTCTTCTGGCTTCAGCTATCGCCTTTGCTGTGTGCTGAAATACAGCAGATTTAAAACAAATCTTAGGAAGTATTTTTTTTTCACTCAGCACACAATTAAGCTATGGAATCTCTTGCCAGAGGACACTGTCAAAGCAGCTAACATAATGGAGTTCAAAAGAGGATTGGACAAGTTCCTGAAGGAAAAGTCCACAAACTGCTATTAGCTAGGAAGACTTGGGAAAGCCAACACTTATGCAAGATACAAGAAACAGATCAACTATTGGGGATCTGACAGGTACTTATGATGGGGACTGGCCACCGTCAGAGACAGGATACTGGGCTTGATGGACCTTGGTGTGACACAGCATGACTCTTCTTATGTTCTTACAGCGCTGTTTCTTAATGCATGCACTAAAAAAAAAAAAAAATCTAACTCCCAATGCAGTAAACTAATAGTATGCTAATGCACTGGGAATTTAAAAAGCATGCAAACACAAAAACGTGCACTGAGCCTTTTGCATAGGCTGAGACACGTTTTAGCTCAGGCAGAAAACGTAGTCTTTCAGATTCAGGATTTATGCATACAAAACAAGCACAAATCATGTTGTGTGTGCATAAAAGTCCTTTATGCGCACAAATCATGATTTGTGCTTGTTCTGTGTGCATAAATCCTGAAGCAGGAGAGGTAAGAGCGGAGCCCGGGAGGAGGGAGGCTGTGGGGAACGAAAGTAAGAGTTCACACAAGACAAGCCTTGAGGGGCTTCTGTCTCCTTCCCTCCTACCCAGGGCCGGCGTGTCCATTAGGCGAACTTCGGCGGTCGCCTAGGGTGCTGAGCCATAGGGGGCACCGAAGAGCAGCCACGTGGTGCCACAAGCGAGGCCTATCCCGCTTGCGGCAAACAGAAATAGAGACCGTGTGCTGAGAAGCACAGTGTCGTGCCCCCCCCCCCCCCCCCCTGTTTCGGCACCAACTGTTTCCATTTCTCTTTGCAGCGAACGGGATAGGCCCCGCTTGCGGCACCACATGGCTGCTCTTCGGCGCCCCCTACGGCTCGGCGCCCTGAGAAGCACACAGTCGGGACCAAAACAGGTAGGGGGGGGCGCAACCAGGGGAGGGGGGGGGCGACAGCACAAGGGTCGCCTAGGGCGCCCAATACCCTTGCACCGGCCCTGCTCCTACCTAAAACATTGCAAGCCGCTTCCTCCCGAAAACGGCAGTGAGGACTGGGGACCCCCTTTCCAAAAAAAGGACCAGCAGCCAGGATTCCCTCTCCCATCTCAAAAAGGACTTGTCCTTTTTTGGAGGGGGGATCCCCAATGTCCCTGCCCTTTTCGGGAGGAAGCAAGGTTTTAAGGAAAGGAAGCCCTGTGGGAGCTGAAACTATTGGGAGGGCGGGGACGGAGGAGAGATTAGTCCTGCGAGGGCATTTTAAAAAATGTTAAAGGAGAGAGGGAAAGGAAGGGAAGATGTATTTGTTTTCAACGGCCTTCCCGATTAAGTGAAATGGTTTAGCAGAGTTTGCATTGAAGGCCCCAAATAAACCGATTTTGGTGACCTAGATTTAAAGGGGGGGGGTGCATGCTGGGGTGAGCACTGGCTCCAGCTGGCAAGGAACTGGTAAGTTGGGTTAAGGGGGGAGTGGGGGTTCTTTTTTGTGCCGAAGATGTTTTCATTGAGAAATGTTTTGTCAGAGAAGCTGAAAACCTATCAGCGACTCCCCCTATTCCACGGGTCCCAGAACAAGTGATCATCACTGTGGCTGTCAGTATCAAGCCTGGTAAATTGATCCCGAGAAAGGTTAATTGATCAGAACATTGCTTTGCATTCTCCAGTGACAGGTTGTTTTATTTTATTTTTTAATTCTTTTAGCCTTACTTTTCTCTTTGTCCTGAATCCATATAACCATATGATCTGCCTCCTCTTATCGCCTGCAGCTGCAGTCTTTAGCTACTTACTCTCAACCACTCCGTTTCCCTTACCTCCCCAAAACAGATCGCGTTCTCTTCTTCCTCCCAGGGGCTGTGGCAGGGGAGCAGGTATCTCCAGTCCAGAGCCTTTTTTTCTTTCAGAGATTGTAACCCAAGCCTGTTTCAGATGTGCAAAGCCAATTACCTTCCCTGCAGATTCAAAGAAAGCTCTGGCCACAAGGGCCTGCAGCTCGGGGGGGGGGGGGTGCACACATCTAGGGGCTCCCTTTCCCCTTTCCGCACCCATCTGGGATTTAGGAAAACAACCTTCCAAAGAGAAAACAATTCCGAAATCCTGGGCAGTGTTCCAAGGCTCTCTGTCGGAAGGCTTTGGGGCCCAGCTCCGTTCTGGGGCAGAGGAAAATGCATTCACTGGCTCTGGCTAGAATAGGAGAAGGCAATTAAGATAATTATCTGAAAGCAGGATTAGAATTGCAGAACACGGCTGCAGCCTCAGGAGATTAACTTGAAAGAAGAAAAAAGCTGCGCCGTGCTTTACAGTGTGGTGAGAGAGGAGCTGAGGGTGGTGAACCCCTCAGGCAGTAATTCTGTAATCTCGGGGAACAGGGAGGTACTCTGTGCTCTGCCACAGGTGGCGGGGCCTTTTGTGAGTTTTATGAATGAATAATGGGTGTCCCCCGCTGAGGTACTGCCTCCTTAGTAACTACCTTATGGGACGTTTGGGGGCTGCAAGCAGAGGGGTGGGGGAAGGGGCAGTAGATGTGGTCTACCAGCATTTTGATGAAGCCTTTGGAAAGATGGTGAGCAAGCTAACCAGTTTGAGAGTTAGAAGAAAGTTTATAAACTGTGTGACCAACCAAACTCAGACAGTTGGTCAATGGGGTCCCAGGGAAAGTGACCAGCAGGGAGCCTCGGAGCTCAGTGCTAGGTCCAGCTCTCTTCGATGCCTTTATAAGTGGCACCGGGGAAGGGTTAGTAGGGAAAATATGTCTGCTTGCAGATGACATGAAAATCTGAAATAGAGTAGCATTCAGGGGGGGAAGGGGGGTGGCGGTTTAGGTAAGATGAGAGATGACTTTAAACAAGCTGGAGAAGAACACGGTTCTAGCTACAATCCCTTCGCTAGATCTATGCTTCTATCAGCGGGGGGATATATTGAAGTTGGTAGCGTGGACTGGCCCCTTTGGCTATTAAATTAGCCTCTAGGTGTAACCACAATGGTACAGTCTAGAGTTGGGTTAGAGCAGCTGGAGGAGTATTGCGTGCATTTTGATTACTCAGATATCTTGGCAGTTTAAATCATAAGACCTTGTTACCAGTCTTGGAATATCAGGCACTGTCTTATCCTGGGTTATCTCTTTTCTCGAGGAGAGGAAATTTCAGGTACAAGGCTCTCAGGTTTCTCAATAGATTGATATGAAAATGGGAGTTCCACAGGGCTCCACACTATCTGTCATATTATTTAATATAAGAACATAAGAACATAAGAAATTGCCATGCTGGGTCAGACCAAGGGTCCATCAAGCCCAGCATCCTGTTTCCAACAGAGACCAAATCAGGCCACAAGAATCTGGCAATTACCCAAATACTAAGAAGATCCCATGCTACTGATGCAATTAATATCAGTGGCTATTCCCTAAGTAAACTTGATTAATATCAGTTAATGGACCTCTCCTGCAAGAACTTATCCAAACCTTTTTTGAACCCAGCTACACTAACTGCACTAACCACATCCTCTGGCAACAATTTCCAGAGTTTTATTGTGCGTTGAGAGAAAAATAATTTTCTCCGATTAGTCTTAAATGTGCTACTTGCTAACTTCATGAAATGCCCCCTAGTCCTTCTATTATTTGAAAGTGTAAATAACCGAGTCACATCTACTCATTCAAGACCTCTCATGATCTTAAAGACCTCTATCATATCCCCCCCTCAGCCGTCTCTTCTCCAAGCTGAACAGCCCTAACCTCTTCAGCCTTTCCTCATAGGGGAGCTGTTCCATCCCCTTTATCATTTTGGTTGCCCTTTTCTGTACCTTCTCCATCGCAACTATATCTTTTTTTGAGATGCAGCGACCAGAATTGTGCACAGTATTCAAGGTGCGGTCTCACCATGGAGCAATATAGAGGCATTATTACATTTTCCGTTTTATTAAACATACCCTTCCTAATAATTCCTAACATTCTGTTTGCTTTTTCGACTGCTGCAGCACACTGAGCCGATGATTTTAAAGTATTATCCACTATGATGCCTAGATCTTTTTCTTGGGTGGTAGCTCCTAATATGGAACCTAACATCGTGTAACTACAGCAAGTGTTATTTTTCCCTATATGCAACACCTTGCACTTATCCACATTAAATTTCATCTGCCATTTGGATGCCAGTCTTCCAGTCTTGCAAGGTCCTCCTGTAATGTATCACAGTCCGCTTGTGATTTAACTACTCTGAATAATTTTGTATCATCCGCAAATTTAATAACCTAACTCGTCGTATTCCTTTCCAAATCATTTATATATATATTGAAAAGCACCGGTCCAAGTACAGATCCCTGAGGCACTCCACTGTTTACCCTTTTCCACTGAGAAAACTAAACATTTAATTGTACTCTCTGTTTCCTGTCTTTTAACCAGTTTGTAATCCACAAAAGGTCATCGCCTCCTATCCCATGACTTTTTACTTTTTGTAGAAGCCTCTCATGAGGGACTTTGTCAAACGCCTTCTGAAAATCCAAATACACTACATCTACCGGTTCACCTTTATCCACATGTTTATTAACCCCTTCAAAAAAATGAAGCAGATTTGTTAGGCAAGACTTCCCTTGGGTAAATCCATCTGACTCCCGGTTGTAGGATCTTTGAGGTTAGAATAGTTATCATCTATATGCTGATGATATCCAACTATTTATTCTGGGAAAAGATACCTGACAAATTGCATTGCAGTTGGCATCGTGTTGTCTAACTGAAGTGGAGAAGTTGATGTTGCTTAATTGATTGGCCTTAAATATAAATAAAACTGAAGAAATTATTCTTATTAGATTTCCTAAGGCGAAGAATCTTATGGAAATGATACATGAGGAAAGTCGAATTCAAATAGCTTGTATACTAAAAATTTTGGAATAACGTACAGATCTGATTTATCATTTTGCAATCAAGTAAAGTGTAGTTAAAACTTCCTTTCATAAATTGCCTCTACTGAACAGGCTAAAACCTTGTTTATCACCTTCTGATTTCTGTACTGTTCTGCAGTCTCTGATTCTCTCAGGGCTAGATTATTGTAATTTTTTATATTGGGATCCCCGATGCTGCTGTTCGGGCCTTTCAGCTTGTGCAAAATGTGGCTGCTCACCGGGGTGCGTCTTTGTGACCATATTTCACTGGTCTTGAAATCGCTACAATGGCTCCCGTTCTCATGGTAAATAAAATTTAAGGGTGCTACTATTATATTTAAAGCTTTAACTGATCAAGCATCTGAAGATTTATCAACCATCATCTATACTTCTGTCAATCAGCTTAGGTTTACTTGATATTCCAACCCCACAACTTGTCATTTAGTTGAAGCTGTTGAAAGAGCCTTTTCGGTGGCTAGCCCTAGTTTATGGAATACACTACTGGTACAACTACATTCCATCTGGTGCTTTAAAACTTTATAACTGAGCCCTTACTTTTCTAAACAGGCTTTTAAGTCTTCTTTCATGAATTTGTTTAGGTTTATATTCTGCTTTTCATCCACTTCAAAGCGGATTACATTCAGGTACCGTAGGTAGTTATTGTTAACATTTTAAGAAAATGTGCTACTACTGGTCCAATCAATGTTTTTCATGCTTATTAAATGTATACATTATTAATATAATTTGCCTATGAGGAGAGCGCACGTTATAAAAGTTGTATTATTGTTATTATTAATCAATTGAGAAGGTTAGGCGTAAGGGGATGGAAAGGAGGCAAGCAAGCCTCTTTGTCTCTAAATGAAGGAAGGAGTTTGAGAAAGAGAGAAGTTCAGTTTCTCTTTTCTCCATGTGAATTAGGAGTTTGGGAAGGAGTAAAACCTCCTTTCTGTCCCGTTTCTCTGATGTGTTAAACTAGTAAGTAAAGAGAGCCACACAGACAGTTCCCTATGGTGCTGCGGCAGTCAAAAAAAGCAAACAGAATGTTAGGAATGATCCAAAAAGGAATGGAGAAAAAAAAACAGAAAATGTCATATTGCCTCTGTATGGAGCCATGGTGCGACTGTACCTTGAGTATTGTGTGCAGCTCTGGTCGCCCCATCTAAAGAAAGACACAACGGAACTAGTAAAGGTGCAGAGAAGAGTGACAAAAATGATAAAGGGGATAAATGAATATTTGTTAGAAAATGTAAACCGATTTGATATGTTCTCATGAAACATTGGTATATAAAAATTATTAAATAAATAAACATATCTCTCCTATGATAAGAGGCTACGCAAGCTTGGAAAAGAGACAGCTAAGGGGGTGCATGATAGAAGTTTATAAAATCATGAGTGGAAGTGGCCAGAGGTAAATAACGGGTAAATAAAGGATGGTTATTTATCTGACGCTCCATGAAACTAGCAACCAGCACATTCAAAGCTAATTGTTGAAAGTACTTTATCACTGAGTGCACTAATAAGCTGTGGAATCTGTTGCCAGAGGACATGATCAAAGTGACTAGCAGAGCAGGGTTTAAAAGAGATTTGGACAAGTTCCTGGAGGAAAAGTATATAATAAATTATTAGCTACTCAGGCTAAAGAAAGCTATTGCTATCCCTGGGAGTGAATAACAGGAATGAGATCTACTTTATGGGATCTACCAGTACTTGTGACCTGGATTGGCCACGGTTGGAGACAGGAGGCTGAGCTCAATGGACCTTGGTTTGGCTCAGCATGACAATTCTTATGTTCCTGGAGAATCCAGTAGTAGGGTGGAGAATATTCCTGTTCTGAGGGGGTAAACTTCTCATACTAGGCTTGCCTTTCTAAGGGGAAAGAAGACGCTGATCCAAGTTCATGGTGAATGAAGACCTACACAGGAACAGCGAGAAGTGAGTGTTGGGTGCCTGTCCGGGGGATAACCATTTACTGTGGAAGGAGAAAAATGAGGAGGAGGGAGCTGTCTATTCAGTGCTTTGTTCCAATGATGAAGATGTTCAGAAGGAATAGAGGAGAAAGACGTATGGGAGAGATTGGAGCCGTGGAGAATCAGGGTCCTTGGGAATCAGGAAGCCAGCATCTGTCCACAGGCATCTTTAAATACCAGACAAAGAAGGGAGGGGATCACGAGCAACGATTCATAGCCAGACATCATCTATTTTTAGATTTCTCATGCCAAAGATTGTAAATATCCACTTTTGTCAACTTGCACTGTTTTCCAATAAAGAATTTAATTTTTACTGTTTCAGGAGTCTCCTTTGTTAACACCATCTAAACCCTTTCGAGGTAATTTTCAAAGGAGTTATGCATGTAAGTATGACATATTATCATAGCAATTTTCAAAAGCCCATTTACGTGTGTAAAACCCAGTTTTAAGTGTGTAAATCCTTTTGAAAATTACCCCTTTAGGCCCTGAAGGTTAATTCTCACCCCCTTTTGGAGAATATACACCATGGTTGCAGGACTGAATTAGGTCTAAACCCTGGAAGGCGAGGGCTATACAACACAAGGCAGGCACCTATGTTTTTGTTTTGTGTTCATGTCATATTTTGGTTATGTTGCAGGGTTTGTTATGTAAACATTGTTTAAGTTGGTGAGGGGTTATGGTTTGCTTCGTGTTGGAGGTTGTTTTGGATGGTTATTGTATATTATGCTTTTCCTGCTGTAATCTATCTTGCTTATCCATTGTATTGTAGAGGCAGAATATAAATATGCAAAATTAATGTAAACAAGTAACTTATTAAATTTTTTTATGCCCTGCCTGGCTAAGATAAATTTAATAGCAAAGGAGAGAGCCCCTGGCCACTTCCTTTCAAACACAGCAAATGCTTCTTTTGAAAGCCAACAGAAGGACCATTAACATTTCCTTGTTATGGTTATTATATTCTTTTTTATGTCCCTGGAAAAATCCTTGTATCACAGTAAAGAGGTCTCCTTTTGCTAGTCTACATTGACACCAAGTGGCTATTCCTGGAAAGGGGAGCATATTAGAAATTATTATAATTAACATTTCTTAGCCTATGAGACACTTTTATATTTGAATAGTAAATGATTTGCCTTTGCATCAGCATCTAGGTAAGTGCTACATTACTTATTCATTCCTAGTAACAAATAGAAAAAAGCAGAGAACTGAATGCTCGTGAACCTTTTTAATTAAATATAAAAGGATAAGTTTGTTTTAGATTGTCAGACAGAGAGAGGTAGGGGGATAGAGAGCCATGAGGAAAGATGTACCTGCAATTTGACTGTATACCAGAGGGGGAAAAAGTGGAAAAGGAATTTTTTTCTCTTTTGCTGCTACAAGTTTGTCATTTGGATGCTCATGTATTCAGACGGCTGAAACAACCTTACATTTTGGGGTTTTTTTTGTTTTATTTAGCGAGCCTTGGTATTGAGGCTTCTTGCTTGGTTTCCGGTGCCCGTGTTCCTGGACTTGTTTGGTTCTTCGTCCTGTTTCTGCTCCTCCTCTTCGTTGGATTGACTCCTGACCTTCGGACTGGCTGTGGTGAGTTCCTGGCGTTGATTTCGGATTGGCTTTGGACCCTTCTCCTGTGTTGCTCCTGGACTGGCTTCGGACCTCTCTCCCGTCTGTTCCTGGACTGGCTTTGGACCGCGCTCTGGACTATCCTTCGACTTCTACTCCCGGACTATCTACGACCTGCTGGAGGCGCCAGCTGTCTGGAATCCCCAACCTGCAGGAGGAGCCTGCGCCCAGACCTTCATTAATCTTCAGGGAGTTCCTTAAGTCCCAGCGGCCGGATCCCTACAGGCTCCTCCTGGGGGGATCATGAGCTTCCAGGGTGAAGTCTTCTATCAACACCCATCTCATCGAGCCTTGCCCTCTGACGGTAGGGACCTAACGGGTTCTCTGTCCGTTTGGGTAGCACCAACTCTACCTCAGAACAGGGGTCCACCTCCTGCATTCGTAACATCTCCTCCCCATCCCTGAGAGACCCTTTAGTTGTGTGGGTGCATTACATGTGTCTGTCCCTAAACACACAGCTGAGAGGTGGAGTTATTTTTGTGGCTCCTCCCAGAATAGGGGAGAGGTTTACACAAAGTTATCCAAAAGCGTGCACAAACAAATACTTCAACTTGCTACAAAATACTTTCCAATCTGTAGTCTTTTGCAAGTCAACCGGCAGTGCATTCCAAAGATCAGGCCTTGTGAGTAGTCTGCAGACATGCCTCCCCCTGAGGGAAAGGATCGCAAGCAAAAGCACAACATCCACCCAGGAGCATGGCGCTGTAATACATCAGGCAAATATTGCGGTTTGCCATATGTTCAAACCTTAGAACACTAATATGTTAACACTTTAAAAGTGACCCTGAAGGTCACTGGAAACCAGTGCAACTGTTTTAACATGGGGGTAATATGATCAGAGAAGGCACAGGGAAGAACGAGGCAGGCAGCTGGGTTTTGTAACAGCTGTAATACTGCAAACTAGCTTTTTGGACGACCCTTATGAAGGAAAGTACAATAGTCAAGAGGTTAAATTATGAAAGCCTGTACTACCATCCTGAAATCCGAGATGGGTAAAATATACTTCAAACGTCTGTCTAGCTGTAATTTGAAAAAAAAATGCTGATTTTATAACTGTCCTAATCTGAGGTTTTAAAGAGAGCTGGGAATCCAGAAGCACTTCCAAATCTCAAACTTGTGTAACAAATCTATTTATGTGATTTATATTCTGCTTTTCAGCACTTCAAAGCTGATTACATTCAGGCACTGTAGGTACTTCCCTATCCCCAGAGAGCTCACAATCTAAGGGCCTGATTTACTTGAGGCTTTTCTTTCATTCTGTATCTCTGTTAAAATGCTTAGGGGTAGATTTTCGGGGATTTACGCACGCCGGGCCAATTTTCAAAAGCCCGGCCAAGCCTGTAAGTCCAGGGGTGTGGCTAGAGGCGCCCGGCACAGCGGCCATTTGCCGCTGTGCCGGGAGATTGCGTGCCAGCAGGGTGCTGGCACGCGCGCAACCTGTGCCTGCTCGAAGCAAGAGCAAAAGTAAGACAAAGATTGGGGGGGGGGGGGGAGGAAGGTTAGTATAGGGGGTAGGGAAGTTCCCTCCCAGATCGCTCCTAAATTGGAGCGGACTGGGAGGGAACTGTGGAAGGCTGCAGACGTCAGCACGCACAGGTTGCACAAATGTACATCCCCTTGCGCGCGCCAAACCCCGATTTTATAACATGCGCACACTGGCGCACATGTTATAAAATCACGTGTCCATGTGGGCGCGCCGCGTAGCGTGCACACATGGACGAGCACGCGCACATTCTTTTAAAATCTACCCTTTAGTTTGTACCTGAGACAATAGAGAGTGAAGTGACTTGCCCAAGGTCACAAAGAGCATCAGTAGGATTCCCTGGTTCACAGGCCACTGCTGTAACCCCTAAACTATGCCTCTGCTCCTATTAGAACCCCATTAATAGTCAAAGCCGACGGTACTAAAGATGCACAAGAGTGACCAAGTAACAAAGTCTCAGATTTAGCAACATTCAAAGACAGAGAGTTTTGCATTTGCCACACATTAATAATCTGTAAACATTTTGACAAATTACCAACAGCCAAGGCCATATTCTTGCACACTGGACAAATTAGCTGTATGTCGTCAGCATAAAGTTTGAAATTAATCCCCCAAGTAGCAATGATTTCACAAAAGGGTAACATGTAAATATTGAATAATACTAAAGATAGAGCTGAGCTCTGAGGAACCCGTCTCACTAGTTTTCCATGAAGAGAACTGTTTATCCATATGTACCTGCTGCTTACAATTGGTCAAGAACTCTTGAACACATGCTAAGACCTTGCCAACTGAAGTTAGTCTCTCCAATCAGATCATATGGTTGATCATATTGAAAGCAGCAGAAATGTCTAGGAAAACCATGATACAATTTCTCACTCTATGGAACATGCTAGCTACTACTATCTTATTGAAGACTGCTAGCTATTTGAAGATTTGTATCAGATCCTACCTTTCTCTTCTTTCTTCCAGAATGTACCTCTTGCACTCCTTCAATCTTTCCATACATGCACTATTTTGAATTGCCTGCACCATATCAATGACTTTTTGTAGAATCAGATAAGTTCAATAAAGCCTAAGAGGAGAGATTGATAATGGTATATCACAAATATCCTTCACCAACTTAAATATTTCCCGCCAGAACACGTCTATATATGGACAAGTCCACCACATGATAAAACGTACCAATTTCTTTACACCCCTCCAACAAGATCCCGCAATAACTGGGAAAGCTTTATGTAGACGTTCTAGAGACAAATACCAACGCATCATAACTTTATAACTATTTTCAGTGATAGAAGTCAAACAGTACTTTTCTTTGTGTTAATATATATTGAATCCCAATCAGAATCTGATAATTCTTGACCAAGGTCTTGTTCCCATGCTTTCACATAGTTGAGTTTGTCTCCCGTTACATTATTAAAATAACTATAAATGTTGGAAACCACCTTTTGATTCCTATCTGCATTATCATACCACACCTCAAATTGTGTTTTACCTAAAGATAAATCTCTCGGAATATCACTATTATGTAAAAAATGTCAAATCTGTGAGAATTGAAATGTGTGAGACCTATCCAATAAATATTTATCACAAAGTTCAGAAAAGGATATTATTTTACTCTCTTTACATAAAGAACCAAATATATTTAATCTCTTATCCACCCATCCCCAAGAAAAAGGGACTTCCAGACCCAGCTGGAATTCGATATTATGATTAATGGAAGAACTAAAAAAGCATCTCCTGTTTCCTACTAACTTCCTTTACCATTACTTCCATATTCTAAGGGGTAGATTTTAAAACCTGCGTGTGGGCGTACATGTGCGCGTGCTACCTGGCGGGCACAAATGTTCGCCCGACATTTTAACATGCGCGCGCAAGGGGGTGCACAATTGTGCACCTTGCACGTGCTAAGCCCGCACTGAGCCGCGATGCCTTCCCCCATTCCCTACCCCCCACCCTACCCTACCTTCCCTTCCTCCCCCACCCTTTCCCCCCTACCTTTTTCTTCTGGTTTTTTTTTTGTTTCCAAACTTACTTCAGCCCTGAGGCTGAAGTAAGTTGCGTGCACCGGCCAACTGCCGGTGCGCAATCCCTGGTACAGCAGCAAATGACCGCTGTGTCGGGAGCCTCTGACCCCGCCCCGGGACTTACACGCATCCCTGGGCTTTACGCCTGTTGCCAGGCCTTTTGAAAATAGGCCAGGTGCGTATAACCCTTTGAAAATCTGGCCGTAAGTGTAGTACCTGTGGGTAAGGGAAGAGAATTAAGTGATCTCCACGTAATTTGTGGTTGCCAAATCAATGCCCACAAGGGCATAACCCCCACAAGATCTTGTTCAATCTGGACCCACTGTTTTTGATCACAGTCCAGTCAATTACGGCTCAAAGTTGTGCAACTGCATAATATCCCCCCCAAGAGTGGAACCTCCAATCCCCCATTTAGCTTGTCTCTATACAGGACATTCCTTGCCACCCTAGGAGGTCTACATTTCCAAATAAATGCAAAGATTCTTTTTTGCCTCTGTTTGAGTAATGCATTGGAAATAAAAATAGGTATAATTTGAAAGAGATACCCAAACCTCGGTAGGACGTTCATTTTAATTGTCTCTATATGTCCCAACCAGGAAAGAGAAATCCCCATCCATTCCTCCATATCGCGAAAAATAGAATTAAGTAAAGGAGTATAATTCAGAGTACATAATTTGCTAAGTTTATTACTTACATTAATACCCAGATATTTGACTTTCTTAGCTGCCCATTTAAATGGGAATTTCTTCTGCAGAGAAGAGATCTGAGTCTCTGGCACAGAAAGATTTAGAATTTCAGATTTCTCTAAATTTAATTTAAAACATGAAACCTTACTATAATGTTTCATCTCTTCTACCACCCCTTGAAAAGACTGGGCTGGTTCTGATAATGTAAAAAGAATATCATCAGCGAATAGCGATAATTTGTATGTATTTAGTCCTACTTGTACCTCTTTTATAACTAGAGATTGTCAAATATTGATCGCTAGGGGTTCCAAAAATAAAGCAAATAATAAGGGTGAGAAGGGACACCCCTGCCTTGTACCTCTCTGAATAAGAAAGTGAGCGGAATATCCTCCATTTACTTTTACACAGGCCCTGGGAACATTATATAATTGGCAAAGCCAACTAAAAAAAAAAAAAAAACGAATCCAAAATTCATCCTCTCTAGCACATGAAACAAAAAGGACCAACGTACTAAAAGCTTTTTCAGCATCAACCGCAAATACTACCGCTGGGATCTTTTATTCTGTTACCCACCCAATCCGACTATTTTTTCGTGCATTGTCTGCTGCCGTTCTGCCAGGGATAAAAGCCTGCCGGGTCAGAATGTTTCAAATTTGTCATTACTCTACTCAAATGTTTAGCAAGTAACTTGGCCAATATCTTTAAATCTACATTAATCAATGATATGGGCCTATAGGATCCACATATATTAGGGTCTCGCTTCGGTTTAGCCAAGATAGAAATACCTGCCAAATCTGCCTCAGGCACTAGAGTGCCACCTTCCTTTAAAGAATTAAAGAGATCTAGTAAAGTGGATGTTATTTCACCAGAAAATTGCTTGTAAAACTTGGCAGTAAATCCGTCTAATCCAGGGGCCTTATTTATTTTTAGATCTTTAATAACTTGCTGGATTTCTAGAGAAGAAATATCCTTATCAAAGAATTCCCTCTCACAATCAAATATATTTCTATCTTGGCTGTACAACTCTCCATAAAATAGAGAGAATTGCTGCCTAATATCAGATGAAGAAATCAGCAAAGATCCTTCTTTATTTCTAATCTTGATAATATGATTTTGTTCCATTTGTTTTTTCAATGTTCGAGCCAAAAGTCTACTGGCTTTATTCCCCCATTTGAAATATTCTTGTTTAACCAGATTTAAATGCATAGATATTCTATCCAAAGCTTTCAAATCATCTCTCACCCATACTAACTTGGTATAAACTTTAGCTGATAACGTCTATTTATGGATTCTTTCTAAATTAGCTACAGTAACTTCTAATTGAGCTCTTAAGCGTACTTTTTCTTTTTTTCTTATATGAAGCCCTAGATATAAAACAGCCTATAAGAACCAATTTTAAACAAGTCCATAAAGAAGAAGGTGAAATGGAATTGTCTATATTAAAATCTAGATATTCTTTAATCTCTGCAGAGACCAACAATAAAGTGTCATTAAGTTTCCAATAACGCTGGCCTCTGTCTATTTCTTTGAGATGAGTAGATAGTTATCGGTGCATGATCAGACCACGTAATTACTCCAATCGCAGCTTGCGCCCCATTAGTACTTAGTTCTTTTTCTACTAAAAACACATCTATATGAGAATATAAATTGTGTGGGTGAGAATAGAGAGTATAATTATTAATCTTTGAATTATGAAGCCTCCAGACATCTACAAGATCACATTTTTCATTAAAGATTATTTCTGCTTCCTGTTGACCCTGGTCCACTATTGGTCGAATTATCTAAGGCTGGCAAACATGTCAGATCAAACTCTCCGGCTATTATGAAATGCCCCTCCCCTTTAGATAGTAAAACATCTACAGTAGCAAAAAAATCCTTTTGGTCTGAATTAGGTGCATAAATATTTAACAAAGTGTAAATAATGCCCTTGATTTCAAATTTAACTAGAGCTATCTGCCCTTTGGGGGGTCCCATAACTTAATTTCACATTACAAACAAAATCCCAGCTCCCGCATATTTTTTTTATCTTTAGTGGCTGGTGCGAAAATTTCTTTCAATTCAATAAATATTCAAATCTGCGTTTTATGTGGGTTTCTTGTAGGAATATAATGGATGCTTGTGACTGCCTGATTTCCCTCCTAAGCAATTGCCTCTTACTTGAGGAGTTTAATCCTTTTACATTCAAAGGGGCCCATGTAATACAGTGTGCTCAGCCGAGCGGACTGTATAACCCGCACATGGACGAGCGCACCTTTTAAAATCTACCCCCATATGCATTGTTTTTATTGGATGAGAGAAAGGGATCTTAGATATCAGCACAGGGAGGAGATCTTGGAAATGGGTTGGGAAGAAGGAGAGAGTGACAGGATCAGGGAGGAAGATAGGAGAGGGAGGACTGCCCCCGTCACAATAATCCCCTTCTCATCCTCAGTTTGTACCTCTGTCGCTGCAGCTGATCTTAGCTAGCAGGAGGAGGAGAGACTGGAATAGGGAGCAGAGCAGTTTTTTCTTTCTGTGCTCTGTCCCCTCATGTCTTTTCCCTCCCCTCTGCACACTACCTGGGAGGAGAAGGGATGGAGCAGGATGCAGAGGGTTGTCCCCTGCTGAGTAAGATTCAGCACAGCTGGGAAGCAGCAATTCTACCACCAACACCCCCCTTCCCCCCCACACACTGATTTTTGCCATGACAAGCACAAGCCTGGAATACCTATTGATAAATCCAAACCTGTGGTAACAGTCAAAACAGCAGCAGAGTTCAAGCATGCTTGGGACAAACGCAAAGGGACCTTAGTGGCAGGGGCAGGGAAGAAGAAGACCTCAGATTGAGTAGGATCTGTGACAGCACAGTAGAGACGTACAAGCAGTCACTGGCTAGACCAAATGGCTCATATCTCCTGTGTTTCTATAATATAATTCAGACCCATCTAACTTCAATTATAGTAGCACCAGGATTCATGGCAAAACTCAAAGTCAAACCTGCTCTCAAACACAGTAGAACCCTGAACATCACTTATGGGAAAACCTCCGTCCCCAATTCTGATAGAATCACAGCCACAGGTATGGTAAAATCTGCAATTAAAAAAATGATACGACCCTCTACGATACAACTCTGGCTCCAAACTGTGACAGAAGCCTGACTCTAAGCATGATCAGACAGAACCTCAAGCAGGACAGAATCCAAACAATAACACAACTGTAAAATTAGTTCCAGGCATCTTGCAAAGGCAGACACTACCCAGGACAGACTCCTATCCAAACCATGCTAAAACCCAGTCTTCAATCAAGAGAACCTCAAGCACGGACAGAATGCTACCCCTAGAGCACTAGAACCCCAGTCGATTTCAACAATGGTCTAAACAGGAACTGAATTACCTAGCTCTGTATGCTAAAATATCCCAAATAATCTCCATAGTCATCTCTGGATTATACTCTCCTGGAGCACAGATACCAACTAATCAGGAATCGGCTAATCACTTGGCTGGAAATCCACAAAGGGAAAAGCGGCATCAAGAGGATCTAAAGAGGAATGAAAAACAACCCACCACTCATAAAAATATCAACACATTCGTTTCAGTTTGAAATCTCAGCAAACAGTAATTAAACAATTATATTATAAATATATTTACACTGAAAACAGAGCAGCCTAGACGGGATAAGGATAGTAATCCCGCTTCACACACAGCTGTCGTATTACAGATCTTTAACTTCCAGTCAATCCCACCCCCCTCTCCTCCTCCCCCCTTCTTACAGGATGGGTTTCAGATCTGGTTTCAAGGTTGCTTTGGAGGCTCTTTTGATTTCTTAAACCTACATAATGTTATGTGTAAAGTGGAGGGAAAAGAAGAAACCCAGGAGGCTTGATCCAAAAACCACAATCGTTACAAAAAAAAAAAAAAAAAACACAAACCTCAAGGGAGATTTCTGGAAATCTTTAGCTTGTTTTGAATGTCTGCGAGAAAAGAGCATTTCCCCTCCGAGAGTTGGAAATGTCATCACTCAAGATTTTCACCATCATAAATATCTCAGCAGAGGGCAAACTTCGGGAGATTCTTCCATCAATCTTTGGCTTCAGGGCCAGGCTCCAGCCAAAATAGTGCTAGGGCTCTGTCTTCTAACTAGAGAACAAAGTTTTGTTCCACATCAATATTGCCTTTTCTCCTCCTGCCTTCCTCTGGGGAACCCTCCCCTTCTGTGGACTCTTCAGCAGCTCTTCTTGGAATTTCATGCCTCGACCCCACACATTGCAATATTCGACCCTCCCGACCTGCACTGGGCCGCAAGTAGATGTGAAGGGCTGGTCTCATGTCAGCCAAAATGTTTTGGTCCTGCCAGTATCAGGCCCCAAAAGGGCAGAAGGTGCTCCAAGACTTGGCACCAAAAGCCCTTTATGAATGCTTCTCCCTTTCACATACTCAGAGCTACTAATTTGTGGGCAAAGTTTCAAGGAAGTTTATGCATCTACTTTTGAAAATGCAAAAGTATGCATGTAAGTGCAAACCCCTCCCCAACGATGCCCCTGGGACTGTCTCTGCTCACTGCAGGTAAATTTACGTACATACAGGCTGGGTCATTGGTCATCCCCCAACTTCAATATTTTAATATGGAATCCGGAAAACTTCCCCGGACACACACACCCCTCTCAACTCAAGAGTGACTCCTCAGCAACACCAGAGCTCTATTGGGGGCAAGGTAGAAGGGGCTTCACAGGTCACATTGGGAAAGAGAGTGACAATGGCGGCTTCACTCTTTGGCCTCCATGGAGCACAATAGTAGAGGGGAAGGGGAACTCTGTCTTTGTCCCTTGCAGGGCCACAGTCCATCCAAAGAAATGGAAGGCAACACATATTCAGCTTTGTGTGCTGCCCCAGATTTTTGCTGCCCTAGGCACAAGTCTAGTATATCTGGGCAGATATCCAGACCCTCTCCCTACAAGGGTCAATTTTAAAACGTCCATACGTGTGTCCATGTGTGCGCGGTTCCCGGCGTGCGCACAGGAACGCACATAATGTGAGCGTCGGCGTGCACACGTTATAAAATACAGTGCACCGGATTTTAAGGTCTGCGCATGCATGTGCAGGCAAGTGGCCTCCGCGCTTAGTGGGGGGGTAATTTTAGAAAAATACGCACGGACTGGGAGGGAACTGGGAATCGGCCGATTGCGTCGCCGCAAGTATTTTTCTAAAATTCCAATTAAGGAGCGAACTGGGAGCAAATTTCCCTATACCCCTTCCTACTCTGCCTCCCTTTTCCCCGTTCCTCTCCGACCTCTGAAACCCCTTCCCCTACCTTTTTTCCCTTTCATAACTTACTTCATCTAAGTTCCCCACGCCGGCCAGTTGCCAGCATGCGCTTCCCCAGGACAGCATCTAATGGCGCTGTCCCGGCCCACCTCCCACCCCTCCCCGGCCAGACCACACCCCTGGCCCGCCCCTTTTAGCTGGCCTGGCACTTCTACGTGTATCGGCGGTTACACGCGTGGCTGGGCCTTTTCCAAAATTCATACGGCGAGCGCGCGCGCAAGGCCCGGCCACGCGCATAACCCCCGAATTTTATGCACGCAGGGCTTTTAAAATTCAGGCGATGGTATTTAAAGGACTAGCACTGGCACTAAGAAGGCAGCCACAGATGGAAACCAGCACTTCTAGATAAGAGGACTAACCAACTTATCAGTCATATTGGTATGGCAGGAGGAAATACCCTGAGCAGCAGTTCCCCTGGTCCCTTTTCCAAGGCCTGCATCCCCCTTCCCAGCAGACTGAAGGCTAACTGGACTGAAACCCACTCCTCCCCTTCAGGGCCTGTTCGGGGAGTGATCAAGGAATTTAAAAGGTAGGATAGAAAAAAGCATGTTAGGGGTCTGGCAGCTTTTCAAGGGAAAGCTTTGAGCATAGTGTGTTCTTCGGGCACTTTTAAAGAAAAAGAGTAAAAAAATATAAGCAGCAAGCCTCCAGCCAGTCATTAATGCGAGAAAGAAAACGGTGTGCGAGCAAGGAAGGAAGCAGAGTTTAGAATGTGGCCATACTCGGCACAGTCCCCCTCCCTGCCAAGGCTCTTTCAACGCCTCTCAGTTATTACAGTTTGGTCAGGGGTAACCATGCCCAGGAGGTAATCCTGCCTTTGTAAAGAGGCTCTAATTAGTCAGTGGTCCATCAGATGCTGCAGGGGACCAGGGGAGTGAATTTACTGGAAAAGACTGACCAAACCTCTGTCTGGATGGTTTGACTCTCCCTGTTAATAGAGACTGGGTTCCAACTACTCTGGGTTTTGTTTTGTTTTTTTTGCTTATTTACAGGAGAAGTATCTATTTAGTTTCAATTCTAACTTGCTATTCGACAAAACCTCAAATCAGTAATACAACCTCAATGATAAATAAGCAAAATACAATAGAGGAAAACATAAAATTAGAAAAATTACAATATAAAAACTACAAGCATAATAAGAGAGTTATTTTTTCATATAAATAAATAAAGCTACATGAAAAAAATAAAACAGCAGAGTTACCCTAGGTATATAAGGATGTCCCTTACTACTGACTTCTGGGTCTCCACGGACAATGGTAGATGAGGTCATAGGAAGCAGAAGTGGAGTAATGGGTCCGACACTCCCCAGTGGGAGGTGTCAATCTGAAGAGAGGGTTTTAACAAAACTCATGGGGGTCTTTCCAAGAGAGATCCTTCCTTCCTGAGAGGATGGCTGGTGAAACCAAGGGTGGGGTTCCCAGGATCTTAAGATCATGGAGAGTTGTCTTGGGGTCCAAGGGTAAACTTCTGAGTTAATCCAGGGGACCAGATAAAAGATCTAAAAGAAGAGGGGAGTTAGTCCTATACTCCTCAACTGTCTGAGAGAGATTTCGTCAGTGTTTAGAGAAAGGGGATGTTCTGTGTGGGGAGTCAGAGGGAAGACTGTCTTGTGGGGAGAATGTCCCACAGAGCTGCTGCCTACAGGAATAGCAGAATAAATTTCAGTATCCTACGGGGAAGGAGTCTGCATCCAGTTTACCATTAGGGCAGTGCCCTGGGAGAGTCCCTTGTAAGGATTACCTACTGCCACGGAGTGCAGACTTATCCTCATCAATGAGCCACAGTGCCAGTGTCCTCTCTCTATCCATCCCATCCTCTTCTGCACAGCACCTTCTCTTTCTCTTTATATGCCCACCCACTCAGCACCTAATTCTTTTCTCTGCCCCCACCTCCCAGTCTACACTCTTTATCTCCATCCCCCATCTGTTCGGTATACACACTGTCACTCGTTACCCCACTGCCCCAGCACACACTCTCTATCCCACACCTGCCCAGTCCCTCCTCTATCTTTATCCCTCCAAACTTACTCGGCATTCATTTCCCTCTTTCTCCCCTCCTAATGCCAGGCCTTCTCCTGCATTCTTTGGCTCCTGGCAGAATGGGCTCTATTAGTGACCCTGGCCCAGGCCTCGTCAGCTGCCAGGAGGTTAAGCTCTGCTGGCAGTCCAGGCCCTGGGCCACTCCCTCTTCTTTGGCCACTGGCAGGATGGGCTCTGCTGATGCCCCCAGGCCACGTCCTCCTCTTTGCCCACTGGTGGGATGGGCTCTGCCAGTGGCTCCAGGCCTCTCCCCCCCTCTTTAGCCACTGGCAGGATGGGCTCTGCTGATGCCCCCAGGCCACATCCTCCTCTTTGCCCACTGGTGGGATGGGCTCTGCCAGTGGCTCCAGGCCTCTCCCCCCCTCTTTAGCCACTGGCAGGATGCAATCCACCAATGGCCCTGGGCCTCTCTCTCCTTCTGCTGCTAGCAGGACAGGATCCACCAATGGCCTCTTTCTCCTTTTTGGCCACCAGCAAGATGGGTTCTGCTGGTGCCCAAGGCCTCATGCTGAATTTTGCTACCTCTCAAGGTTTGGCACTCTAGGCAACCACGGGCCCTGACCGTATCTGTGATTTTTCTTCTGGAACTTTATTTTCTGTACTGGCATGCACTATTCAAAATTGTACTCTTTGTGATTTTACATTTGCAATCAAGTCTTCAGTAAAATGATTTATTTTTGAACACCAGCTACCTTGTGAAGAACAAGGAGCAGAAGACCTCTCAAGGTGATATTGCCATTTTACAAGTCCTTGGTGAAACCTCACCTGAAGTATTGTGTTCAGTTCTGGAGACTGTATCTCAAGAGGGACAGAAACAGGATGGAGGCTGACCAGAGAAGAGCGACAAAAAATGGTGGAGGGTCTCCATCAAATGACATACAGGAGAGGTCGAAGGACCTAAATATGTATACCCTGGAGGAGAGGAGGTGCAGGAGAGATATTCACATACCTGAAAGGTTTTAATGATGCACAGTCAAGAAACCTTTTCCATTGGAAAGAAATTAGTAGAACTAGGGGGTCACGAAATGAAACTCCAGGGAGGACGATCAGAACAAACATCAGGAAATATTTCTTCACGGAGAGGGTGGTGGATGCCTGGAATGCCCTTTTGGAGTTGGTGGTGAAGACAAAAACAGTGAAAGATTTCAAAGGGGCATGGGACAAACACTATGGATCCCTAAAGACCAAAGGATAGAAATGAAGAAAAAAGTTCATGGGGGTAACTTGCTGGTGTGGTGGTTACTACCCTTAACCAATAAGCCGTCATACTGTTGATACAACTCCAATATTGCTCTCTGCTTTAATGGGAGGGGAAAAAGAAAAAAAGGGGAATCAGATTCAGACAGCAACCAACAAGGATACTAAATTTTAAGGTCTGGAAAAACAAATACGCATGGGGGTAACTTACTGATGCGGCTGGTACTACCCTTAACTAATAAGCCTGATACTTTTGATGCTACCATAATCTTACTGGGCAGACTGGATGGACCATGTGGTCCTTTTCTGCCCTCATTTCTCTGTTTCTGTGTAAGGAAGCCTAAGGGCCTTGAAAGACGTTCCTCTTTCTTCCATTCAGGAAAGAAGCCAGGAACATGGGTCAGAATGTGGCCCCAGCACTCCCCAGTTAAAGCCTTGTTTGATGGCAGGACAGGGGCTACAGATAAAAATCATCTAATATATTATGAAATAAAATTCAGGAGACCTCAAACCAAATTACAACACTCCCTATGCTAAGAGATCCCATAAAAACTTCCATAATCACAATGGTAGATTCATAAAATTTGCATGAGAGGGATGTCATCAATGCACTCAATCCTGGACCCAGAGATAAAATTAATTTGTGCAAATCCCCCAACTAGTCTGCAAAAGCTAACTTTAAAAAACATGCTTTCATAGTCAGGAAAAACTCAGATAATTCTCCCCCATGTGAAACTCTTTGGGCAGCAAATTCCGTAGCTTAGGAGCCAGTAAGAAAATAACTCCCCCCTAGTTCCTTCCAGTATCACAATTGACAAAGGTGGGAGTCATAAGAGAAAGTCATTTGCTCTCCTTATGGAACACAGCCCAGATGAGATTTGAGATAAGAGAGACCATGGGAAACTTCAAAGTAAATGCCCCTTGCTTTTGTACTTTTGAGATCGTGTGTTGAGGCAGCTACAACTAAGATAATTATTCACAGTTCTCAGACACTGCCACCAGAAGGGGTTCCTGCAAAGAGGAAACTTTGCTGGTAGTACAGCACTGGCCTCCTAGGAGCAATAGGCAAGCCCAATGTAAGAGCACGATAGGTTGCTGCAGTTTTCCATGCTCATTCTGGAACTAAACCGATGAGATGTTCACTCTCCCCCTTGTTCTCTAGAACTGCAGATCTTAGAACTTGAAGCTGTAGGGGGTCTCTAGACCTATGCATGGGTTCTCCTGAAATGATTTGCATGGGTCTCTGTGTACAAGGGGTTCCATGATCTATTATGCAGGAGCTTATGTCACAGACATCCCAATGCTACCCACCAACAAGGGTTCTCAAAATAGGATGGCTCACCTGGTTCTACACAAGTATAATTCTAATATCTGTTCTGGTCCTGGAGAGAACTGGAGTGTTCATGGGCTGTGATGCTTTTTATTGTACCAGTGTAAGGATTAACCGAAAATGATAATGTACATGAGTTTTTGAAACAAAAAATCCCTACTTTAGATTTCAGGAAGGGACCTACCTGATCTTGAAAGCTCCGTGGAAAATTCTTAGGTTGATCCAATAAAAATGATCAAAGCCAGCAAGGAATCCAATTGTAGCACCCAGGAACGGAGTCAATAAGACTAGGATCAATTAGTGTGTACACAAACCCTTTTTAGCATGTACCTAAATAGCAGCTAAGCCAAAGTCACTATTGATTTAGCAAAGGCATTGCATGCAAAATATTCTAAAAGGTTGATACTGAGTTTATTATCACTCTAACCTATAGCAAGTGCTAAATTTATCAAGGCTGTTGGGACACATTAAAATGTAACACAAGGGGGAAGGTTGTGACCTCCAGGTCACCCCTCATAAAAGCCTTCCTACTGATCCTTCGCACCAAAAATGGGCTCGGGGCCCTCAATATCTAACTTCCCCCCCCCCCCCCCCAACCAAGACCTGCCTCCAGGCTCCTCCTAATCATAACAACCACCTACATTTATTACACCAAAGGTGTCCAAAGCGTGGTACAGACAAGGACTTCCCCTAGCTCTTTCCAGCCTCACAACTGACAAAAGGTCAGAGACACAAGAGAAAGTCATTTGCTGACCTCAAAGAACAGGAAGGAGTTTAGCAGATCAGAGGAGATTTGAGGCAAGAGGGACCACAGGATCTCTCCCCCTTGTCCCCAACCAAAAATGGGCTCTAAACACCCAATCCCCAATGAGCCCAACCTCCCGAATGAACAAAAAACTTCCAGCCTACCCCTCCCCTCCAGCATCAAGGTGGGCCTCCAAGCCCAAACCTATCCCCTACTACTGCCTAATGAACCCTGAAGTCATTGCCAGGAAGGGTTAACTCATGCAGCTCCTGCGAGCACTGCGGTTTTATAGATGAAGGAGCTCCTTAACCCGGAAAGAAAACGCAGAACCCACTAAAGGGGGTCGAGCTTATGGATATGCTGGATATTATTTGGAAAGAAAAGCTGTTTATCTGAATAGAAGTTGTACGGGTAAATCGAAGAAAATTTGATCTAATTGGCTTAAAAGTTTCAGACCGGATCTGTTTTGCTTGATGAGGGACACACTCTCCTTGGGTTGGTTCGTGGAGGATGCATCTCCGATGATCGCATTTATGGTAATGATGTTTAGTTTTGGTTTGTCTTTTCAGTCTATATATGTTTCAAAATGTTTTAAAAAATGAATAAAGAAGTGTTAAGTAAAAATGTTGAAATGGTGCCGCTGAGCAGTGCTTTCCAGTGCATCATGCCTCCATGGGAGGGTAGTAACAGGGGGCCCAGAGTCCATTTTTAGATGTTGAGGAGGAGGGGCTGGGAGAGAGGGTAGGGGAGACCCAAAACGTGTTCCTGGTTGGCGAGGGGGTAGGAGATGAGAGCTCCTCCGTGTTAACTGGCTCTTGCACTTTGCGCTAATTAGTGCGGTGGATTTAAAGATGTAGCGCATGCACCTGTCAGGCCAGCTCTTCTTTTACCGCAGCCATTTCAACGCGAGCGCCCTCTCCGTATCAGCGACTTCGCCTCTAATGATTTTTGACTTGCATGTTAAAGGTTTGTTTTTTTTTTAGCATGCCCTTAAGTGACTGATGTAGATCAATATACCGAAAGAGGAATTTCTAAAAAAGAGATGAAAGAGATGGCATAGGACTTGCAAGCAATACTAGAATTATATTAGCTGTATCACATGAGGATATTTACACAGGAGGGCTAATAGTTACATTCAGTCCCACCGCTTCCTTTCTTTTCCAGACAGCTGAACTGTCAAACCAGCCTGCGCTTAGGGTAACCATCACTTAGCTTTTCTCTCCTGCTGGGAGGAGTCCACACTGAGCTGGGAGTCTGAAGTTCATTTAGAAAACAATGGAATGGGATTTGTGGCCTCTGGATGGTTAGCAATAATAAGCTGATGTTTTCCACTTCTCCTTCCAGCTCCCTTTCCCTCCCTCTTTTCTCCTTGCCCCCCCACGGTTTGCAGGAGGCAGAGAATATGAGCTCAGAGGACTAAAAGCATAGGCAGCATTTGGGGGAGGGGCTGTGGGCACCCCCCACACTCCAAACATAAGGGGGGGGATGTATTCTGAGGCTTGTGTGCAGCAGCAGCTCCTTGTTAAGGGGCACGGGTTGGATGCTAAGCCAGTGTGTGCTGCACTCCCAGGTCCTGCCTCCTCCTGGCTTCCATGTAGGAAGCGGGGCCTGGGAATGGAGCACACGCTGGCACAGTATCCAGCCTGCATTGCGCCTGCGATCAGACCTTGTCCAACCTCTGCTGTAAAAAAAATAAATGGTCTATGGGGCAGGGATATTGCCAAGTAATCTCCTGGTCCAATAATTTTTTCTTCACAGGCTTTGGAAATGGTGTGGGTTGTATTTACTGTTTTCTCCAGTCTGCATTCAGAATAGGGTGACCAACTGCCCGGTTTTGAACAAGACAACCCGGTTTTCCCCTCAGTTGTACAGTAACCGGACACTGTAAAATCTGGTCGAGGCAGGCAGCAGAGTGAGGGTGGCCAGGCTGCCGACCAATCAGCTGCTGCACCAATCGGCTAGCTGAACTCATGCAGGCAACAAACGGACATCTGCACATGCTCAGGGGCTCACAGCCTATAGGGCATGTGCGTCGGAAAGGGGTGGTCCACAGGGGCCATGGCCCCAGCAATTAGAGAACTGCTGTGAAGGAATGATTGATAAAACGAGCTTTGTTCCTCCCTCTGCCTGCAACTTGTTTGCAACGGAAGATGTAACTTCTACTGCAAATTAAAAAAAAACCCAGTGGTTTACATTTTTGCTGCTGGTAAGTTTCAGCCTTCTCCGATTCTTGCTGTGGCCACTGCACTGCGTCCCAGCATGCACACCGTGCACCATGGGAACTGCTGCCTTAGTTTTGCCGTTGCCGTGCGTGGGGCTCGGCAGGACCTGGGGATGTGCTGCTGTCCGACTCAGCACCACCGTGGTGCACCGTCGTTGTCTGCACTCCAGACCCGCCAACCAGGAGCAATGAGTAGGAAGGGGCGGGAGCATTAGAGAACACAAGAGGACTGGAGAAGGAATGAAGTGAGGAGAAAATAGGGGAAAGTAGGAGGGAGGCTGAAGACACAGAATGAGGAACTAAATGGGGAGGATTTTGCTGAAGGAGGAAGAAGCTCTTGGGGGAGGGGGGGGGGGGACTTATCTTCTGCCCCAGTCTCCTCCTCTTTCTCCATCCTTTTTGTCTCCTCCTATCCCCACTGCCTCTTGCTCTCAACCCCACTCCTGTCCTTTTCCCTCAGCCTTATTATGAGATATAAATACATCATTATAGTTGAATATTTCTTAATTTTATTTTATGCAAATAGAGGAGCACCCCCTCAGTCCTTGAGTGTCCAGTCCTAGTCTGTGGACAAATTGGCAACCCTAGGTCAGAAAGTGCTATTTGTATTTTTCAGATGTCACTCCTTTCGGTATAGAAATTCTTTAAAACTTTTTGAAAATGGCTGCCAGTTCCCCTTCAGCAATATAGTGACTAATGTAGGAGGAGACTGGAGCCATATGCTCTCCTACAGCACTCCCTGCTCCAAAATTGGCTGGGGCACTTATGTGTTCTTCCACAGTCAGCACTCCTGTGCTGTTCCCTATAGTAATTCCTGCTGGGAGAGGCGGAGATTACAAGAGCTGTTTCCCTCACATCCAGTGCTTCTACACCATTATCTACAGCAACGCCTGCGGGGGGAGAGGCTGGGAATTCAGGAGCTGTGAGATCCCCCACAGCCAGCACACCTGCACCATTCCTTACAGTGACTCCTGCTGGGAGAGGCTGGAATTGCAGGAGCTGCAAGCTCTCCACAGCCAGCACCATACCTTTTAATGACTCCTGCTGGGAGAGGATGGGACTGCAGGAGCTGTGGGCTCCCCCACAGCCAGCACCATACCTTTCAATGCTCCTGCTGGGAGAGGCTAGGTCTTCAGGACCTGTGAGCTCCCCCACAGCAGGCACACACCGCCACTATTCCTTACAGTGACTCCTGCTGGGAGAGGATGGGACTGCAGGAGCTGTGAGCTCCCCCACAGCCAGCACACACTGCCACTATTCCTTACAGTGACTCCTGCTGGGAGTGGCTGGGACTGCAGGACCTGTGAGCTCCCCCACAGCCGGCACACCTGCACTATTCCTTACAGCTACTCCTGCTGGAGAGAGGCTGGGAGTGCAGGATCAGTGAACTCACGCAACACTCCCTTACAAAAGCATTACTTTCTTCATGAAATGGGTACCAAGATGATGAGAGAGGAAGCAGAGAGGCTGAAGTACACACTATGGGATATGAAGCTAAATTCGGGATTTCAGAGAGCCCTAAGATGAGCAACCACATTATTCTCCAAAAAGAGCTCTGATAGCAAATTGCCTGCTCCTTCCTCTTTGGGGACAGGAAGCTGGTTGCTGGCCACAAATTTTTCTAGTGAAAACATAATTACATTCCCCTTGGTGATGATTCCTATCATCAGGATGCAACAGTCAGAGGTCCACACACTAACAGGATGATAGCCTGGAAGTGTATCACCTTTTACAGGGGTGGCCTGGGAGTAGATAAGAGAAGGCAAATTTGACTCATGTGTACTTAATAACAGCGCATCCTGTGGTCACAGATGCAGCTGATTCCAGTCCCTTGGGGATGGCACAGGGTTGGACATCCTGGTACCATCCACTGTGCTGCTAGGATGAACTTGGCCCAACTTCTAAGGCTGCATCTGTTTCCTCAGCTAGTTTCTCGCTCAGTGACTGGTAAAATAAAGGGGAGATGCACCGAGTGAATCTCTTATTTTTTTTATTAGGCAGTAAAATATCTATTCTAGAGACAGAAAGCACTATTGTTGGTGCTCTCCTTCGGCGTACTTCCTGGCGTTGTCTCTCCATCGTCTCCTGGCCAACATGTTTGCCATTCATTCTTGGAGCGAGAGGGGAGGGAGCTCTAGAGGAACCCATCTGGATCCGATACTCTAAACCAGTGATGCCCAGCAGGGCTGCATGTCTGGAGTAGCCTGACTTTCCCAGTATAACGCCCCCTTGACTGCTTACCTCGCAGGGTTTCCTGGGTTCGGGACCAACCTGAAGCGAGCCCCCCCTAGGGCAGACTCCATTGGTCCTCAAATTCTTGGCACCTGGTGCCTCCACCTGGAGAAGAAGGTGTTAGTGGGTGACATTTCCCTCCCTTCACCCCAGGAAAACAAATTGGACTGTGAACAAGGCTGGCAGTATGTACAAATATATACAGGTTTATTAGTCTTTAAAAGCATATACATTTCTACATGACTATGTATATTGCTAATAGGATATTAACCAGCACACTTATCTACTTGTGGTCAGTAGTCTCAGTCCACGCAACTATATGCATTTCTACAAGGTAGCAAGAACATTAAATATTTGGCAATTTGAGGTTGTTGGGCCCCACAGTACACCACCAAATAGAATAGAAGGGACTACTTGTGTTTATCCTCCCCCTTTTAACCCAAGTCTCATCCATGTGAAAAGATGCAACTAGGCCGGTGGGTAGTGTTGGCCTGGGGGGCGGGGGGGAGGGCGGCGGAGGTTCTTTGTATCTAAACCATCTCCTTCCGCTCCGCTGAGACCTGATTCCGCCTCCTGGTTTGTCGCTGGGGTCCACGCCCTCCTTGGGGACCCGATTCTGCCTCCTTGCCTGTCACTGGGGTCCATGTCCTCCTGGGGAACCTGACTCTGCCTCCCGGTCTACTGCTGGGGTCCATGCCCTCCTGGATGACTCAACTCTACCTCCCGGACTGCCACTGGGGTCCCCTTGCTCAAGGGGGACCACTCCACCTCCAGACCTGCTGCTGTCCTTCAGTTCTCCTCCCTCGGTAGGAAGATTTTCATGTGTGTGTGTTGGGGTGCTTCACCAGGATGGCTGGATTGTTCCTTTGTGCCAGTAAATGGTGCCACTTATACTCCTCAGAAAGCAGTCTCTACACCATGCCCAGTCTCTCTCCTCCATCTTTCTCAGATACTTGTGATTTATACTCATGGCCCATTCCTCTTGCTTTCTCTCTTCAGCCCTATGTTGCTCTGCATGCTTCCATGCCTGCTTTGCTGCCTCTCTCTCTTCCAGCAACGCTCTCTCACTTATAGTCCCCCTCTTTGTAAGTCTCTTCCTCACCCCACCCTTAGCACTCTCTCTTGCTGAGTGCCTAAAGGTTGCAAGCTTAATTTGATTCCCTGTTCTAACAGGTCCCAGCAGGACATGGAATGCACTGCACATTACAAGGTCATGTTTAGTACTTCACAATTAATATGACGCCTTTTCTTATAGAATCCCAGGTCCCAGCTTCTCTTGGAAATGTGGAGGTCCCGAAGTGGTGGCCAAACCCAAATGAGAAATACAACAGGGCATATGATAGCAACTGAGAGATTCAAAGGAAGTCTTGTAGCAAGGGATGCACAAAGGGCTCAAAAGATTTTCTGTCTGAAGGATGCTCGCATCTCCTGTCCTTCCCTCCACCTTCCCCCAAACATGGATCTTTTACATCCCGTTCTGAACGCTTTTAGGTGGCTGAGCAGGAATTGCCCAAGAACCAAACCATTAGTGGGAGATCAAGACACTACCAAAAAAATATTGTCTCCTCCAACTTTTCTTGGCTCCTTTTCCATGCACAACACAGCACTAGGTTCCATAGTTAATCATCATTGTGCTTTGTTTCAGTAATTGCTGATAAGCAGAACATATCTTGTGCCCCTCCATGACTCCCCAGGCCACCTTTGAACTTGCTCTTCTTCAGATCCACTTTCCTTATTTACTGGTAAGTAGCGTACTCTGAGCTCACCTGTGATGGACAGAAAGGAAAAATGCACAGAACAAGCAAGCCTGTAAAGTTGCTTTTCTCAGGGATGAGGAGGTGTGTACGTGGGCTGATTTGGTAATGATTCTAAGTCCAATGACAGGGATCTTGGTGCAGTGCAGAAGGTAAACGATGATGAACAAAGGAGACGGTCTTACAACCAAAAAGGGAGAGGAGTGTGGATGTAAACTTCAAGAGGACAGGGTCTTGGTATGCCTAAGCACTACTCCTACTATCATTCAACATTTATATAGCACAATAAAGTTGGATGCAGCTCAGTGCAGATACATAAGAAGACAAAATCCCTGCTCTGGGGAGCTTACAATTTAGTTAAGGCAGACAAGACAAGGTTAACATCAGTAAGGCTATAAATTGAAGACAATCGGGTTCAAGGTCCAAAATCAGTCCCTAGAAGTGGGTCCATAGATGGGCTGAAATCTATAAGTTGTACAGCTGAGTAAAACTGCAGGAAATCAGGCCCCTGCTCACTTCTATGCTATGTCTTCAATATCTGGAAAGCAGCCATACATGGTCATTAAAGGACTGAGGCAGTAGAGTTGTTCATTTTCCACCCATAATCTCTGCTTCCCATCTTATGAAAACAGGGCATAAAAGCTGTTAATACTTTAATAGTTGAGGTTATGGACTCAACACAAGACTGGCCATGGAGAAAGTCACAATATTACCGAGAGACAAATGATTTTCCTCAGGTTGTTGTGATAGGGATTACTGTTGTGGCTATACAAAAAAAACAATTTGTAGGGTAAGCCATCTTGTTTTGAAAACATGCATTCTCACTTCCTCTTGGGACACAGGCTGCTGCAGTTTCCTTTCTCCATCTGCACCTAAATGGAAGCAAGATCACATTGGAGCAACAATCTCCTCTGCTCCTGCCGCTCCCTCCAGGCAGAACACAAGAATGAGGACTCAGCTGATGGGCAGCATGCAGGAGCAGAAAGTGGTGAAGAAGCTGGGCTCCATCTCCTTCCCCAGGCAGGGCTGGGTTTGGAGGACTCACTGAGGCGCTGCTGATTAGCTGCAAGCAAGCAGGAAGTGGAATTGGAAGGCTACCAAGTCCCCCTGCCTGCTCGGAAACTGAGTGTAGGTTTGCACCGCACCCATGCAAGCTTAAGAGGGAACCTTGCATCACAAAATGGATTGTGCAGCACAAGGAAATCTCAGACAAATGCAGACCCTTGTAAGTTGCCAGGAGGTAACCAGGGAACTCATTTTCAGGGATGAAAAGCAATTAAGGCTATCTGGTATCAAGCAAAGTCTTTCAAAGGGAGACACATAAGAGGCTGCTACCGTGAGCACTCTTTACAGGTAAAGAAGACGTCTTCTGGCACGATCCAGTGGCTTCCTCTGACTTCAGAATCATGGGCAACCCAGAAACTTGACTTCTTTTTTGCCACATTAGTTCATCAAGCCATTACAATTATTCCGGATAGAAATGTATCCCTAAGGGACTTCAAGAAAGTTGAATAAAGCATTGTTCACTGAGCATGTTCCAACATCTACTCAAAGGCTTAGAAAGAATATTTGAGCCTCTGGCTCATCAGCTCTTCCTATCTGTGTTTTTCCCCTGAGGATAATCCCAAAGTAGATGGCAGCCATAGGGCTGCCAACCAGCAGGTATTTGGCCAGCTTAGCAGGAACAGAAAACTGGGCCAATGTAAGGGCAGGGCTGGCTTTCCGCCAACCACCATCCTCCAGAATGGCAGAGGATTCCCACTCCTCCCCTGACTGCTGGACCTTTTCTATTCAAAGCAGAGGCCAGTCCGAAGCCCAGTTAGGGCGGTAGTGGCAGCAGCAGCACATGGTTAAGGCAAGCAGGCTGGAGCCCCAGGCAGCACGCTCTGCTCCCAGGCCCTGCCTCCCATGGCAGGAGCAGGGTTCCCACGGAGCCTGGGAACAAAAGCCTGCACAGATTCAGTCTCTGGCCTGTGCAACTCAGCAATCCACTACTGCTGCTGCATCGCCACCATCAGACTATGGACTGGCCCCTGCAGGTTGAAGCGATGGCTGTTCAGAGAAGGTTGAGAGTGGGGTAATTGATCGTAGCGGGGAGGAAGAGATGGGGGAGGGGCAGGAGGGGGGTTTTTTTTGGCGCAAACTTAGCTACTCTAGGAAGCTGTAATGTCAGGAATAAGGTGATAATGGTCTCTCCTCCGGTGAAAATACCCAGCGCAAGGGATGGTGACTGACACCCAGGTTTGTTGGCAGCTGAGCTGGCTCTGACCTGCTACTGCAGTTTAGTCTCATAGAACGGTTTTCACAGGGGCCTGCAGGCGGCTGCTCTCTCCTTCTCAACCTGGGAAGCTGTTGATCGACTTCTCCTTCATCCAGCCTGACAGGAGGCCACTCTCGCTTCACACCTCCATGGGCCTCCACCACGTTGATCTTCCTCCATCAATCTTCTGCTGCCCCCTCTCTCGCCCAGAGAAATAGTTTGGCTCTGGCTGCTTCCACATAGACTTCTTGTTTAAAATGCAGGCCTGTAAGGGAACAGGAGGAGGGGAGCGTCCTAATGAGTACTCTGAGCACACATGGGCTCACAGTCTCCGCACGCAGGGGACAGGGATTGATGCCGAGGGTGCCACGTGCAGAGTACCAGGGTCCAGGGCTGTCCTGTTACAAAGGAAGAGAGGGAAATGCAGGATGGGGAGTGCATGCAGCGGGGAAAGGGGTGGAGGTCCCATGCTAGACTGAGGTTGCCTAGAGTGGCAAAATTCCTTGAGCAGGCCTGTGACTTGCCCAAAGTTTACCACACTGGAACTCACCTATAAAATGTACAACAGAGCAGGCCAATTTTGACCTAATGTACTGGGTCCTTCATAGTAAATGAGCTAAATGCTAATCTTTTCTGGTGAAAGGCTGTCATTACTGAAGATTTCAGTTCTTTTCCCCCTATGGATTGAATTGTTCCTTGATGTTTTCATGTAAAGAATAAGTAAAGGAAGATCAGAACTATCCAGTCCTATTACATGGCATTTCCACGTGCCTGGACAATATTAACCTTCATGACGTATTCTCAAGTCCCAGTTATTGTTCATTTCTACTTCTGCTACTAAATATTTCTATAGTGCTATGAGGCATATGCCACACTGAACGGAAACATAGGAGACAGTTCCTGTTCCATGGAGCTTACAATCTAATGAGACACATAAAGGCAATTTCTAGTACTCACTTAAGGATTAGAGTAAAACATAAGAGGATCAAGGTTTTTCAATCTAAAAGCAGTCTCAAAGAGGTGGATCTTTAAATATAAGTTGAATACGACCAGAGAAGGAGCAAGATGCATCAGCTCTGGTTCCATGGTGGCCCGCATTGTCCTGAGCCCGACTCCCTCAGTTCCTGTGTTCTCCACGTGAACACATCCTACAATTAAACACACACACACACACACACACACACACACACATTTTCCAGCTGTCTGCGATAGTCGAACTGGAAATGGGACTTGCATCCAAGATCTCTGTCCATGTGCTGAAGTTTGGGGCATGGCGCAGGCAGGGGAGATGGGTCATCAAGCACATGCCTGGGAGAACATTATACCTTAGCAGCAGGAAACAACGCGAGGATGCCATTTCCTGCAGTGAGTTGCTCTGGCTTCTGCTGGCCTGTTAGCTGATAATGGGGAGGTAGTGGAAGGGGATGAGACAGAAATGGGATCAGCCAGGATGAGAGGGGAATGGGAGCGAGATGGGGATGGAAGTGAGGGGGAAGGTAAGAGTAAGATGCTCCCCTCCTATAACACTAGGCAAACTGATCCCAAGAAAGTTGTGATTATTACTCAGTTCTGTTTTGATTAATCTACAAACCAAGTTCATAAATGATATCTTTTATGTTAGCAACCATATGAACCATTTTGGAAACACTGTTAAACATCGTAACTTTGTAAACCGTTGTGATGGCAAAACCGAACGACGGTATATAAAACGCGCTAAATAAATAAATAAATAAATGTGTGTTTGGGGGGGGGGGGGGGGGGGGGAGAAGCGTGAGATGGTTTAGCAGGGAAATGGGATAAAGGAGAACATGGGGCCAAGGTACCTAGTGAGAAGAGAGCAGTTTTCAGGGCTACACAGGTTTCAGCATCATCTCTTCAAACATTCATTAGCGTTAGACAGAATGGGCATGATGGACTTTGACTTGATCCAGCATGGCAGTTCTTATTTCTACAAGTTTCTGCATAGGATACATCCTAACTCCAAAATGACTGCAACAGATGGGGTGTGACCAAACTGGAATATATCAAAGATGAAGATTTCAGGAAGACACCCTTCTGCATATGGTATGGAAATGCAATAAAACTTACAACTACTGGAACACCGTGAGAAAGAAAATTAAATGATAAATTAGAAACACATGGCAAAAGGAAGGATGAGATCTGTGTCATACAAATTATATCTGAAGACTAAGTGTCTAGACTGGGAGAGAAATGTATACAACTGGCATCAAGGATTGCCAAAAAGATGCTAGCAATGAACCAGAAATCAAAGAAGGCGCACAGAACCAAAAACACTGGGAGCATGAACAGCAGCAAATAATCCATTGACCAAAGGTCTCTTACAGTAACCAAAAAACCCGAAGCTATATTGTAAGAACACTCTGGATGTGCCACATGCTAGAGGTGGGATGTGCATTCTTGGAGCTAACACTAGGAGGTCAATAGTCAAATCATCTAGCTGCCTAACTTCTAGAGCTGGGCAGCTTGATTGGCCCCATTATAAACTGAGCAACGAAATTTAGCTTCCTAGTTTTAGGGGAATTAGCATTTTATCTGGTTGGTGAATTATTTTTGCTGGGCTTCCAGGGTAAATCGGAACTAAGGCTAGGATATGGTACCATATGCCTTCATTTGCAATTTTCATATGCCAGAAAAGGGCCTTGGTGGGCCTCTTGGACTGTCTGTTCAGTACTCCCAATTCATGGCCCACACTTCCTGCTGGCAGCCATTATTTTCCCCGCCTGGACAGTTATATTCCAAGCTTCCAGTCTGCGCTTTGCCAGACCTTGGTTCTATGTTTGTTCCTATCTTGGGCCTATTTCATGATCCTATGTTGCATTTTGTGTACTTGGTTGGTCCTACATTGCTTATTTATTTATTTATCAATAAATGAATAGACCACTTACAGTTTCTAAGTGGTTTACAGAAAAACAAATAATTGAGAACATAAAATACATAGATTCATAAAAATAACAAAAATAACAAAAAAAACAGACACACTGATTCATAAAAACAATAACTAAAAACAAATACATAAAACAAAACTTTAGACACAGAATGGGAGAAAGGGCCTGGTTTACTAAGGCCTAAGGGGTAGATTTTCAGACGAGCGCGAACAGCCTACTTTTGTTTGCGCTCCAGGCGCAAACAAAAGTACGCTGGATTTTAGTAGATACGCGCGTAGTCGCGCGTATCGGCTAAAATCCTGGATCGGCGCGCGCAAGGCTATCGATTTCGTATAGCCTGCGCGCGCCAAGCCGCGCAGCCTACCCCCGTTCCCTCCTAGGCCGCTCCGAAATCGGAGCGGCCTAGAAGGGAACTTTCCTTTGCCCTCCCCTCACCTTCCCCTCCCTTCCCCTACCTAACCCACCCGCCCGGCCCTGTCTAAACCCCCATCCTACCTTTGTCGGGGGATTTACGCCTCCCGGAGGGAGGCGTAAATCCCCGCGCGCCAGCGGGCCTCCTGCGTGCCGGGCCGCGACCTGGGGGCGGGTACGGAGGGCGCGGCCACGCCCCCGGGCCGTAGCCACGCCCCCGTACCCGCCCCCAAAACGCTGCCGACACGCCCCCGAAACGCCGCGACGACCGGGCCCGCCCCCCGACACGCCCCCGACACGCCCCCCTCGGAGAACCCCGGGACTTACGCGAGTCCCGGGGCTCTGCGCGCGCCGGGAGGCCTATGTAAAATAGGCTTCCCGGCGCGCAGGGCCCTGCTCGCGTAAATCCGCCCGGTTTTGGGCGGATTTACGCGAGCAGGGCTCTGAAAATCCGCCCCTAAGTGAGTACCTGAGGCACTGGGAGATAAAGTGATTTGCCCAAGGTCACAGACAATGTCAATGGGCGAAGTGGGATTTAGTATCATGGATCCAGAGTTCCTGCTTGGTTCCAGTTTGCTTTGTGTAACCAGTCCTTCTGCAGTGGCCCCACACTGCTTCTGTGGGCACTTTCATGTTTCCAGATTTTCCTCCGGTGGTCCTGCCCTGCTTCTGTGGGTGCCTTCATGTCCCCAGGTTTGGGTTCTACATTGCCTTAGGGGTAGATTTTCAGAGCCCTGCTCGCCTAAATCCGCCCAAAACCGGGCGGATTTAGGCGAGCAGGGCCCTGCGCGCCGGGAAGCCTATTTTACATAGGCCTCCCGGCGCGCGCAGAGCCCCGGGACTCGCGTAAGTCCCGGGGTTCTCGGAGGGGGGCGTGTCGGGGGCGTGTCGGGGGCGGGCCCGGTCGTCGCGGCGTTCCGGGGGCGTGTCGGCAGCGTTTTGGGGGCGGGTACGGGGCGTGGCTACGGCCCGGGGGCGTGGCCGCGCCCTCCGTACCCGCCCCCAGGTCGCGGCCCGGCGCGCAGCAGGCTCGCTGGCGCGCGGGGATTTACGTCTCCCTCCGGGAGGCGTAAATCCCCCGACAAAGGTAAGGGGGGGGTATAGACAGGGCCGGGCGGGTGGGTTAGGTAGGGGAAGGGAGGGGAAGGTGAGGGGAGGGCAAAGGAAAGTTCCCTCCAAGGCCGCTCCGATTTCGGAGCGGCCTTGGAGGGAACGGGGGGAGGCAGCGCGGCTCGGCGCGCGCAGGCTATACAAAATCGATAGCCTTGCGCGCGCCGATCCAGGATTTTAGTGGATACGCGCGGCTCCGCGCGTATCTACTAAAATCCAGCGTACTTTTGCTTGAGTCTGATGCGCAAGCAAAAGTAGGCTGATCGCGCTTCTTTTAAAATCTACCCCTTAATGTGTACCTTGGTTTCCTATTCAAGCCCTGCTGGCACCGGCATTTGAAGGCTGAGCCCCATGGGGAAAGTGGCAGTTGCAGGCAAATGGATGCCCGTTTCTGCTTCTGTTCGGATCCACCGGACTCGCCCTGTCTGTGCCCTGCCCGCTCTTGACTTTAGGTCCTATTCTCTGGCAGATTACGCTGTAACACGAAGTCACCAGTCCTGCTTTATTGGATCACTGTAAATCCAAGCAGGACTCCATCCATGCAGGCAATGTACCACAGCCATGAAGAGCCTGATTCTGAGAATGTGAAGCCATCCTACAAAAGTTTAAAATAAGCTGCTGTGTGCCACTTTGTCCTTCCAGACTTCCTAACAGTTTCACCTTCTCGCTAACTCGGTTTGACAATTACTAATCTATCATGTGTACCACAAAGGAGGCAAATCTCGGGCCCTGCTGGCAGTGAAGAGTCCTAAGTCCCTGAAAATAAACAATTAAAGCAATGGTCTGGGAACCAGGGGAAGCCGGGCTTCAAATCCCACGTCGCCCATTGACATTGCCTGTAACCTTGGGCAAATCATTTTATCTCCCTGCCTCAAGTACTCAGTGCCTGATTCTGGGGCGGCTCAAGGTAACCTGCTGCCTGAGGTGAGGAATGAAAGGGCATGCCCCTCCCCCCCCCCCCAACACCCAAAAGGCAATCACGCAGAAAAGAAAATCACATTGGGGGGGGGGGGGGGGGAGGATGGGGAAGTGGGAAAGAAGGGCAAACACCCTCCTCCCTCAGATTGACATGGGATAGAGATGGTGGGCACACTTCTCTTCCCATTCCCCACCCCAGCCACCACCACCACCACTAGCCTTAGATATACAGAAATGCTGTATCTACAAAATAAAGATATTTTTCATTTTCTATCAAATTCGTCAGCAGAATTGAGCCAAAAATTTTTCAGATTTTTATCTAAATAGCCAAGAAATAGAGCACACCCCTAGACTATGAATAACTTGGTCTGCCGTTAACTGTATCTGGCAACCTGGTTATAAGACATTATAAGAAAAACTCCTAAGGGCCTTGTATGCAATAAAGAAAGCCCTGGCTAGTTCTAGCTGCCCAGGAAAAGTATTTTTTAAATTGTTTGATAACATTGCATCAACAATTTTAGAATACGGATGCAAGATCTTACTCAGATGATTTTTATCACCTTATACATTACACAAAATATATCCATAGGTATCAATTGGAGATCAATATAAAATAAAGAGACCATAAAGCATAAAATGTACAGACAAAAACTGAACTGGAAATCACAACAAGCCAGATGCCGTATGCAGTGCAAAAATTCCAATTATAAAGCATCAAATAATAAAATCAAGAAATATATAATCATGAATAGTACTTGTAAAACCAGGCTAATAAAATAAAATATTTAAAAACATCTGATGACTAGAACATCCAATAGTTTAAAAATGTTATAAATTTCCCAAAATACTAATAAAATATTTCAAAACAGCACAAATATCAAATAACTTCCAAAAATTAAAACTAATAAAGGATTTAAAAAATCTCCTGCTCTCCATATCTGGGATGATGGATTGGGAGAGAGGAGATGCACAAACTTTGTCCTCTCTCAGATATATTTATACATGTCCATTCTCTTACACAAAGCCATACTCTCACACGCACCCCCTCTCCCTCATTATGTGTGTGCATGCGTATGTTTGTGACACATAGGTGTTCACACACATACACATTCATTCTCACATACACACACATAGGATCTTCCTTTCTCATATTGTGATCTTCTTTTGGAATGACAGTATATAAAACTCCTAAATAAAACGTACACAAGATCTCGTGCACAAACACACATAGAGGCTCTCCTTCTCTCGCACACACACACACACATACACTGAGGCTCTCACTCTCAGGCCTCCCTATTTCTTTGGACCGCATGGGGATTGGATCTGCCACAGCCTCGCTGGGCCTCTCTTCATGCTGCAGCAGGACAGGGGATGCTGGTGGTGTCCCGGGTAACTGCCCAGTTTGTCCAACCCAAAATTCAACGCTGCTCACTCGCCAGTCACTGTCATTCCCTCCCCCAGACCAGTCTCTGTCACCCCCTCCCCCTAAAGCAGTCTCTCTCTCACCAGTCTCTATGAACTACCCAGTCCAGTTTCTTTCAGTCACTGTCTTCCCTCACCCCAAGACCAATATCTCTCTCCAGGAGGCACTGCATATTCAATAGTTTCCAGCAAGTGTCACAGCAGGCAAGGCTGCTACTGAAGAGCAGCGCCTGCAGCCTGCAATTTCTATGCCTTCTAGGTCTCCTGCCCCACGCTCCATAGTTTGTGTGTGTGTGGTTTGCTGGCCTGCCGCTGAAAGCAGCCTTGAAATCAGCTCTCCTGCAGGGCCCCCCGGGAGCTCGGCAGACTCATCGGTCGTCGTCGTCCCCCCCCCCCAACCCCAACATGAATCCCCTGCCTGGCCGCCAAGACGAGTGGCCAAGCTGGCAACAGCATGGGGACATGGGAATGGTGGGAATTGCGGCTCATTCAGCTTTGGTTTTGGGTTTTTTTTTTACATACTTGATTGATGATCAAGCAGGTCTGCAAGGGCAGGCTTCACGGCGGCCGCATGGGATTCAACACCGCCCGCAAAGCAGAAAACACTGCAGGCAGCTCTGCCACCGAACGGCAACTGGCACGCAGGGACCTTGCTTGGCGAGGCATCAAAGCATGAGGAAGGCGGCAAAATGGTGAACCTGTGCAGCGCCTGCGCTGCAGTGACATGGGACGCCATTTTTTTTTTTTTTTTAATAATAATAGATGTGTGCAACTGGTTTGGCACATCGAGGGTAGTGTAAGTGTGGGGGTAGTCGGCAGCTGCTCTAGGGCAGGGTGAGGCCGACGCCGCGGGGGCGCGTTGAGGGGCATTTTTTTCCCCCTCCTCAAAATTCTGCCGCCTGAGGCGAGACCTCACCTTGCCTCATTATAGAACCCGTCCCTGGCCTGATTTACTCCCATTCTGTGCCTATGGGAAAAATGCTTAGTAGATTAGGCTGTTTAGATTGTTAACTCTTTGGGGTAGAGACATCTGAATATTTATCACCATTATACAGCTCTGTGCATGTGCAGTAGCATTATAAACATGTTGCCACCCTCCAAACTGACAATTTCATCTTGTTGGCACATCAAGGGTACCCAAGTGAAGGAGTAGCCTAGTGGTTGCAGCAGCAGCAGGGAAAACAGGTTGCAGAGAAGCAGGGAAAACAGGCTTCAAATCCTGCTGTTGCTTTTTATAACTTTGGGCAAGTCACTTCACCCTCCATTGTCAGATACAAACATACTGGGTCATTCATCAAATCGTGATGTGCCGGTATCGCGTGCGTTAGGGCCTTATCATACGTGATTCCAGCCGCATCGTGGCGGTACAATTCAAATTAGGGGAAGGGGAGGAGTGTGGGCGGGGTTATGTTCCAGCAGTGCTGTGAGAGATAATGTTTTCTACATTATCACTAGCAGCACCGCAAGAAATAACTACACCTTTTCTCGTGGCGCTATGGGTGTGAAACTGTGCGGCCCGGCCACAACTGCAGTGGGCGAAAACGCACTGCTGCGCTGCGGCCGGCTGCACAATTTCGCCCCCGCCCCCTTTTTTTTCACGCAGCTCATCATTCTGCTATAAATATAAATATAGCAGAATGATGAATCTAGGCCTTAAGGCCTTATTCACTAAAGCCCAAATTTTCAAAGCCTGGCGCGTGCGAAAACCGGGGGATATGCGCGTGGCTGGGCCGTGCGCATATCTCCCCTATGCGCTGATGGGCCGAGGGAGGCAGGATCTGGGAAGGAGCGATTAGGCCCTGTCCCAGGGATGTGCACACTGACAGTCGGCTGGCGCATGCAACTTACTTCTGCTTAAAGGAGCACGTAAGTTTAAAAAAAAAAAAATACAGTAGTTAGGTGGGGTGTAGGGGTCGGGGTAGAGAGGGGAAAAGGGTTATGGAATTTCTCTCCCAGTCTGCTCCTTAATTGGAGCGGACTGGGAGGGAATTGGGCAAAGGTCCGATTGCATCGCCACGTGAACTTTAAAAAATCCCCCCCCCCCCCGCAAGTCGTGACCCACCCGCACCGATATTAAAATCAGACCCGCATGTGCACGCGGGTATCATATTTTATAACGTGCGTGAGGCGACCATGTTTTAAAATTTACCCCTAAGCTTTGTTCCCATTGACACAGAATGGGGGCAAAGCCTTAGATTGTAAGCCCTCTGGGGATAGGAAAATACCTATAGAGACTATGAAGAGACTGAAGTGACAGTCCTTTAAGCAAAAAAAAAAAAGTTCCCTATTGCTGGTAGAACAGAAAGACTGCCATCTAGTGAAAATTCAGTATTATTACAGCCTCCAGTAGACCAATGATAGAAGTAGGCAAATATATGCAAAATTCCACTATAGATGCTGACTGTTGCCAAACTGGTGCTGGGGGGATGAGCCGGGGAATAAAGTTACCTAAGGCAGGATTTTCCCCTTAAATTCAGCTATTGTTTCTGCAGTAGTATGTTCATCCTATGGTGCACTTATTATCCAGCAATGCAATGTCCCATCTTGTATCAAGATTATGACGTTTAAGAAAAATTGAGCATCAGTAACAATTTTATTTAAATCTAAATTGCATGAAAGCCTCATAATCAAAGCTGTAATAAATATTGCAATCATAAAGCAACAGCAGTGGACAGCTGGGTCAGGATTGCCAGCTGGCTCCATTCTCACAATGGACAGACTGATCCAATCCGGGTTTTAACTATTTACATCTTTGGGCATGTGAATTTGATAAAACTGATTAGACAGTCCAGAAAAATGGATCCAGTTGGATACCGTAGGTGGGTAAAATGTAAGTCTGAAAACCTCAAGAGAGAAATCTTATCTCAGTGTTCTGTTGTATGTTTTTGGTAGCTATGCCTTGTGTTGCTTTTAACCTCTTAGTTGTGTTTGTAAACATTGATGTTTTAGTGGCTTAGCTATACTTTTGTAGCAGCAACAGAGACTCAACAGGAGTAAACTTAGAAGAGCTTAGTTTAGAGATATATTCACAACGCCATCTTGGAACACACAGAAATTGTTGGCAACATGGAGCAAAATATGTAAAATTTATATTTGTACATACAATCTTGATCCTCAGTACAAAACTATATCATACCTGACCCCCAGCTTGGCTAATCAGATAGTAGGATATAACTGAAGGAAAAGAAGAAAGCATTAGACATTTGAATGCCTTATATATCCTCAATACCGCATAAGTCGTGTAGCATGGTCTTACATGAGTATTGAAAGTGGAAGTTGTCCACTGTTCCAGTCATTGTATTCTGAGACCTGAAATGACTGGGGTGATAAGTCTGTTTTGGAGTGGATTAGAAGGGAGATAATTGATAAAATTGATAAAAGTTCATTGTTGTACTGGTTTAGATATGGCATGCATCAGAACCAAATATATGTCATCCAATACTGTGCAGTTTGTTGTTTTGTTCCTGTTTCAATAAACAGATTTAAACATAAATTCAGTTATTTAATGGTCTCTTTGTTAGACTGGACAGAATGTTCTACCTGAAAAATAGAAAGAATAACGGGATGCTGATCTCTCCATGAAGTTAGCTTGGGGCACATTTAAAACTAATCGGAGAAAGTTCTTTTTTACTCAACGCACAATTAAACTCTGGAATTTGTTGCCAGAGGATGTGGTTAGTGCAGTTAGTATAGCTGTGTTTAAAAAAGGATTGGATAAGTTCTTGGAGGAGAAGTCCATTACCTGCTATTAAGTTCACTTAGAGAATAGCCACTGCCATTAGCATTGGTAACATGGAATAGACTTGGTTTTTGGGTACTTGCCAGGTTCTTATGGCCTGGATTGGCCACTGTTGGAAACAGGATGCTGGGCTTGATGGACCCTTGGTCTGACCCAGTATGGCATGTTCTTATGTTCTTATGCACATTTATTCTAGATAGTGTCCAATGAGATAAAAATCTCCTTTTCGTGGCCATGGCCCTCGGCCTTTACCCGATCCTCATCCTCCTTTACCTAGCCACGTTTTTTGACACCGTTGATAAACACTGTTCTCAGCTGGATTTTGAGACTCTGCTCTCTTTCTTGGTTTTCTTTTCACTTCTACCATCGTACTTCTACTTCGGCCTCTGGTGGGTCTTCCTCCACTGCTGTTCCGCCGTTGGTCAGTCATTGTTCTGGACCCTCTTTGCACTTATTCCCTCGGTAGCTTTCAGTACCACTTTTATGCTGATAACTCCTAAATCTACCTCTTTACAACAGAAATTTCACCAAGAATCCAGTCCCAAATCTCAGCCTGCTTGATGTCCCACCGCCACCTTAAATTTAACATAAGAAGTTTTGTCTTGGCTATCTTCCCCCCTTCTTCTGTTTCTGTGGATGGCACTCTCATCCCATCCATTCTGTGGATGGCTCCCTCGGCCGGGCTCCTTCTCTACGCACCTCCAAAACACTTACAAGGAGCTGCTTTATGTTATTTCTTCCTCTACAACATCGCTAAAGTCTATTTTTTCCTTTCTGAGCAAACTACCAAAATACTCATCCCCTCTCTTAGACTACTACAACCAGCTCTTCAAGGGTCTCCCACTGAGCCATCTTTTCCCACTGAAATCTATTCAAAATTCAGCCGCATGACTTTTCTTCGGCCTTGTCCAGTTCTAAGAAGGTGGGACCGGTTATTTTTAATTAATAAGAGTTAATAAGAGTCTTGTTTATTACTGAAACAGTTACTTCTGACCCGGATGGACATTTTCTTTTAGTCAAAGAAATTCTTTTTGGATGTATAGAGGTCGTGTGCAATGTGTGTGCTCCTAATGTTTGACACCAAGTTAACTTGCATTGCTTTTCTCTAGATTGAGCTCACCCTTCAGCAAATGAGAAATTCTTGAGGCACAAGGGTATCCCCATGCTATGTGACCACTTAGACCTCATTGATGCTTGGAAGTTTTTACACCCCGAACGAACATGATTAATCAGGGCTGGCTCTGGGGCAAGTGGTGCCTTGTGCAAAAATTGTTGATGGCACCCAGCCACCCACCCAACTACTGAATCCTGTTGCTTGGGGGAAAGGTTAAGAAGTCAGACTAGGATTGACCTGGATTAGCAGCAGTGGGCACCAGCCTTGGATTTGTCAATAGGCACCCATTATATCTGTGCCTTGGGTGGCAAAAATTTAGGAGCAGCAGCCTGGCTAAGATTTGCTGCCTTCCAGCTCTGCTTATTCTCATTCAGCAGAGAACAGCCCTTTGATACCCTGTAACAGCCCCTTACAGGCAGTGGAGAGGTGAAAGCATCAAAAGTGCCTAAGGGTGGCAAAAGCCTAAATCCGTTTGTGGTGGGCACATGTTATCTCTCTCCCTGACCTCAGTGCTTTCCCCATTCCCCCCAGCACTACCACTCCTGTGCTGGCCTTACAAATATAGAAATACACATTCTCTAGATATAGAAGTGTTGCATCTATAGAATAAAAAATTGTTTTTCATTTTCTAGCAATCACTAGCAGAACTGAATCAAAAAACCTCCAACACAAATTTAATTTTTTTTTTTCTAAATAACCAAGAAGTAGAATATGCCCCTAGACTTTGCATACCTTGGTCTTCCATTAACTATATCTGGCTATAAGACATTACAAGAAAAACTCATAAGGGCCCGATATGCAATAGAGAAAGTCTTGGCCAGTTCTAGTCACCCAGCAAAACTATTTTTTTAAATCATTTGACAGCAATGAATCAACAATTTTAGAAAATAGATCTTATTCAAATCATTTTTAATATCTCATAGATTACATAAAATATACCCATAGTGTCAGATAATTGTAGGAGACAAATACAGAAGAAACCATAAAGCATAAATAGAAATGTGCAGATAAAAACTGAACTGTAAATCTCAACAAGCACGACACTATATGCAGTGCAACATTATCATTCCTTATAAAATATCAAACTAAGATAAAGAAATATAAATCATGAATCATAATAGTAAAATCATACTACTAAAAAGAATATCTCAAAATATCTGATGAATAAAACATCAGATAATTAAAAAGTTATACATTTCCCAAAATACCAATAAATTATTTCAAAACAGCACAGACATCAAATAACATTCAATAAATAAACTAATAAGGATTTAAATTGATTAAATTAAGTATGTTTGCTGATGACATGCTACCTTTATTGGAAATCTGATGGTTAGCTTAGATACTATTATCATTAAAATAAAGCTGTATGATACTTTTTCAGGCTTGAAGATCAATTATAATTAATCTATAGCATTTCCTTTAGATGCCAGCCTTCCTAGCAGATGGAAGGGAGTTTTCCCCCTCAAGTGAAGTGTGGTGGAAATGAAATATTTGGGAATACATCTCTCTCGTTGCATTCGGGGTACGTACCAAAAAAACATTATTGCCAGTCTGGAAAGGGCCAAACTGTTGCTCGAAAGATGTAAATCGTTCCCTCTATCTTTAATGGGCTGTTGTGCGCAGGTCCTGCGCATCCCTATAGGAGGACTAGGCAGTTGCCTAGGGCACCAGCCATTAGAGAGTGGCAAAGAGCAGCCATATGGGGCCACGAGAGGAGCCCAAACCACTCACAGCCAAGAGGAGTAGTGACTCGTCAGACCATGAGCAGCAACCATCCTGTTCGCAGCTGAGAAATGCAGACACTCGGCAGGCTGCGAGCAGCACCCATCTTGCTCGTGGCCAAGAGAAGCAGAGTCCCAGCGGGCCATGAGCAGCACCTTTGTGTGTGTGTGTGTGTGTGTGTGTGTGACTGAGAGGGATTGTGTGTGTATGAGAGAGAGGGAGGGAGCCTGTGTAAGGGGGTGTGTGTGTGAATGTGATAAGGAACCTAAGTGTGTTTAAGAGAGGGGACCTGTCTGAGTGAATGAGGTTGGGGTCGGAGCCGGGGCCTGGACCAGGGCGGGGGGGCGCAAGGCAGAAGGTTCGCCTAGGGTGCCTAATACCCTTGCACCGGCCCTGGTTGTGCGGTGGTTAAGATGATCATACTTCCTAAAGTCCTTTACGATATCCAAATTATTCCAATTTGGCTTAGACACAAGGAAGTACAAATGTATAGATCAATGGTTTCAACATTTATATGATGTGGTAAGAGACCAAGAATCAAGCTGGACACTGATGCATGAGAAAAAATCTGGAGTCTGTCTGTACTTGATGTGAGGGTATATAATGTTGCTTGCTTGATGTGATTGTTGCAATTCCAGCCGCTGTGCAGCTTCCTCTCCACCAGAAGACCCCAGTGAGCTCGGCTCCAAACTACCAGCATGTCCTTGGTCTTTTGTCTCTGCCTGCAGTACTACGTCCACTCCACCAGGGATCACTATCAGCACATCCCTCAGGCTGACCAAGCCCTTCTCTCTACCTTACACCACACCCACACTGCACCCCTATTTAGTCCTGTCTCTCCCATGCCTCCTTGCTTTGGCATTGAGTCCTTCTTGGCTTCCTGTTTTAGCCTCTCTTGCTCTGCGGCCTTTCCTTGTTTCTCTGCGTGGCCTCTGGGCCTGCTGATTCTAGTTTCCTTGAGCTTTGTTCTTTGGCCTGTTTCCTGGTTCCCTTGCCGTCCTGTGGCCATCTAGCCTTCTGTGCCAAGCCTTGCTCAGTGGCCTGCAGGCTTTCTGACATTTCCCTGCCTTTTGGCCTACCTTAGGTCTCTCTGTTCCCTAACTTAGCCTTGCTTGAGGCTCCCTTAGCCTCTTCCTGTTTCTAGGCCCTATCTTCCTTGCCCCTTGGGGCTCTCTTTGCTCTGCTGCCTTTGGGCATTCTGTGTTCCATATTCTGTGTAGTCCTTGTCCTGGTTTGTCCTGCCTTGTCCTAGCCTGTCTGCCCCAAGTCCCAGTGCTCCAGCCCAGTCCTGCACCTTGTTCCAGCATTACTCCAGGAGGTGGTGTCTAGTGTCTACAACATCCCTCTCCAGCTGCCCTTCATTCACAACAGGATGCTGAAGCCAGGCATTGCTTCTAGGAGTGGGGGCAGAGCATTGCATTAGCACCATGAGTCTACCTTTAATTCTACTAAGAATGACACCTCTGCTACTCAACAGTATTTTATGTGCAATACCTGCCAGACTTTAAGTCACAATGTGTAGCTTGCCAGTATCCAGAACATGAATCATGAGTATGCAGTAGAAGTAGGGAGAAAAATGCTTTTTTTATTTCAAAACTAAACTGCAGTTGTTCTCCACCAGGCTGGTGGAATTGCCCTTGTATTCCCTGCCTTTTACCCCCAGAGAGAATATGCCCCATCTGAGGGGCCATCAAGCCAGTCTCTAAAAGAATTAGAGCACATTAAAAAACAGAGCCTTACTTAAAGAGAAAAGTAATCCAGGCTACCATTGCCTGTTCTGACGTTAGTCAAGCTGCTATTGAATGGTGCAGAAAATCCTAAGCCAGCTGTTTATGCCTACAACTCCCAGGTCCACTTTTCACTTGTATTTTGTCTGCATCCGGTGTCAACACCACAACCCTTCAGACTTCTCTGAATGTATTAAATGTCACTTCCTTAACCCAAATCTGTGAAGGTGCAGTAAGTACCATGAAACTTCATCCCATGCGTGGGAGACTGCTGGGAATGTGGGGCTTCCAGAGACATTAGTGGGAAATCTCTCCAGGAAAAATCTGCTTTTGATTTAAAATCCTGCTCAAACCTTATGAAGCCTATTGCCCCAAATACCTTTGAACATGTACCAGCAAACACTGGCTCAGGATCTATGCCAGGGGAGAGGGCAATCATCTATTTGATGGGGGGTGAAGGGCTGATGTGCACAGAGCAGGAGAGAGACCTTGGGGTGATAGTGTCTAACGATCTCAAATTGGCAAAACAATGTGACAAGGTGATAGCTAAAGCCAGAAGAATGCTGGGCTGCATAGAGAGAGGAATATCGAGTAAGAGAAAAGAAGTGATGATCCCCTTGTACAGGGCCTTGGTGAGGCCTCACCTGGAGTACTGTGTTCAGTTCTGGAGACCGTATCTCTGAAGGGACAGAGACAGGATGGAGGCGGTCCAGAGAAGGGCGACCAAAAAGGTGGGTGGTCTTCATAAAATGACTTATGAGGAGAGATTGAAGAACCTAAATATGTATACCCTGGAGGAGAGGAGGAGCAGGGGTGATATGATACAGACTTTCAGATACTTGAAAGGTTTTAATGATCCATGGTCAACAACAAACCTTTTCTGTTGGAAAAAAATCAGTAGACCTAGGGGCCAGGGAGGAAGACTCAGAACCAATGTCAGGAAGTATTTCTTCACAGAGAGGGTGGTAGATGCCTGGAATGCACTTCCAGAGGAAGTGGTGAAGACTAAAACTGTGAAGGATTTCAAAGGAGCATGGGATAAACACTGTGGATCCATAAAGGCTAGAAGATGGGAATTAAGAGAAGAGCCATGGGGGCGACTTGCTGGAATGGAGGCTACTACCTGGTGATTACTACCCTTACTCAAAAAGCCTTCACACGGTTAATGCATCTCCAACATTGCTCTCTGCTTCAACGGCAAGGGGAAATATGGAAAAGAGGATTTGCCTTCAGACAACAACCAACAAGGACCAAACTACACAGTTTGGGTAAACAAATAAGCATGGGGGTAGCTTGCTTATTGCGGCGGTTACTACCCTAAACCAATTAAGCCTGATACATCACTTTGAATGCATATACAGCGTTGTCTCTGCTTCAACGGCAGGGAGAAATGTGGAAAAGAGGATTTACATTCAGACAACATCCAACAAGGCATGGATCTGTGCAGTCTGGGTAAACAAGCATCGGGGTAACTTGCTTGATGCGGCGGTTACTGCCCTTAACCATTAAGCCTTATGCTCACCTTTGATGCAACTCCAACATTACTCTCTGCATCAATGGCAGGAAATTTGAATCAAACAGTTACCAACAAGGGCCCTGAACTTGGTGGTCCATGAAACAGATAAGTATGGGAAAATAAGTGTGGGAGCTTGCTGGGCAGACTGGATGGGCCGATTGGTCTTTTTCTGCTGTCATTTCTATGTTTCTGTCTGTGCTGGAATGGCAATCTTAAACCCTGCCATGAAAGTTGTAAAGCCAGAAAGAAAATTAATCCAAGTTTACAGAGCACAAACTATTGTAAAAGATTTCAGCACAACGTCTTTAGAAAAAAAACCCTCAGAGGAAATTAACACTCACCAGAAAAAAACTGATACCAACCTAGTCTGTAGCATTCCTGTGGGTTCCTTGCACTATTCTCAGACTCTGACTGTTCCCGAGCAAGAAGCACTAGTGACCAGCTCTGAAATAGCAGTTCTAAAGTCTGTAAAACCTCTACCTGAAAAGGCTGTCTTGAACCTGAATTGCACAAATCCCCTGGTTGTTCCTTCCCATTTGCAGCAAGAGCAGGGAGGACTCATTAAGCCCTGTAGTGCTCAGTTTTCTCCACCTGCAATCCAGCAGCAGACATTAACGAGTTTTCCAGGGAGATGGCTGAAAGTAGCATGTGGTTTTAATAATCTTAGACCTCTTACTCCTTGCTCCTTCGGCTTAGCAAAAACACCCAGCTTGTTTCTAGACAGCTCTGTAGAGGTTTCCAGCGTCATTCAGGCTATTTCAGCTAAGGGGCCCAGCCTTGCTTCAGATGTACCCAGTCTACTGAAGAACTCTCAGTATGGAAGAAACACCTTCACAGCCAGTCCTTCCAGCAGCAGGCTCCAGTATACAGCCAGTATATACCCAGCAGGAGATGCCTTCAGCCAGCCAGCACATCAGCAGGAGAAACCTGCACCCAGCTACTTTGACCAGCAGATGGCGCGTGCACCCAGCACGCAGGTTCTAGCATACAGCCAGCTCACCTAGCAGGAGATGCCTTCACTCAGCCAGCACATCAACAGGAAAAACCTGCACCCAGCTACTTCGACCAGCAGGAGGCACCTGCACTCAGCCAATTCTTCCAGCAGCAGGTCCCTGCACCCAATCAATATGCTGTTCCAGCAGAAGATGCTTGCACACAGTCACCACGACCAGCAGGAGGCGCCTGCACCCAAATTCTACCAGTAGCAAGCACCTGCTTGCAACCAGCCTTTCCAACAGCGGACGCCTGCTCGCAACCTTGTCACCCAGTAAAGGGCAGCCGCTCCTCTCCAGCCAAGCAATTCCTCGAGGAGCCCTACCAGTCAGCTCCGGGGAGGGGGGCGCCAAGTATGCCATGCGGTTTCAACAGCAGCCCAACCCTGCTATGCAGCTCCAGGAGGAACCTCAGCAACCTTGTCCAGAAGAGGGTGCTTGTTCTTTATCAGCCAGCCCAGAAAGGGGTGTCTGCTCGAGACCTATCCAACCCAAAAGGGGCACCTGTTCCATATCTCTCCAGCAGCTCCCAGGGGAGCCCGAGTCCAAGTCTGCCACACGAGGAGCTTCATCCAGTCATGCTACCCCAAAGGGGACCCAAGCAACTTCATCCAGCGGGAGGCGCCTGCTTTCAGCAACCCCGCTGTTCAAGAGAAATCTGCCCGGGCCAACCCACAGCATTTTCCTTCAGCCAGTAGTCCCTGAAGAGATGGGACACAGGAGGAGGGAGGTCTTAAAGGGGGGGGCAGTACTGTTGCGATTCCAGTTGCTGTGCAGCCTCCTCTCCGCCAGAGGACCCCGGTGAGCTTGGCTCCGAACTACCAGCATGTCCTTGGTCTTTTGTCTCTGCCTGCTGTACTGCCTCCGCTCTACCATTTTCCAAATGTTTTAAGAGAGAAGCTCTTTATAAATTGTTGACTTGACCCCTGTACAGGGCATTTGAAATGGGGATTGCGGAATCAGACACATTTGTCTGAAACAGTTCTGCAGGAACTATGCTAGGAAATCTTTTATGGGATTGTCCTGAAATACAGGAATTTGGGGAGAAAATTTAGAATTAGTTGTAGGGCAAAGAATAAAGCTTTCCCCAGAAGGAGTTTTATTCAATGACTGTGCATCTCTTGGAGGGGTTACAGGGAAAACCACCTTTTTATTTATTGGGAAATCTTGTTTATTGGGGGGGGGGGGGGGTATCTTCCTCGTTTGGAGAGACCAGGCGCCTCCCCCTTACTGGGCCTGGAGAAAGGTGTTACATAAGCTGATACACCTGGAGCATTTAGAATTCAGGCAATCTTTTTAAGACAAAAAATGTGAGAGCTTTACATTCAAAAATTAACTCCAAGAGCCAGAAATCAGGTGATTATCTTCCTATAATTTGATCACTTGTATTGTCGGTCCCTTTGAACAGCTTTAGGGTAGTAAGGGAGGGTGGCTGGGGTTTTTAGGGATGTTGGGTGAGTGGGGGAAAACAGAAGGAAAAAATGGTCAATGCACAGGATAAAAAAAGGAAGGCAGTTTGGCCTTCTTCCTGCTGGGAAGTTATTTATGACAGAATCCCTCAGGAGGGCCATAAAAGCTGCATGAGCAAGGGGTGGGGGGGATGGAGCAGAGGCCATTAATGGAGTTTCTTTGATAATTCTGTCCTCTGCATGTCGCAACTTTTTAAATATTTGTATTACATATGTTTGTCAAGCCTAAATATCTCTCAAACAAACCCTTTTATAAGAGATGCTGTTCGGGAAAACCCCAGACATTTGGTGCTATTCCCCAAAGAGAGGCCCATAACAGGAGGCACGAATTTACTCCTTCATTTTTCTGAATTGAGCAAAGTACTGTGGTCGCCGTTAGTCCAAATAAAAGTCAAGGAACATGTTGTAGATGACACCTCTTCACTGGACCACCTTTAATGCGTTTGTGACTAGCTTTCCAGAGCTGGGTCCCCACAGGCAGGTAGATCTTAGGCTGCCTGTGTATGCCATTACGGCACTCCCTCCCCTCCCCCCCCCACCAGTTTGACAGAGGTGGCGGAGACAATAAAACTTTGCTGCTCAAAGGGCTTAAGTCTTTATTAAATCCTTTTTGTGTTTATCAGATAGAGGCCCTTCGAATGGTAGAGGAGAAGCCTAGGGGTTAGAGCAGCGGGCTTTGAACCCGAGAAACCAGGGCTCAGATCCCACTGTTTGTCCCTCGTGACCTTGGGCAAGTCACTTTACCATCCATTGGCTCAGGTACAAACTTATGATCTTATATTGTAATGTAATATAATGTAATATACCTACGGATAATGTAATATAATACACTGCTATTGTACCGCATTATAATGTTGTTGTAATGTAATATAGTTTTGGTTAATCTTTTCTAAATTCTGTATCTATCTTCCTCTCTCTAGGTCTCTCTGACCATTCTGCTCTCTGTCCCGTTCCTCTTGAATCCCCTGTTAGATGTAACTATTATTTTCCTTTCCAACTGTAAAGTTGTTACCCCTGTTTTTATGTAAACCGATGTGATATCCATTTGAATGTCGGTATATAAAAATTCTAAATAAATAAATAAATGATCTGATTCACTAAGGGTTTTTCCCATAGACACAACATGGGAGAAAAGCCTTAATGAATGTGGCCCTTACACTGTGAGCCTTCTGGGGACAGGGAAATACCTACAGTACCTGAATGTAATTTGCTTTGAAGAGTCAAAAAAAACAAAACAGAATAAAATACTGTCTCTGCCATAGGCCCAAGTTTAGATAAAGGCAATGCATGCTGTTGCCAAATTTTCCTAACCTCTGGCATGCTACTGTGCAGGTCTGCTGCTGCCCGGCCGTCTTCTTCAGAACTCTTGCAAAAAAAAAAAATCAGTGTAGGGCCTATGAACCAGCACTCAGCAGCCCTACAGAGACCCTGCAGCTTGCACAGGTTTCCAGAGTAAATTACATTTAAACAATTACAATGCCTTTTCTACCAATAATAAAAATACATATAAACAGTCAAATCAAAGATATGCAGTAGCCAAAAATACATATAAAGTAGTCAAATGAAATGTACTCAGCAGCCACTATCTGTAGTTTTTAATGGTCATTAATGTACTCAGGAGCTAATTTGTTTCTCCCAGTTTAAGCGTATAGGATTGCTGGCTCCACGCAGCCCTCTAGTGGAGATAAACATCAATTCCCCAAATCGGTTGGAGGTTTTCCTTAACGGACAATGTGCTATCCAGGAACCCAGAATGCTCCGGGCCCCCTCATCTGCATGAGCATACGCGTATCGCCATGGCAACCTGTGCTTCCATCAGTCCTCAGGATACCAAGGCGAGAAAGCAAACCTGTAAGATGCTGATTTTCAGCTTTAAGACTAAGCCATGCAGGACGCAGGCCAGAGACAACCCTGAACATCACCACGGACTCCCACAATTATCATTTTTGTTTCAGTTCTGTACTTTAAAATTCTTTTGTTTAAAAGCACTCTGAGGGTAACTTTTATAACCACCTGCATAGAAACATGGAAAATGACTGCAGAAAAGGACCAAACGGTCCATCCAGTCTGCCCAGCAAGCTTATGGTAGCATCTTCTGCACCATACAAGTCACCCCCTTACTTAGTTTCCCAAACCGTCAAAGTCAGGGGCCTTGTTGGTTGCTGTCTGAGTCCAATTTTCCGTTACCTCTTGCCATTGAAGCAGAGAGCAATGTTGGAGTTGCATCCAAAGTATCAGGCATTTGGTTAAGGGTAGTAACTGCCACACCAGCAAGTTACCCTTATGCTTATTTGTTTTCCCAGACCATAAAATCCAATGTCCTTGTTGGTTTCTGTCTGAATCTAATTCCCCTTTCTCTCTTTTCCCCCTGCCGTGAGAGCAATAATAGAGTTGCATCAACAGTATGAAGGCTTATTGGTTAAGGGTAGTAACCAGCACACCAGCAAGTTACCCCCATGCACTCTTTCCTTCATTTCCATCCTCTAGCCTTTAGGGATCCACACTGTTTATTCCATGCCCCTTTGAAATCTTTCACTGTTTTTGTCTTCACCACCTCCTCCAGAAGGGCATTCCAGGCATCCATGAAGAAATATTTCCTGATATTGGTTCTGAGTTGTCCTCCTTGGAGTTTCATTATGTGATCCCTATTTCTACTGATTTCTTTCCAATGGAAAAGGTTTGTGGATTGTGCATCATTAAAACCTTTCAGATATCTGAAGGTCTGTATCATATCTCTCCTGCACCTCCTCTCTTCCAGGGTATACATATTTAGGTCCTTCAACTTCTCCTCAAAGCATAGCAGTAAAATCTTTATTGATTATTTTCAAAGCAAACTTATGCAGGCAAGAGCACTCAGGCAATTGGCCAAGTGTGTGCAGACATTCGTGCGTGTAAAGTTACACTTCCTCTTCAGGGGGCGTAACTTGCGCACATCCACATACGCACTGGCTTTAAAAAAAAGTGTGTGCTGTTTGATTTTAAACAGTATGTGGGGGAAATGCTGACTCCGCCCTCCCCTGAATACCATCCTCAGTGCGTGTGAACCTGGTTTTATATGAATGTTATCCACAGGCTCTCTGAGCCCAAGTCAGTTTTAGTACAGCCATTTACATGCATAAAACTGGGTTCTTATGTGTAGAAAGGGCTTTGGAGGTGACCCCTTGCATGTATTACCTTGGTGACGCAGGTATTCAAGTCACTTGAATGTGAACCTGGTAAGGGACAGGTGAGGGTGGGGTGAGTCTATCACTCTATTTCCAACTTTCTCTCTGCTAGAAGCGTTGCTTAATGCTTATTTGATTTGTGTGGAGAATGTGTGTGTGTGTGTGTGTGTGTATAGAGGAAAGGGGAGGGAAGGAACTGATCACACCAAAGATGTGTGAGCCTGGGGTGGGGGGGGGGGGGTAGGATGGGGAGAGGGCCCCTGGAGATGTCATGTGGATTTGGAGCTGGCCTGTGTACCTGTGTAACAGGAGGAGCCTCTTGTCCAACTGTTCCCTCAGAGTTGCAGGGGCTGATGGACCGAGATGAGAGCAGTGGCATTTGGGGCACTGGCACTTGGAATAGAGAGATGGTCCCTGTGTGCCAGTGCCTAGCAACGCCACTGCTCTCTCCTGTCTCCTTTTCCAAGGCTTCTCCTCCTCCCTAAATGCTGTCACCCTGGCACTCCAAATACAGTCCATCTGTCCCCCAGGAAATGGCTCTTTCTGGGGCTGCAGATATTTTCTCCACGAAGAGAGCCATGCGTGACGAAAAAAGAGACACATACTCGGTGAGAGGGAAGGAAATAGCCAGGAAAGGGACAGACATACTGAGGAGGCGAGGGGAGCAAATATCTCCAAACACCAAACATGCTTGGTGCAAATATATTTACACTCACAGACGAATCAGGTCTACTCATATATTAGTTTATCCATAGTACTCATCATGATTTGAGCCTTCATTTTGAATTTCTGCTAGACATGAGGCCTGTGCCTAGTGTGGTAAAATCCTGGGAGCAACAAAGTTCACAACATTTTGTGACAGATCTGTCCACGGCATTCCATTGCCTGCCCTGTTTAGACGGTACAGGTACGTTCTTTTGAGGGAAGCAGAATGCCACAGCTCCGGTGATCCACATTTGGCCAGGGATGTTCTTTGAGCTATCAGCCTGCACACTCCCTTTGTGGCTTTCACAACATGGCGGAGATTGCAACACAAGGTCCAGTCCGTCAAGAACCGACAGTGGGCCTACACCCCAAGCCATGTTTGATCTTCCAAGGAAGGAGGGGGATGATGGTATCAACAGTGCCTAAGGGCAGTAACAACCTAAATCCATCAATGTTAGTTATCTCCGAGCATTGGTTTGAATAGGCAGATATGTACTCCAGTGAGCGAGCGATCAGACTCACTCATACACGAGGGAGACACAGAGATATGCCCATGGGTGGAGATAGATATATACACCAGGGACAGGAGGACAGAAATGCATCGGAAGGAGGGGCGGACATGTACCCTCGAGAGGAAGGCAGATGCAATTGCCATGGGCTGATAAAGTAGACATGTGCCGATGGAGGATAAAATGTACCAAAGGAAGGGGAAGAACTGTAGCAAAGGAAGGGAGAACTGTGTAAGACGAATGGGAAGGGAGGATGGCAGCCAAAGCTAAGTATATGGGACAAGTATTCCAGGAGGTGGGGGACTGGCACACCAAAGAGTTGGGAGCACATGTACCAGATGAGGAGTAGGGGCAGAGTACCAAGGCACGGGTGTCGATATGTACCCAAGGGAGGGGCACATGCAGCTGGAGGAGGAACAGACATATATACTCTGGGAAAGGGGCATAGCCCGGTATATTTATTTATATTCTGCATTGTGACCGTTCAAAGCAGATTACATACAGGTAGTAAAAGAAGCAGTGCCTGATACATATTTGGGAGAAGGACGTACGTACTCTAGGAAGGGGTACAAACGTATCTAGAGGGAGGAGAGACACATTCAGGATGGGGGAGGGGGACAGCCGTACACGTCAGGGGCGAGAAAATCACGCGCCCAGGACAGAAGAGGAAGAAGTCAGATATTTATTGAAGCAGCAGAAGACACATAATTCTGGGGAGGGAGAGATATAAATCCATTTCATACACCCCCACCTCTTGTTATTTATCTTTCAGGAGCTGAGTTGGACAAGGAACTGTAAATTTAGAAGCAGCAGAGCCAGGATGAGGAGGGAAAGTCACCTTTCTTAGACTTTGACTGAGCGTCATGGGTTCATTTGTCTTTATGTTTTATATTCTGTGGATATATGTGGGATCTGATTTATGTATGTTTTGAGTCGTTCCTGCCCCGTACCTTAGGAGGGTGTGGGCTATAAATCTTTTTAAATAAATAAATATGTTACTTGAAAAAAAAAAAAAAAGGATCACAAACCTAAGCTTTTATTAAACAACTGCAATAAGTTTGAAGTCATGCATTTTATCCAACCAATGGTTCCTTCCAAAATCCTGCAATCATGGGCTCTGAATCCATATCATCGCGCCCCCCCCCCCCAGGGGCGGTGAATGCTGCCTGCACAGCATCCCCAGTGCTAGCTGACTTGAGGTTTGACTCAGAAATTGAACAGGGGGTCCTTTGGCATGAGCCATCAGGCCAGCCCAGCAAAGACCCTTTCAGCCAAGCTGTGGGGTGAACCTACCTTCTGAGCCTATGCTGCTCTAACTGGCTTCAGCACCCAGACTTTCGCTAACATTTGAAAGAGAAACCAAGCATTAGAACATATGGCACCTGATTATATAGTCCATATGGTGTGCTTTCTACTGCTTACTTTGCAGATAGGGGCTTTTTAAAACTATGGAGTATTTCTGTAAAAGCAGACATATAACCTTGGTGGCATTGTAGAAGGGTGAAGCGTATCTGACAGGGACTTTGCAAAAGGAAAAGCCTTTCCAGCAACATTCCAGATGCTGACCGCTCTCAGTGTGTAGGTCAGAAGTCAATAAAGGGTCACATGTCTGCAGTGGAAGCGAGAGTGAATGGAGTGCAGCAGGATTGAATATTCCTGACATAGAAGGCCTGGGGCTGCGTGTGTGGAACAGCGTATTAAGAACATAAGAAATTGCCATATTGGGTCAGACCAAGGGTCCATCAAGCCCAGCATCCTGTTTTCAACAGTGGCCAATCCAAGCTACAAATTCCTGACAAGAACTGAAAAACTAAGTATATCCAGTGCTACTGATGCTAGTAATAGCAGTAACTATTTTCTAAGTCAGTTTGATTAATAGCAGGTAATGGACTTCTCCTCCAAGAACTTATCCAAACATTTTTTAAACCCAGCTACATTAATTACACTAACCACAGCCCCTGGCAACAAATTCCAGAATTTAATTGTGCATTGAGTGAAAAAGAATTTTCTCCGATTAGTTTTAAATGTGCTACATACTAACTTCATGGAGTACCCCCTAGTCCTTCTATTATCCGAAAGAGTAAATAACTGATTCACATTTACCCATTCTAGATCTCTTATGATTTTAAAGACCTCTATCATATCCCTTCTCAGCCGTCTCTTCTCCAAGCTGAACTGCCCTAACTTTTTTAGTCTTTCCTCATAGGGGAGCTGTTCCATCCCCTTTATCATTTCGGTTGCCCTTCTCTGTACCTTCTCCATCGCAACTATATCTTTTTTGAGATGCGGCGATCAGAATTGTACACAGTATTCAAGGTGTGGTCTCACCATGGAGCAAATCAGAGGCATTATGACATTTTCCGTTTTATTCACCATTCCCTTCCTAATAATTCCTAACATTCTGCTTGCTTTTTTGACTGCCACAGAACACTGAGCCAATGATTTCAATGTATTATCCACTATGATGCCTAGATCTCTTTCATGGGTGGTAGCTCCTAATATGCAACCTAACATTGTGTAACTATAGCAAGGATTATTTTTCCCTATATGCATCACCTTGCACTTGTCCACATTAAATTTCATCTGCTATTTGGATACCCAATCTTCCAGTCTCACAAGGTCCTCCTGCAATTTATCACAATCCTGTTGAATGGAATGCAATGTTATACCAGCAGAGATGGTAGCATCATTCTAAGACAGGAAATTTGGTTGTTACAGTAGGAAAGATTATTGAGAAAAGGTTTTGAAGAATTCTGTATTACAATAGGAAGGGGCTTGTTTTTGGGAGGGTTTTTTGTCAGGGTCTGAACCGATTTCCTCCTGCCCCTTTGGTCTCCCAGCTCAGCTGGAAGCGGCTTACATTCATGACCACCCAAATTTTTCCCTCATTTTGTAATATCCTCCCATCTAACCATTGTTGGTAAGAGCCCTTGGCCACAGACCATGACTCCTTCTGGAGCCTGACACATGTGTCCTGAGTCTGGACACTAGGTGTCACCACTGTGCAATATTTAAGACCCTGCCCTCTTCCCCTAGGGGGCCAGTGCTGCTTTCGCAGCATCCTCGGGGGTCTGACGTAAGAAGGAGCATGGTAAAACTATGCACTGAAATTTAGCGCACAGTAAAAACAATTTAACTCCAGATGCAATAAGTGGAGAAGTAGTCTGCTCTAGTGGTTAGAGCAGCAGGTGATGAACCAGGAAAACCAACGTTCAAATACCACTGCCACTCCTTGTGACCTTGGGCAAGTCACTGTTGTCTAGGTACAGACTTAGACTGTGAGCCCCTCTGAGGATAGAATGTACCATAACTAAATGTAATCTACTTTGAAGTGCTGAAAAGCAGAATATAAATAATAATAATAATAATAATAATAAATGGTGTGCTAATGCATTGGGAGTTAAAAAGCACACAACTCAAGTTAAAAGGTGCACTCAGCTTTTTGCATAGGGAGAGCACAACTTTTAACTTCGGTGGGAAAAAGAGTTTCTCGGACTCATGATTTATATGCACATAGACTAACATTAGCCCTGGAAACTTTACTCATCCTCAAACTAGTTAAGTTTCCAGTGCTAAGAAAACACGAGTTAAGCCAGCATAGGGGGATAATAGTTAATACCATCATTAGCATAGGATCTGCATGAGAGGGCACTAACCTGTAGGCACACGACTGTGCATACATTGGTTTTATGCATAAAACTCCTTGCTGCATTAAACTGTGCATCCTGCCATGTGCATCTTATTACCACATCCTCTCAGCAAACCCAGGAAGAAGCCAGGCCCAGGAATCGAACTGGAGTCTCCTGCAGTAGGCAGGATTGCCGTGCCCATGACATGAGGACTTGGGTGTTACAGTAGAAAGAATAATATGCATTTCAAGTGGAAAAGGGATCTGAATGAAGAAAACAGGAAACAGCATAAGCACTGGCAAGTTAGATGCAAAGCATTGATAAGGAAGACAAAGAGAGAATTTGAAAAGAAGTTTGCCATGGAAGCAAAAACTTATAATAAAGACTTTTATAGGTACATTTGAAGTAAAATTCCTGTGAGAGAGTCAGTTGGACCATTAGATGATCAAGAGGTAAAAGAGGCACTTAAGAGATGACAAAGCCATAGCAGAGAGACTAATGAATTCTTTGCTTTGGTCTTCACTGAAGAAGATGTAAGAGAGATACCCATGCCAGAAATTATATTCAAAGGTGATGATTCAGAGGAACTGAAACAAATCTCATTGAACCTGGAAGATGTACTAGGGCAAATTGACAAAGTAAAGCGTAGCAAATCACATGGACCAGATGGTATACATCTCAGAATGCTGAAAGGACTGAAAATGAAATTGCAGACCTACTATTGGAAATGTGTAAACTATTCTTACAATTGTCTATGGTACCTTAAGACTGAAGAGTTGCCAATGTAATGCCAATTTTTAAAAAATGATCAAGGGGTGATCCAGGAAACTACAGATAAGCAAGTCTGATGTCTGTGTCAAGCAAAATGATAAAAACTATCATAAAGAAAAACAATTGTTGAATATATAGATAGCATAGTTTAATGGGACAAAGCCAACATGGATTCAGCCAAGGGAAGCCTTGCCTCACCAGTCTGCTTCTGAGCAGGTGTAAAGTTATCTGGCCTTGTGTGGCTGGATAACTTGCCACTTATCTGGATATCTTGCGCTGTGAATGTAAGAATAAAAAGGTAGTAAAGGGCCTACAGCCACTTTAGAATGTTCTTCCCTTACCTGCAATACTGCTCTTTTGGGGCATTCATTCCAATCCCCTTTCAAATGTAATAAAATTGTGGGTGGTCGGCAGGAGGTGCCCCACCCCCCAGCCCCTTCCCTGAAGCATTCAGAAAAGACAGTGTATTGCCTCTTGTCCCTCCCCCTTCTCTCCCCCCCTTGAGATATGGGGATCTTGTGTTACCTCCTCCCAGACCCTCCTTTAACCCACCCCGAGCCAAGGAATTCCCTGCCAGATAACTTATCTGCCTACATGTAGCCGGATAACTTAAAAACCTGACCCCGGTCAGGTTTTTAAGTTATCCGGCTACATGTAGGCAGATAACGTTAAGCAAGTATTTTTAGCAGGTTAACTTGCCCGCTAGCCATCCTACTGAATATGGACCTCGATAGCTAGTATTATTATCATTATCGGGTAGATTTTAAAAGGGCCGCACCTGCGCCCATAACTTGCAGCTCGCAAAGATACGTGCTATTTTATAAAGTATACGCGTAGGTTATAAAATACTCTTCTCGCGTGTATGTCTGCAGCTCTGTGCACATATCTAGAGAGAGGCTCTTTATAAGGTTCAGTCTGATACTCTATATATGGGCCATTGTAAGGGGGCAGTGTGGTTCGGGGTGAGTTTTTGGGAGGTGGGTTGGGGTTGGGGGGGGGGGTGATATAGACAGATTCACAGGTATCCATTGTAAAATTGACATCATTAAAGAATTTTAGACCTTATAAGGGATGAAAAGGAGCTGATTTTAAAAATCAACTCCTTGTTGCACTCTCTACCTACCTTGTTTGAAGCTAAGTAGAGAGTGCATTGTACAAATTAACTCCTCTTGTACCTTTCATCAATTCAAACAGCAGAAAATCTTCAGTGATATCAACTTTGCGTTTTGTATCTCCTACTGTGTATGTAAAACCGCCCTCCCAAAACCTACCCCACCCCCAAACCGAGTTAAAAGTGCCCCCTCTTACAGTGGTATAAATAGTAAAATGACATATTGTTTTCTCTTTCTCTCTCTCTCTCTCTTGTATGATAAAAACCTTTTCGCCCAGTAATGCACAGCTATCGCAGGCACAACGCACAGAAAAAGGTGTAGTTATTTCTGGCATTAAAACCTGTGTTGCTGTGCATTACTGTATCGCGTTTAACGTTAGGAGACGCTCATTACCATTAACTCTGCCCAAACTCCTCTCATTTGCATATCGAATGCCACATTTGCATACTAAAGTGCGTTGTGCTATTTAACACACGTGCTAGAGCATTAATGTGTGTGGTAGGGCCTTAACCAAAGGCATGAGGGCAATCACATTCTGATATTTCAAGATTTCTCTACTGCAGTGGCTACTAAGAGGAAAGAATTTGCTCTGATATGTTTGGCCTAGTATAAGAAAAATGTTTGATTCTCACAGCTATTTCCAGCTAAATTGTGCGTAATGTATGAAGGGCAAGCAAACGTTATGAACAATGTTCAGAAAGCCAAAGAATTTCTGGATTCCCTGCAGATAAACTGAAAGAGCTGGCTTTTTAGAAGTCTTTGCTTGTGGTTACATATTGCACATTGATCAATGGAACATTATTGACTGCGAATAAGCAAGGAATCACTTTATGACTGTGTTGAAGAAGTCAGTACGGGTTGAGGAGGCCATGGATGGAGATGTGGATGCTAGACCCTAATAAGTTATAAAATATAGCATCATGAACAGTTGTGCATTATAGTTACTGTTTCAGGAAAACAACTGAATGATTCTCGGATTCTGGCATTACTGCTAGACAATGGCGATTCAGTCTGGAAACGTAATGCTTCAAGGAAGAGATAACATCCAATAACAAATACGAGAACGGAGTTTTTTCTTTTTCCTTTTTGATGAACAGATGGAAAAAATGTTTTTCTGGTTGCTGCTTGGAACAAGAGCGGGGGTGGGGGGGAGGAGGTGGGGGCTCCTGAACTCTTCTACTGTTGTCTCTGCCCTAATATGGGCTGTTGGTTGGTTGGGGTGCATATGTGAGTTTGGGTTATTTTGAGCGGGATTGGAAAGAAAGGTTTTGAAAACAGGAAGGAGGTGATTTTATTTTATTTTTTTTCCGGGGTAAACTTCAATTACAGTCTTCACTAGTAAAGAAAAATAATTTAAAATACATATCTGGAAGATACCAGGGAACCGAAGAGGGGGGGGGGGGGGGGGAAGGCATTAAATTCAATTAAGATTGGTAACTTGTGGGGGCTGAGTAGGGGAAGGTGGGGTGGAGTATTTTATTTTATTTCTCAAAGTTATGATAAAAATTGCAGTGCCATTAGAAGATGATTATGGCCTTGCCTGGAAAAGAAATGGCTGTTTACAGAGAGGGGCAGACAGTCTAGGCTGGGAGACTGATGCTGATATTTATTAGGTTATTAACCTACTGTAGCAGTTCGAAGATACATGCTGTCTGGATTATGGGTGAAGTAATAAGATATATATCTTGGAGTGTGTCAGAATTAGGTTCCCTGATAAAACAAACAAAAAAAAAAGAACTACATGTACCGCGTAGGCATAAAACACAAATTGCCTTCCTCCAAGTGTGACCCTAGATTACGGTTCCAGAGGCCATGTCGCACACTTTCATGATGCATAAGATTCTTGTTCCAGGGTTTCCTGCGCAAAGTTACCTTTCCAGATCCTCGCGTTGCTCTTTACTGTCCCCCTAGTTAAGTCTTTTGCACACAGCACGGATAATCTCAGCAGTAGAGAATAATGCAGTCGCTACTCAGTGAAACACAGGAGAGTTGTTTGGTGGTTTCCAGCGTTTCCCTTTGTACTGAGAAGGTGCAATGGTGAATTAAAGTCCTTACGTCAGTGCACTTCACTTTCAAGTTGATGCAAGTGCTTTCAGTAAGCTTGTGACTTCTTGCAGTCTTTCTCAAGTTCAAATATTATTCCAGTTTAATTAGTTCTTTTAGTTACTTGATTTCTTCCCTTCTAGTGGGTTTCGGGCAAAGCTTTTGTGCTTCCCTCCCATGGTAGTTGAAGAATCAAAGATGTACTTTAAAATGATTGGTCTTTTATCTCCTGCCTCATATTGTAGTATCAAGGGTGATACTTCCTACTCCTCTTTCTCCCAATCTTCAGTAGATATTCATGAGCCATGGATGTGGTTCAACTCCTCTCCTCTTTCTCCTTCTTACTCTCACAGGAGGGCTGCAAGTCATCCTCTCCTTGGATTCTGGTGATCTCAAGTCCCCACTTGCATGAAGGGAACCTCTTCCATTAGGTAGAAGAGAAAACACAAAACAGCCTAATCGAATCCAAAAGGATTTGGCACTCAAAACTCAAATAAGTTAAATGTGGCCTGAGAGGGTGGAAAGATACTGTCATCCAAAACAAAAGTCTCCATAGAGCTTAAAATTAAGTCTTAATAAAATGAGAGCAGCCTCCTTGAAAGCAAAAAGGATCCGCGAGGGTAAAATGGTGATCTCTAGAAAACCATTGGGACAGTTCCGTTGCTAGCTGCCTCATGGGAGAGCAGCAAACCTTGCGGTCACCAAATCTGTCTATCCCCACACCCAAATGGTGTGGGGATAGACTGATTTGACAAAGATAGACAAAGAAACTCATTTGACAGACAGTGAACACTTGAAGTTGGTGTTATTGGGTAGGAATCTGTGTTTTTGCCTCTATAACAAATAGAAAGGCAGAGACAGCGATTTTATTTCATAAACAACTACCTTTTATGATACCTAGAATAGTAAAAGATTTTGAAGACTGATACCTTATTGTCCCAGGTAAAATATTTGGGAAGGCAATAGCTTTATGTAATATACATGCACTTAATGATTATAATCATAAATTCTTTACAGATATTTTGGATATCCTGTTGACTAATATTGAAGGGTCACTTATAATGGCAAGTGATTTTAACTGTGTAAATGACCCTCTCTGTTGACAGAACATCACAAGGAAATCCTGGCTGGATGAATGCAAATAAGGTTTTCAATATCTATGTAAAGCTTTGCAATCATTAGATGTGGGTGAATAATGCATCCACCAGAAAGAGATTACACTCATGTTTTGAGGGCACGTATGACCTTATCCAGAATAGATTTGGTGTGGTTGTTTTCAAATATTTTAAAATCAGAATTGGGGGACTTCCGGTAAGATAGCTACCTGAGGAGTCATGTTGAAGCTAAGCTCTGAAGGGATCATAACATCATCTTCATCAATCCTCTCTAACTAGAAATACTATTGTTCTGTGGTGTATAAGAATGATGAGAAGATCGTGCTTATACCTTTCTGAAGGGCATGTTGATAAAATCGAAAAGATCAGCTAAAGATAAATCTCGTTCCACTTCTCTAAAGATGGCAGCAGATGCTGAAACTGCTTTGGTGGACTTGAAAGAAGATTTAATTCATGAGATTTCTAAAAATGTTTTGGCATCTATTGCAGATACTCAGAGTAAATGACAGTCATTGATGAAGGAACTGAGAAGAGAGTATGAACAAACATACTGTGAGATAAACCAAACTAGAAGGCTGAGTTGTAACTCAAGAAATGGCATTGGATTGCTTCACTTCTCAACTATAGACTTTGAAAATGGAGAAAGTAGAATTGGTGGAGAGCATTGATAATCAGGAGAATCAAAGCTGACATAACAATATTCAGCTTATAGGGCAGTGATGGCGAACTCCAGTCCTCGAGTGCCACAAACAGACCAGGTTTTCAGGATATCTACAATGAATATGCATGAGAAAGATTTGCATGCACTGCCTCCATTATATGCAAATCTATATCCTGCATATTCATTGTGGATATCCTGAAAACCTGGCCTGTTTGTGGTACTCGATGACTGGAGTTTGCCATCACTGTTATAGGGGTTTCTGAGTCTGTAAAAGATTTGGATCTTCTGCAGTTAGTTCACATTTGGCTGTCCAAGACTCTTGGCCTTTCTTTAAAAATCGAGCCAGTGGTGGTTGAGCATTTACACCAGATGGATGCAACAAAATAGCACACGGCCTGGCCTAAACCTGTGATTGCTCATATCCTAAACTACGCCATTAAAGTCAGAATTATGATTGCATATTAGAAGCTAGGTAATTTGGATTATTATGGTATGAAGGTACTAACATTCAATGATTATTGTGCAAGGGTAAAGCATTAGTACCTTTTTGCTCAGAGTTATTTCGGAAATGGAAAAAATGTTCACTTTTGTTCCCAGCCTGTTCCAAGATGGACAGAGTATTTTTCTGCAATTGAAAGAGCAAGTTGAAGAATTTCTGAAGTTGTTACTGAACTGAGAGCTTTGAGGAGCTTTGATCTGCTTATTTTTTTTGGCATAGATTGATGCGATTGTTATTGCTAAACTATGAGGTAGGATTGTTGTTTTCTGGGTACATCGCTATATAGTATTTAGATTCCCAGCCCTGCCTCCCTTTGTGGAGATAATTATAGTATTAACTGTTCAGAATAAAATATCACTGTTTCAATATGCTCACAACGATATTTGAGTGTACTATGGGTATGGTTCCTAGACAAACCCATCTGATGATATGTGCCCTCTGGATGACAGATTTTGGTTTACGTGCAGTTTTGGTATTACATGCTGGGTTTTTTTTTCTACTCTTACTTGTTGATTTACTTGTTACAAGACTGGCACGGTATCCTGGACTTTACTAATATGTAATAGAGTGGAGATGCTGATCCAGAAAAGTTCCTGTGCTAGAACTCGAGCTATGGCTGCATGTGCCATGGACAAGTTTTTCTGCTAAGACAGTACTGGCATCATTTTTTTCTTTTTTCATGGTACTCCTGCCCTGACTTTTTTCCTTTGGCTCCTGAAGGGCTGTCATTCTGGGTTGTTCCACCAGAAATTAAGTCCTGAGTAGCAGACAGAAAAAAAGGGAGTTGAATTAGTACAAGTTTGAAACTTGTGAGCTGTAGCGCTAGACATCAAGCCAAGGTTGAAGTCTTGATGACTGGTACATAGAAACATAGAAATGACGGCAGAAGAAGACCAATCGGTCCATCCAGTCTGCCCAGCAAGCTTCACACTTCTTTTTTCTCATACTTATCTGTTTCTCTTGGCTCTTAGTAACCTTAGGTTCTATTTCCCATTCACCCCCACTATTAATGTAGAGAGCAGTGATGGAGCTGCATCCAAGTGAAATATTAAGTTTGATTAGTTAGGTAAGCGGCAGCATAGCTCTCTGCCGTTGAAGCAGAGAGCAATGCTGGATATGCATTGAAAGTGAAGTATGCCTTGAAAGTCACATTAACTATCATCAAATATTGAAAAGCCTAATAATTGGTAATTGAATAAGCCTAATAATTGGTAATACCTATAGCCCATGAACCCATCCTTGTTTTATTTTTTTGTTTGTTTTTTTTTCTTTTTTTAATTGGGAGATGGCAGCCCTCCATCCTTCCACTCCGTGAAGGTGGAACACCAACCACTGGCCACTGGCATCCCGCTCCGTGAATGCCTCTGTGGCTACTGCCGCTCCGTGTTTTGCTGCCTGCTCTTTATACGCGTCCTCCATCAGGTCTAGAGGATGCGTATAAAGAGCAGGCTCATAAGATATTCCTTTTCTTATGAAGGAAATTCAAATGATAGATGTATGGCGTGGCCTGCACTCCTTGGAGTACGACTTTATTTAACATGTGTAGACTGCCTATCAACATTCCTGCCATCCCCACTGCTTTTGCTGCTACTGGGCGTGTTGTCTTCCTGACCAGCTTGCTGCTTACCATGCTGCCTGCTTAGGCCTTGCCACCTCTGTCGCAGAGAGGAGAGGCAAAAGAGTGAGGGGATGGAGGTGGGGGGGAGAGTGAATAAAAAGATCAGAGGGAAAGAGAGTGAAGGTGGAGGAGGAGCTAGAAAGTGAGTAAAGAGATTGGAGGGAGGAGAGGGCAAATGAGTGAGGGGATTGGCGGGGTTGTGGATTGTATTTGGGAAACAGAATGAGTGAGGGGAACAAAGTTGTGGGATGTGAGTTGTTGTGGGCTGATAGAAATGCTTAATATTGACAAACTAACAAGCAAACTTAACTAAAGCATGGGTTAGGGTAACACACGGTGTGATAATGCCCCTCATTTTCATTAATCGCGCCCCTTTGAATAAATTTGCCAAATTTACATTCGCGCTGTGCACTGTGATACCTATCGCATGCGTTAACACCATAACACATTTTGATGAATGACCCTGCCTGTGGGAAAATAGAACTTTTCAAAATGAGCAAATTGCTAAAGTGACTATATGTTTTCCAGATTTGGCTAAATAAAAAAGATGCAAAAAAAATAATTCATAGGATTATGAATTTTCTATAGGGGAAAAAGAAAGCTATGGTAGCTATATAAGTTTTAATGATTAATTGCTCAGACTGTGGATTGGAATTAACAAATTTACAATATTACAATTGGATATGTATGCTACGGCATGTCAAAGATTGGCTTTATGAAATCTTGGACGAGTCTCCATTCGCTTATTTACTGGAATGGCTATGCCCTTTTTCAGCACAATATATATTACACAAAAGAGAGATGTCACAGTTTCATCTGCAGATCAGCCTCATCGTACCCTGATTCTGTCTGCTATGACACCTCCCCACCAGAAGATGCCTCCAGTGAGCTCTGTTCCGAGCTACCTGAGCCATCTCCTCACTGGCCATCTGACTCAGCCTGTGGTGCGGCCTCCTCTCCACCAAGAGTCCACAGTGAGCTTCATCACCTCACTGCTCACACCAGACCCAAGCTCCAGCCCCATTTAAACTTGTCTTTCCAGAACCTAGATGCTGTTTCATGATCATCCTTGACTCTCTGACCTGGCTGCTCTTACCTTGCTCCATGCCTTGTGACCTCCGGGCCTTTTTGTATCTTGCTCCTTATCCTAAGGCCTATCTAGGCCTTGCCTTGTGGCTTCCTGGCCTTCTTGTACCTTGCTCTGTGGCCTAGTGAGGCCTTACCTTGCCTTGTGGCCTCTGGGCCTTCTGTCTCTTTGTACCTTGCTCTGTGGCCTACTCAGGCCTTACCTTGCCTTGTGGCCTCCAGGCCTGCTCTTACCATAAGCCTTGCTCTGTGGTTTGCTTAGTTGCCTATAGGTCTCAGTGTTCTCTGTTATGTGCTGACATCTGCTCCTCCCCTTGTTTAGTTCTGTCCTTGTCTGGTCTTGTTGTGCCCTGCCCAGTCCATTGATTCCATACTTTGCCTTGCTGAAGCCTGTGTCTGTATTCAGTTCCAGTCCTTGCTCAATATCTTGCCCAGCCTATGTCTATATCCAGTTTCTGCCCTTGTCAGTATCCAGTCCTCAGCGTCTTCCCTGTTCCAATATCCAAACCTCTGCTTCCAGTCTGTTTCTGCCCTCAAGTTCCAGCTTGTGTCTACCCTGCCTTGTCCAGCCTGTCCCACCTTGTCCATTTAAGTCCTGCTGGTCCCCAGAACCCAAGGGCTCAACCTGTGGGGGCGGGGGCTGGCTAGGCAGAAGATAAATCCAGCTCGTGCCCTGTAGTCCTGCCTTGTTCCTGAGAGGGTGTTTCCAGATCCCCATGCCCATGACAAAAGGGAGACTTACCATGACATATTAAACAGAATTGACTGATTAAGTCTTACAGGTAGGCATGAAGATAACCAAGTGTAACACTTAAGAGAGACTACACGGTATCATTTGACTGGTCTATATATGGAAGTGGGCAATTTGAATCTGGAACAAATGGGGTTCTTTAAAAAAAAAAAATAGAGAGACCAAGGTTTGAATTTAGTATCTTGGTTCCTTCCACTCCATAGTCCTGCACTATATACCTTTTGAGACTTAAAAATACATTTTCTCCATCTAATAAAGACTTCTTTATTTACTTAACAGGTGAGATATTATATAGAAAGTCTTATAAAAAAGATAAGCCATTTCTTTTGGGACTGACAGGAACCTCTAGAAGACGTTCTTTTTGATGGATCAGCAAAATCAGGGTCCTGTGCTTTTTTAATTAAAGCAATACACACAATACGAGATGCTGGGTCATTAAATTCTTTACTAAGTAAATGGGAAAGAGATATAGAGGCTGAGACGTCCATTGATTTAACTTTTGGGGAATTAAAGGCTTGCTTTAATCAGATTAAGGATTGTTTAGAAAATGTTATTCTTCAGGAAATGCAATATATATTTTTAAGAAGCTTATATATGCCTCAGATGTGGGCTTATAGAGCACATTTGATTAAATCTGATAACTTTATTAAATGCCCCAACACAGGAGATATTTTATGCATAATTTTTGGGATGCCCTCTAATAATATTGTTCTGGACAGAAGTAATTAGGTGTCTTGAAAAGATGACTTCATGTCAGTGTCACCTAAAAAGTGTCTTTTTGAATTGGATCCTAGGAAGACAAAAATAAAGTTATTCCTTAAGTAAGCTTTCCTAATAGCAAAGAAAACAATTTTGTATATTGTTCGATATCAACAAATCAATCTACATTTATGCAATGGACACTGAACTTACATACATTCCTGATTTTTAAATACTTAACTCCGAAGTGTTCAAGTCATAAAAAGCATGATGAGTTTCTGAAAGGTATGACATAGTTATTATTGCTCTTTCACCTCAGGCGAGGAGTTTCGTATTTTGTTAGAGGACCACTGTATCTATTGTAAGATTATCATCAGTGTTAACCTTTTGTTGAAAATGGCATTGGTTTAGGTTTGCGCGATTATGGAAGAGGGGGAGAAAGAGAAAAAATGAGAAATTATGTCATATAATGTCATATAATTGCTGTATGTACTTTTGCTGAACTCAAACAAATTTGTTTTTTTGTAATTGGTTTATTGGTCAACAGAAAATAACCATAAGACATAATCAGTGTATACAATCGCAATGCAATAATTCTATACAAGGTGATCAATAAAGTACAGCCATGAAATAAAGCGTAACACAACTGGTGTTGACTTTTCCTTTTATGCCCCAAACCTAACCCTTCCCCCACCCCTCTTAAACCCTACACTTGGTGGAAAATGAAGGTACAGATAAAGATATATCTAGACAGGTACCGAAGAAGTAGTTACCTAATAATAGCAATACACAAGGAGGATAGATACTCCTCAATAAGTAATTAACAGTATATATAAACAGTCAAACCGCAGCAATTGAATGTAGCTAAAATTCAAATGTTGAGACCCGGAAGCTACACATAAGAATCAGGGAAATTTACAAGGAGACGTTTAATAATTACCCCAGTTCGAAAGCTGCACCCAGCATTGGCATTCATATGTGTGATCTAAACTTCCATCGAATGTAGGGTTGCCAAATTTTCTCGAAGCTGGCTACCCTGTCATTAGGTATGGCCATTAATTTCCCCAAATAATACACTCTATCCGATCGAGATTGCACATCAGTTAAAGGTGGGGCAGTGGGCCTACGCCACCAAAAAGGCAATTTTGCATCTGATGGCTGTGACAACTTGCTGCACCCATCTCTGAAAGGACACAGACCCTACAACTGCTGGAATACTTAATAAATATACTTTGGGGTCTTTAGGCACCCAATTACCAGCTAATGAGAAAATAAAGTCCAGCACAGTTTCCCATAAATTCCCCACTGCCGGGCATTCGCACCACAAGGGCAGGAAAGCAACCCCTAGTGCCACAGCCCTTCCAACGTTGATCATCCGATCCCGCATACAGCTTGCTGAGTCTAGCAGGGGTCAAGTGCCACCTATAAAGTACTTTATACCCATTTTCTTTTATTGTAGGAGATACTGAACACCTGCTGACTGCAAAAAAGCATCAGTCCCATTCTTTGTCCTCGCGAGGACCCCCAAGACCCATTCCCAAACAATTTGGTGCGCCATCTTCCCCTGAGGTTCATTACTTAACAGGGTGAGAATCTTGGAAGTAGGTTTAGTAAGCTTGTCAGTGTGCATAGAGTAATTTTCAGAGAGATCTGCCCTTTTTAAGCTTTTGTCCAACTTTTGAGGAGGAGAAGAAATGAAGGATCTGATTAGAAGCCAAAAGATCGGATTCCGAGACCTGATACAGTTGTCGCAATTCATCAAAGGAAAAAACGTTTCTGGCCATTCCACAATTGCTCCAATTTAAACAAACCCCTCCCCCTCAACGTCTGATCCCCCTCGATTCTGTCCCTGGAGGGAAGGATCTGCAATAAAGGAAGGAGGTCCAATGATAGGCCTGTTTGTCACCCACTAATCTGGCCCTCCACTTCCCCCATATCTTAAAATTAATCTGGAGAAAGGCAGCAGAACAGAAAGATTGACCCCCACCCCGTTGCCAGGCTCTGATATGTAACTGGGGATCCCCGGTGCCCTGTGCAACAATGCAAGCCCAGGGTTTCAATCCCCCATCTTTATGCCAGTGTACAAACGCACTCAATTGGGATGCAGCAAAATACCACATCAAATGGGGAACTTGCAGGCCCCCCTCTCATTTTAACTAAATAAAGAATAGCTTTAGCAACTCTAGGCGGCCTGCGTTTCCAGATGAATCCAAGGAGGTTCCGTTGGCACATGCAAAGTTTGAAAAAAGTAACCAAAACAGGGCAATACATTCATTTTGATATTAGCTATCCTCCCAGACCATGAGAAACCCCCCTCTGTCCCATCTCTCGAAATCTTTTTATATGCTAGAAAATAAAGGAGTATAGTTACGCCTAAACAAATCCTTTACTGATCTTCACCCCTAAATATTTCACCCACCCCTTTGCTACAAGAATTGGGAGATTAGCCCTAAGGCGGCCAAAAGGGTCATTTGGACCTGAAATATTTAAAAGCTCTGATTTGTCCTCATTGACTTTGAAACCAGAAGCTTTACCAAACACTCTCATATCCTGCAGCAAAGCCTGCAATGACGTTTCCGGATTAGCCACCGTAAATAAAAGATCATCTGCAAGCATAGAAAGCTTATAATGATATAAGTCCACCCGCATCCCCTGAATTTGAGAATTGTGACTCACCATCTCCGCAAATGGTTCTAAGGACAGGGCAAATAGCAAAGGCGAAAGAGGGCAGCCCTGTCTGGTACTCCTCTTTACCTCCAACGGTGATGTGTATTCCCCATTCATTTTTAAGCAACCCCTAGGGTTCTCTTAAAGGCGCTGGATCCACCCAATAAAATCAGGGCCTAGGTTCATTTCCTCTAATACTTCAAACAAATATGGCCAGTGAACCCTGTTGAAAGCCTTCTCGGCATCCACCGCCAGAAGAACGAAAGGGATATTACCATGCGGTACCCTCCAAATCAGTTCCAGAACTCTCTGCACATTATCAGAAGCCAGTCTGCAGGAACAAAGCCGGGCTGATCCTCGTGGATAAGGAGAGAAGCTACCTTCCCCAATCTGGCTGCCAAGTTCTTGGCAAGGATCTTTAAACCATTTTTTATCAAAGAAATTGGTCGGTAAGACCTGCAAAGCGAGGGGTCTCTCCCACTTTTAGCCAGTATAGTTATCCCAGCCAGGTTGGACTCAGAAGAAATCGAGCCCCCTGATCTTAGGGCATTAAACACATCCACCAAAGGCGGAATCACCACTGGATGAAAAATGTTATAAAATTTGGCAGTGAACCCATGATCTCAGCGTTTAAGAAATCAAGAGCTCCTTCTGGTAAAGAGGGTAATTCCACCTCCTGCAAATAATGGTCTATATCCTGTTCTTCCACAGTAACATCAGATGCATAGAGCTCCTCATAAAAGCTAATGATGCAATTACTAATGTCGTTTGATTCATATAAAAATGGCCCCTGCAGGGTCCTTAATTTTAGTACTAAGGAATTGTGCGGCCCTCTCCTTCAATTTTCTGACAAGTAACCTCCCAGCTTTAGCACCAAATTTGAATTGCCTTGTTTCAACATATCTAATTGAAATGCTATCTGTGCCATATCTAATGCCTGAAGTTGCCTCCTTGCAGACTCTAATTCCGCTAATCTTCCAGGGTCTAAGGTGCGTTTATGGCTTAAGGCCAGCGTGACGATGCGTTGCATAACACGTAACCACTTGGCACGCCTTTCTTTTTTGAGGAAGGAAGCTCTGGAAATAGGTTTACCCCTGACCACCACTTTTAAGCAATCCCAGAGTGTGCCCGGGGAGACCTCCCCAGTATTATTAACATCCAGGTAGTCCTTGATGTCACCCATTAAAGAATCTACAAAAGCTTTATCGTCTAATAAGCTATCATTTAGAGGCCAGAAGCAGTGACCAGAGCTTCTGCTAGGTAACCTTATTTCCAGCCACACCAGGGCATGATAGGACCAATTTATGGATCCCACATCAGACTCAACCGTTAGATCAACTAAAGACTTATGGATTAAGAAAAAAATGTATACGAAAGTAGGACTGGTGCACTTGTGAGAAATACAAATAGTGACGCTGAGTTGGGCTCCTCGGCCACCAAATATCCACCAGTCCCCTCTCCGAGATCAAGTCCTTTAATGCCAGCCCTTGAGATCTATTCCCTCCCCCTCCAGAACCAGTATTATCCAGATTTGGGTATCTAGTTAGGTTGAAGTCACCCCGACTATCACCTGGCCCTCTGCCCATGTCTCCAGCAGAGAAGATATACATGTAAGGAAAAGGCCCTGGAATGTAATCAACTCATTAACAATCATGACTTTTGAGCGCTACGAATCTGCCCTCTGCATCATGTTGAACATCCTTGACGTCCACCACTAAAGAGCTGGAAACGAATATGCCCACTCCACAATATTTATTTTTAACTGGAGCGGAGGCTAAATATTGCTGAGGGTGGGATTGGTCCCACAACAATCGTTCCGTGCGTTTAAGTAGGTGTGTTTCCTGACAAAATACAACATTGGCCTGCAGACTCCGTGGCTCTTGATATAGCAGCCTCCTCTTAGCTGGAATATTTAGCCCCTTAGAATTTATGGAGAGTATTCGCAACCCTTTCATCCTGGAAATAAAGCAAGAATATCAAGCCCCTCCTTCTGATAAACCTGACCCAAAACGTTAACATACCTCCCCGTCAATTTATGAAAGGACCCAATCCACCAGTTATAACCATAATCTCGTGTCCCCCTTCCAAAACCCCCTAACCCCACATCCCCCCTATAACGGATCCACGTCCCACCTATGTGGACCACCTCCTTGAGGAATGAAGTAATCGGACCACCCAACCACACCACCCTGACCCCTTTCGACCTATCCAAGGTGTAATAGATGAGAATGAGAATATCTCCCTTACGCTTGTATGAAAGAAGCAATAACATTAAATAACCCTTATATGAGCCATAAATCTACCGCAGGCCAGTATGAACTAATCAATAAGAAGTCCATATCAAAAACTAATCACGCTGGACAGTCTTTAGATGACTGCAATCCTCCAGAATGACACCGTAGTCTCCTGCCACCTTTGTCCACACGCTGCCATCTGAGGGTGTCATAGCGTGGTCAATTACTTCCACTAGCTGATCTGGTGGCGTCTGGTATAGCAATGTCCATTCCTGCTGCTTGCAGGATGTCCGCTACTTCAACAGTAGAAACACGGGAAGTTACTCCAGTGATAGTGAAACTCAGTCCAAACGGGAAAAGCCATCGATACTTGATGTTATGACTCCGAAGTGCAGTGACGACATCTCTGAATGCCCTACACTTGCGAACTGTAGAAATTGCCAAATCTTGGTACATTTGTACCTTGTGGCTCTTCCATATCACAGGCCCCGATTTTCAAACTGCCAAGATAATATTATCTTTTTGAGAGAAACTGTGAAAGAGGCAATTATATCTCGCAGATGATTATTGCACGCAGCTTCCAGTTCCCTATGCACCCTTTCCAACTTCACCACCAGTGCCTCAGAGGACCCTGAATCTGGGCCAAATTCTGGATTCTCATGAATGCCTCTGAATCTTAAATTCACCCTCCAGACCTATTTTCCAGGTCTTCAATGCGACTGAGTAACTCAGTATTGGATTGCATAAGTTTATGTTGGGACAGCTTACAACTTGCCAGCTCCGAGGCCTGGTCTTCTAGACAGACCTCTGGTTCTTCGACCTGCCTCCCCAGATTCACCACATGTCCTTTCAATTCGGCCAGCAAACCATGAATCTCCTGTTTTAAGCCAGCCATGTCACTGCGGATGGCCCCAATCCAATTTTAAAAAAAACAGCGCAGCTTGGTGCATCTTCCCCCGCTCCAGAGCTAGCATCTCCGCTCACTTCTGAGGATGCATGCTCGGCCTGCATGCTGCCGTCCGCGCACAACCCCAACAGCGTGGCAGTGCTTGTAAAGGAGAATTTGTGTATGCCTATTTTTTTCTTTTGCGCTGCCATCTCGCCGCCTTTATGGAATGCCGAAACGCCAAAAGAGCTCATCTCCACTCTGAAAGAGCCCGATGGAGGGAGATTTAGCAAGGCCGGGAGCTCGGGAATTATGCAGCCATCGCTGACGGTGATGTCACTTCCTCCAACTCAAACAAGTTTTGAGATAAAATGACTTCAAATCCCAACACTTCCTTTTTGTTTTGTGTCATTTCCTATCCAAAATGACACAAAAAACTAACAAAATACCATTTATGTCATTCATGTCAAAGTAGGCACAGGGGAGATATGATGGAGACATTTAAATACCTGAAATGTTTTAATAATGCACAAGAAGCAAACCTGTTATAGTGGAAAGGAAGTTCTAGAACTAGGGGGTTACAATATAAATATCAGCAGATATATATATATATATATTTTTTAGAGAGGGTAGT